>NW_027507685.1:231343961-231856461 GCF_037356315.1 Lithobates pipiens | reverse complement strand
GGGGATGAGTCATAAGAGGGCCAATGAGAGCTGCAGAGCTGGAGGTGTTCCTCTGTTTGTGTAAATCCAGGAAGTGATCAGGCAGCAGCTTCTAATGCCCACATTTAAAGTGGTTGCAGCCAGACTTAGTGGAGGGAGATTTCTGCAGCATATTTGGCAAGTACAGAATCACAGTATATATAAAATAATAAGCAAAGTGGTTGGAGGGAAGCTTCAGAATGGAAAATATGTTTTTATTACAAATTATGTGAGCAGACTGCAGTTCCTCTTTAATCATGTGTGCAAAAAAATGCAAAGATGTCTGGCATTAAAAGTGTTAAATGGGTTTTGTATTTTAAATGTTTAGAGCTCCCCGATTATCTATCTTTTTTTTTTTCCTCACTGGTTCATGTTCACCAGGGCAGTGCCCAGCTATCCATGCTCTTTATTTATTTGACAACCATTTTACTATTTGCCTTGAAAATAGAGGTCATTTTCAAGGTTCACCTCAAAGTTTTGCTTTAATATTTCCAATTTGCAGACTTTTGGATGTGTTTGCTGAAATTTAACCCCAAACACATTTGCCCATCACTAGATTTTTCCTGTTAAAACAACCTTGTGATCATCTCTGATAGAGGCTTTTACTTGTTGCTATGATGTCATTGTAAATTTTTGTCATACAAACATCACTTAACTGGCGAATACATCATTCTAATATTGTTATTGGTGTAATGAGGAGTAAGGAGACCCATGTTCTTGTATTAGAGTCATTGCCGGACCCAACCACAGGTATGGTAGTGGTTGCTGCCTCTGTCATGCATCTTGTTACTCCATTCAAGTGCTCTGTATACAGGCCATGTGTGAGATTTATATGATATAAAACTGATATAGCCGTGTTAGTAATATAATGGAAGCACATGGTAATCATTGCTTTATATTTTACAGCTTCTGACACCGCTTCTGACAACTCCAAGGAAGTGAAGGCCTGAATGTAAGTTTTCAGTTTATCATTAATGTTCTAATTTGACACATATGACACATGTTGCCCAAAGAGAACCAACTCGATACTGCATCATATTTCCAAGGAAGGTTATAAATCACATCTTTGATAACATATGGTATTCACTATAAAGAAAATTGTCAACATTAAAGTGTTGCACTCTTTTAAAACTGTTTGAACTAGTCAAAATTTCTGGGGGCCCTTATACTCCGACCTTCTTTTACTTCCACCTACTAAGTCTCTTGGTTGCCCCCTGTACAGGTAGTCCTGGGCTAATGTAATTTTTACCCATTTAAAAAAACAGCAGTCCTCACTTGTATTTGCTGTTACTGATTTTGTATCACTATAAATTGGTGCCAAGTCACACTAGGAATTGTGGTAATGCAACTGTGTAAATGCAATGCGTTACCATTCTTTAGGTTGTAGTGCAATAGGGGAGTCCATTCATTTTAAATAGTTTGGCAGTGCCCCATAACATGAGAAAATGGACCCTTTTTCTAATGTAATGCCTGCTACTGTAAAATTGCATTGGAGTGCTTTGCCTGAAGTGGTTGTTAAGCCACTATCTCATCTTTATACCAACCCCCTGTCAGATACAAAAGCTGTATCCTAGAGCCTGTTTTTATTTAAAAAAAAGTTGATTTCTACCTGTTTTAACAGAATCTCCCAGCGATCACATGACTCAGGCTCTCTGCTCTCCCTGTCTGATAGCTCCAGCAGGCGGGGCTGAGATTCCCCTGCTGATGTCAGCCAGGGAGGAGAGGAGGAGAGAGCCTGGAGTCACATGATCGCTGGGACATGCTGTTAAAACAGGTAGAAATGTTTTTTTTTTTTTAAAAGCACAGGCCCTAGGATACAGCTTTTTATCTGATAGAGGGGATGATATAAAGCTGAGATCATTTTGTATTAGTGGGAAGGGGAGCAGAGCTGACAAGCAGGGAGAGGAGGACAGAGATAGCAGAACACAAAAGAGCTGCAGATAGCAGCGGATGACAGAGGCATGTACGCTGACCACAGTGTCGGGGCTCAGTAGCCCTGATATATCGTGGTCAGTGTACAAAAGGGAGGGTAGAAACTGGCAGGATCAGCCAGGTGTTACAGGAGGCCATATGACACAGCACAATCATTGTGCTGTATAACATGCTTTAAGGCAATAGGATACATTTTTATTTTTGTGGGGTTAACAAATGCTTTAATGAATGGCACCTTAATGCACCACACCACATTTTGCTTATTACTATAACATATAACAATTAATTGACGCTAAATGGTACATTCTTTTTGGTTGAGTCAATAAAAATTGCAAGCTTTCAAAAACAGCTCAGTTCTCTTGTACAGGTGAATGAATGAATGAAATACTTATATAGCGCACAATGCGAACTGAATCGCCTCTAGGTGATGCAAATGGGAGAAGAAGCTTGCAAATATAATTAGTTGTCTTGTTTTCAAAAGTCTTCTATTTTCTGTTAAACAGGCAAGGTGTGCAAAATATTTTGTATGATCCAAATTAGTGTTATAGAACAAAAGCTGTACTACCCATAATATAGAACATATAAAGCCGATTAAGGTTTTCTAGTTGGGGGAGATTAACTGAAACTGGAGAACTCAGAATGTGGTGCAGCTGTGCATGGTAGCCAATAAGTTTCTAACTTCAGCTTGTTCAATTAAAACCTGGAAGCTGATTGGTTACTATGCACAGTAGCACACAGTTCTGCATGTACCAGTTTTAGTAAATCTCCCCTGTTGAATAAAGGCTCCATTTCACTTTGGGTGAATACTCTACCTTTCACATTTATGGATAGGACTGATAATTAAAACTTCTACGGAGAGTAACAAAGCTTCTAATATAGGACTATATAATATATACTTTTTGTTCTTTGCAGGTCCACAAAGAAGAAGAATGCAGAGGGCTTCCTTTATTTGAATATTGTTTTTTGCTGCACTTTTTAGAAATATCTACTTTATGATTAAGGAGAATCTGTCATATTCCATAATCAGTATATATGCAAATATAATTAGTTGGTAGAAATCATGTGCACACCAGATATGTGAGAGACAGGTGCACTTTAAGTATTATATATTCAGCAGCTGGTGGGATATATGGCAACCATTTATTCTGCATTTTTTAGTTGAAATTCCATGGTTCTCCATATTCATGGCTGATTTGATATTGTAATGCAGAACACTGAGGTCATCTTTGTGAAAAGTATTTATTATATGTTCCATTATGCTTACAGAAGTATGCTTGGAATTCTAACTGTCCAATAGAGTTTACAGTTGTCCTCCTTTTGAAATGTGCCTTAAATAAGAAATGCTGCGTTGACCAAAGCCACCAATCACATTTAGACTTTCAGATCACAGCCTTACAGTTGTATGGCCAATAAATGCCATCATAGGTCCAAAATTCTGGTAATTACTATGTGCACGGGGTAACCTCAACTCTCGCACTCCATTATTGAATGGATAGGAAAATAAATAATTGCAGGATAACTACTTTGCCAATAGGTTTGCATGGTCAAATATGTAAAAGCCATATGAGATTGGGTGAGCCTCAGATTGGTTTCTCCAATCTACTAATATAGGGCCAACTTCATCCAAGAAAGGATTACAAAGCAGAGAGGAAGGTGCTTCTAAGTGCAATAATAAAACCCTTTAATGACAAGGAAGGGTTAAAAACACTTAGAAGATGGAAGTGATAAGCAGGCATATCAATGAATCCATAACATCCAGCGGGATGCCTCCTGGGATTAAAGACAGCAGCAGGTGGAAGTTCCAGTTCACCAGCAGTGGAAAGCACTGTCTCTCTGATCCAAGGAGGGCTGTGCTGTCAGTGACGTCTGAGTGGGCGCTACATGTTTCGGAGCATGCCCAGTAATCCATCCTGTAAGTGCTTTTAACCCTTCCTTGTCATTAGTGTTTTATTACTGCACTTAGAAGCGCCTTCTTCTGTGCTTTGTTTTTCCTATAGAGTGTGCTTCCCTCTTCTGAAGTGCTGCTGTGGTGCATTAATCACATTTCAAGAGCCGGTCATGTACTGTTAAAGTCTCCTTGTTATCCAGAGCGCCCTGTTCTGCATACGTCAAAAAGGGAATAAGTTTATGCAAACATTAATTTATATTTATGTTATAAGTTAAATAAGTTGGATTGTTTAGCTCTTTCCTAGATTACTAGTAGTCCAGGCAAGTCAAGGTTGCTGCAGAACTCAGATTTGTGATCCAAATCACTTACTCCAATCCTGTTCCCTTTGCAGTTTAGTTGGTGGCTATCAATTTAGGAAGCCCGTATTCTATCCCATTGTATTACTTTTATTAGAGCAATTATTTCAAAGGGAGTGGGCAATCATGTCCCCCTATCTCCTGCACCTCCTGGTAATGAATAAAACCACATTTACCAGCCTCTTGGGAAGTCCCTTGCTCCGGGTACAGATCTGAGGAGATCTAGCTCAGTATGTATAGCAAAATTGAAAAACAAGCCTGAAATCTACGGAAATCCTACTGGTAAGTTTGTTTTGTGTAGCTGGGTGTTGACACAGTCTCTGCCCTTATGCCACACTCCTCTGACAGGTTTTAGTCCCTCCAAGGTCTATGATAAAGCTATAGGATGGGCCAGTGATGGCGAACCTTGGCACCCCCAGATGTTTTTGAATTACATTTCCCATGATGCTCAACTACACTGCAGAGTGCATGAGCATCATGGGAAATGTAGTTCCAAAACATCTGGGGTGCCAAGATTCACCATCACTGGGATGGGCATAAAATGTTGGGTTATGGCATAAAGGCAGGGACTGTGTCAACAGCCAGCTACACGTAATACATTTACCAGTGGGATTTCCATGGAGTGTGCCCTTTTTCAATTTTGCTAAGCATTCCTAATGGATTTCAGATGGATTTCAGAGTTTGAAAACTACTATGCATTGCAAAGCTACTACTAGCATCTTCTTCGCCAAAGTGTTGGGAAATTTGCTAAAACTCACTAATTAATAGGAATGAATAATAGTGACAAGTTACCTAATGTTCTTCCTTACATTATCAGATCTGTCAGAAAGGTGGAGTGGTGTGTTATTTGAAGGATGGAGCTAGCATCAGTCCAAAAATATTGCACTGTGCCATATAGTCTGTACTAACTCATTTTTTATGACTGAGGATTCTAATTTCTGTATATGATGTGACATTTTTGTAGAATTATGACCAGCAGTGCACCCTGGATGCAGGGGCGGATCCAGAGTCCAGTCTCGGGAGGGGCACTGCCCAAAAAGAAGGTGTTGCTTACATAACTGGGTGGAGGGGTCAGGAGAGCACACAAGGGCGGGAGGTCAGGATGGCACAGTATGGGGTCAGGAGTGCACACACGGGGAGGGAAATCAGGAGGGCACACACTGGGGGGGGGTCAGGAGGGCACACACTGGGGGGGGGGTCAGGAGGGCACACACTGGGGGGAAATCAGGAGGGAACACACTGGGGGGGGGGGATATCGGGAGGGCATACACTGGGGGGGAGGAATCAGGAGGGCACACACTGGGGGGGGGGGGAATCAGGAGGGCACACACTGAGGGGATAAGGAGAGCACACACTGAAGGGATCAGGAGGGCACACACCAAGGGGATCAGGAGGGCACACACTGAAGGGATCAGGAGGGCACACACTGAAGGGATCAGGAGGGCACACACTGAAGGGATCAGGAGGGCACACACTGAGGGGATCAGGAGGGCACACACTGAAGGGTATCAGGAGGGCACACACTGAGCGTATCAGGAGGGCACACACTGAAGCGTATCAGGAGGGCACACACTGAGGGTATCAGGAGGGCACACAATGAAGAGATCAGGAGGGCACACAATGAAGGCATCAGGAGAGCACGCACCAAGGGGAACAGGAGGGCACACACCGAGGGGATCAGGAGGGCACACACCGAGGGGATCAGGAGGGCACACACCGAGGGGATCAGGAGGGCACACACCGAGGGGATCAGGAGGGCACACACCGAAGGGATCAGGAGGGCACACAATGAAGGGATCAGGAGGGCACGCACCAAGGGGAACAGGAGGGCACACACCGAGGGGAACAGGAGGGCACACACCGAGGGGAACAGGAGGGCACACACCGAGGGGATCAGGAGGGGGCACACACCGAGGGGATCAGGAGGGCACACACCGAGGGGATCAGGAGGGCACACACCGAGGGGATCAGGAGGGCACACACCGAGGGGATCAGGAGGGCACACACCGAGGGGATCAGGAGGGCACACACCGAGGGGATCAGGAGGGCACACACCGAGGGGATCAGGAGGGCACACACCGAGGGGATCAGGAGGGCACACACTGAGGGTATCAGGAGGGCACACACTGAAGGGATCAGGAGGGCACACACTGAAGGGATCAGGAGGGCACACAATGAAGAGATCAGGAGGGCACACAATGAAGGGATCAGGAGGGCACGCACCGAGGGGAACAGGAGGGCACACACCGAGGGGATCAGGAGGGCACACACCGAGGGGATCAGGAGGGCACACACCGAGGGGATCAGGAGGGCACACACCGAGGGGATCAGGAGGGCACACACCGAGGGTATCAGGAGGGCACACACTGAGGAGATCAGGAGGGCACACACTGAAGGGATCAGGAGGGCACACACTGAAGGGATCAGGAGGGCACGCACTGAAGGGATCAGGAGGGCACGCACTGAAGGGATCAGGAGGGCACGCACTGAAGGGATCAGGAGGGCACATACTGAAGGGATCAGGAGGGCACATACTGAAGGGATCAGGAGGGCACACACTGAAGGGATCAGGAGGGCACACACTGAAGGGATCAGGAGGGCACACACTGAAGGGATCAGGAGGGCACACACTGAAGGGATCAGGAGGGCACACACTGAAGGGATCAGGAGGGCACACACTGAAGGGATCAGGAGGGCACACACTGAAGGGATCAGGAGGGCACACACTGAAGGGATCAGGAGGGCACACACTGAAGGGATCAGGAGGGCACACACTGAAGGGATCAGGAGGGCACACACTGAAGGGATCAGGAGGGCACACACTGAAGGGATCAGGAGGGCACACACTGAAGGGATCAGGAGGGCACACAATGAGGGGATCAGGAGGGCACACAATGAGGGGATCAGGAGGGCACACAATGAGGGGATCAGGAGGGCACAATTTCTGACTGTGCCACATGAAAAGATGCAATCCCATTTGTCAGCTAACAGATCCTCTATGCTAAGCTGCAGTAACTCGGCAGAATCATCATAGAGGTGTCTGTAAACAAATCCACGATATGCTTCTAGCTGAGCTCACCTTTCCAGGAAGTTCAGTCACTTGGCTCCCTCTGCTCGGCTTCACACCTCCCTCTTCCAGCGGGCGCGGTCTCAGGGGTCAGGCACATCCCCTTCCCTCCCACTCAAGCAACAGTTTACAGGAGAGAGTTTGGAAAACTGCTGGGGGAGGTACAGGGGGCGGAGAGTGCAGTCCCCAGCGTATGAGCAGTAAATCCTAATGTTCAGAATGGCTGTGAGTTATCCCGACCGTGGCTCGGAATTCTCGGGGCGCTCTCAGCCTCACAGTCAGCAATATTTTCTCGGGGGGAGCAATTGTCCCGTTGCCCCCCCCCTGGATCCGCCCCTGCCTGGATGTGTGTGTGTGTGTGTGTGTGTGTGTGTATATATATATATATATATATACTGGGGACAAAATAAAGTCATGGGTTGCTTAAATATTTGAACATTACCTTTTCACTATATAAGTAAATGATAATTGACCTTATGACAGGTTTGCTTTAATTATATAATTTTTATAGATGTTATACACTCATATTACTGACTGTTTTATGCTTAAAGTAAACCTGTATTTTGCCCATACTAAATAAACTGAGTTCACATTACTCCATAGAACATAAGCAGTATGTACCTTTCAATTTCCACAGATTTTGCATAGTTTTTGAGTTGCTCAATCTACACAGAGGCTGCACACAACTTGCCCTCCCATGTGTGATAGGCTGCAGACCTCAATGTTAGTTATAGGATCCGTGTATGGGCAGGCTGAATGTATATCAAAACAAAAAAAGACAATAAAAGGGAACTTTTAGACCAAAGTACACATAGAAAAAATAAAACCAAATAGGAAGTTACAAAAGCTTTATTTATCACAAAAATCAGGCAAAAAAAATCCAAATAAGAAAGCCACCTTCCAGTCCATCATAAAAAAAGTCCATGTTGTCTAAAATACCAAATGTGCGTCTAGACAACACATACACATCCATACAATCCAGCAAGCAAATGCATGGAAAGGGTACTGCATGTACAATATAGAGGACTGTATATAAATTCCACTAATAAATGACCAGGAGTGATATATAACATCCCACGGGGGAAATGCAAGTACACCAAACCAATAGTTGGAGGTTTGGCATAAAGTACAACTAGCCCAGAGCTTTCAGATAAATATCTATAATGTATCCCTCCAAGGTGGAACATCCAGCTAAAATAAATCTAAAGTGCAAAGGGGGTGCTGCAAACAGACTGGGAGGCAAAAACAGCTGTCAGATATTAATGTTGTCACCATAGCCTAGTGTGTAAAGTCCTGGAGGTAATCCATATACTGTATGTATGTATTCATATAGGCATTGGTGGACTATAACTGTCAGCAGAAAGTCACATGAGCCACAGCATAAGCATATAGTCTGAGACTGGTTTCACACCTAAGATGGATCCGTCTCACAGCAGGAGTCCGGTGCTTCCCGGTTCACCGTCTCAGGTCCGATTTCAGCCCGAATTTTGGGCTGAATTTGGACCTGAAACTGACCAAAAGACGAACAGAATTTTTCTGCAAGATGCACTGGATGTGCTGCGGAGATATGTGAACCGGCTCCATAGAGAGCCGGTCAAATTCTGCTATTGCGTATTGGATGCAGAGAAACCGCATCCAATTCTCAACGGTGTGAACCCAGCCTCATAAATAGAAGTAAAGCAAAATAGACAGGGAGAAAACATCTTGTGGTCAAGCAAAAGCAAGTATAGCCGAGCAAACACAGTCTCTGGACCCGATCTCAGAGCACGGAGAAGCAGCCACAGGCAGAGAGAGAAGCAATGGGCAGAGTAATGAATGCCACAGTGAAAATACTTATCTGATTGTCTGCTTCTCAACTTCCACTGACAAGGTGGATATATACCATACATTGGTGGTGCCTCCTCACAATGAATCTGTCCGCTTTATGCAGGATCAATACCTGTCGCTCAAGGCATGATGCTGCTGACCTGTTCCATGCCGTTCCATGTAGCAAAAGTTATGAAAATGCAGTGCGCCTCAGCCTCCACTGCAGCAGCGCTAGCACACCCTGATCCCAGGGGAAGGTGTGATGACAGACGTCAGACACACAGGAGCATGTCGTCAACGCGTTTTGCCGGAAACACCAGCTTCATCAGGACATCAATCGATCAACTTGAGTACAACCAGCTTGGCAGATTTTACATGCAATTATAGCTAGAGGCTGCTATGGCCGCTAGCAATCACTGTCTTCTCCCAGCGGGGGGCAGCTTTCTTGCCCCCTGCTGGGAGAAGACAATGGGTCAGCAGGAGAGATTCCCGCATCAACATGGTCTGTGTTGATGTCTGTGTTAATACCCATTTGATGGGCCACCAGGAAGGGGAGAAACAGTGATAAATACTTGTTTTCATTCCGTAGACTTAGGTGTGCCTTTTACATTACACAGTATGGGCAAAACAGAGGTTAACTTTAAGATATACATTTAAAAGTTATCTGCAATCTGGTTTTGGGCTCTTAAAATCTTGTTTATTTTATTTGTTTTGCTAATTAGGATAAGAAATTTTTAGAGATTTGTTAACCACTTTCAGACCGGACCATTTTGCTGGTAAATGACCAGAGGTCTTTTTACACTTTGGCACTGCGCTGCTTTAACTGGTAATTGCGCGGTCATGCAATGTTGTACCCAAACAAAATTTGCGTCCTTTTCTTCCCACAAATAGAGCTTTCTTTTGATGGTATTTGATTGCCTCTGCGATTTTTATTTTTTGCGATATAAACGAGAAATCAATAATTGTATATTTATTGGTTTGCGCAAAAGTTGTCACATCTACAAACTAAGGTACGTTTTCTGGAATTTACGCAGCTTTTAGTTTACGACTGCCTATCTCATTTCTTGAGGTGCTAAAATGGCAGGGCAGTACAAAACCCCCCCAAATGACCCCATTTTGGAAAGTAGACCCCCTAAGGAAATTGATAAGAGGCATGTTGAGCCCATTGAATATTTTATTTTTTTGCCTCAAGCGATTGAATAATGACAAAAAAAAAATTTTTTTTTTTTTTTTACACAAAGTTGTCACTAAATGATATATTGCTCACACATGCTATGGGCGTATGTGAAATGACACCCCAAAATAAATTCTGCTGCTTCTCCTGAGTACGGGGATACCACATATGTGGGACTTTTTGGGAGCCTAGCCGCGTACGGGGCCCCGAAAACCAAGCACCGCCTTCAGGCTTTCTAAGGGCGTAAATTTTTGATTTCACGCCTCACTACCTATTACAGTTTTGAAGGCCATAAAATGCCAAGATGGCACAAAACCCCCACAAATGACCCCATTTTAGAAAGTAGACACCCCAAGCTATTTGCTGAGAGGCATGTTGAGTCCATGGAATATTTTATATTTTGCCACAAGTTGCGGGAAAATTACAAACTTTTTTTTTTTTTTTTTTTTTTCACAAAGTTGTCACTAAATGATATATTGCTCATGCATGCCATGGGCATATGTGAAATGACACCCCAAAATAAATTCTGCTGCTTCTCCTGAGTACGGGGATACCACATATGTGGGACTTTTTGGGAGCCTAGCCGCGTACGGGGCCCCGAAAACCAAGCACCGCCTTCAGGCTTTCTAAGGGCGTAATTTTTTGAGTTCACTTCTCACTACCTATTACAGTTTTGAAGGCCATAAAATGCCAAGATGGCACAATACCCCCACAAATGACCCCATTTTAGAAAGTAGACACCCCAAGCTATTTGCTGAGAGGCATGTTGAGTCCATGGAATATTTTATATTTTGCCACAAGTTGCGGGAAAATTACAAACTTTTTTTTTTTTTTTTTCACAAAGTTGTCACTAAATGATATATTGCTCACGCATGCCATGGGCATATGTGAAATGACACCCCAAAATAAATTCTGCTGCTTCTCCTGAGTACGGGGATACCACACATGTGGGACTTTTTGGGAGCCTAGCCGCGTACGGGGCCCCGAAAACCAAGCACCGCCTTCAGGCTTTCTAAGGGCGTTACAGTTTTGAAGGCCATAAAATGCCAAGATGGCACAAACCCCCCCCCCAAATGACCCCATTTTAGAAAGTAGACACCCCTAAATTTAGGGGTACACTAGTGAGACTAGGTAATAAATGGCGGGTGCCCTGAAACTATAAAAAAATAACTAACCAACCAGCGTCACCTGTAACAGTTATATGGTGATCACTGGTGAAAGGGTTAACTAGGGGGCAATCAGGGGGCTTTATGCGGTAGTATATGGGGGTCCCTGGCGCTATAAAAAGCTGCGGCGAACCTAAATACCTACCTGCCTAACTAGCGTCACCTGTGACACTAATACAGCGATCAGAAAAACGATCGCTTATTAGGCTGGGTTCACACTGGAGCGATGCGGGAACGCCACGAATGCGCGGCGGGTTCCCGCATCGCATGCCTCCCGGCGGCAGTTCACACTGCCCTATGCGAACTGCTGGGAGTGTCAGTGAAATGTTAATGACACCCCCAGATCAGTTCGCATATCGCAGTGCGATCTGCAAACTTGGATCGCATGGTGTGAACACCCATGCGATCCGATTCTGCTGCGGACCAAAAAAAGGGTCCCGTGCGAGTTTGCGGCGGATGCGGCGGGTGCGACACGAATTCAGCCATACTATCTGTATAGCTGAACTCGAATCGCACAGAGATCGGATGTGATTTGCACTGCAGTGCGGTGCGAATCACATCCGTTCTCATAAACCGCTGCAATGTGAACCCAGCCTTAGTGACACTGGCGACGGGGGGTGATCACGGGGTTAAACCTTTATTGGGGGGGTTAGGGGGGTACCTTAGAACTAAAGGGGGCTAACCCTAACTGCCCTAACAGTTATTAGTCACAAATGACACCCGCCGGGTGATCAGGGGGTTAAACCTTTATTAGGTAATAAATGGCGGGTGCCCTGAAACTATAAAAAAATAACTAACCAACCAGCGTCACCTGTAACAGTTATATGGTGATCACTGGTGAAAGGGTTAACTAGGGGGCAATCAGGGGGCTTTATGCGGTAGTATATGGGGGTCCCTAGCGCTATAAAAAGCTGCGGCAAACCTAAATACCTACCTGCCTAACTAGCGTCACCTGTGACACTAATACGGCGATCAGAAAAATGATCGCTTATTAGGCTGGGTTCACACTGGAGCGATGCGGAAACGCCGCGAATCCGCGGCGGGTTCCCGCATCGCATGCCTCCCGGCGGCAGTTCACACTGCCCTATGCGAACTGCTGGGAGTGTCAGTGAAATGTTACTGACACCCCCAGATCAGTTCGCATATCGCAGTGCGATCTGCAAACTCGGATCGCATGGTGTGAACACCCATGCGATCCGATTCTGCTGCGGGCCAAAAAAAGGGTCCCGTGCGAATTTGCGGCGGGTGCGGCGAATGGCTGAACTCGAATCGCACAGAGATCGGATGTGATTTGCACTGCAGTGCGGTGCGAATCACATTCGTTCTCATAAACCGCTGCAATGTGAACCCAGCCTTAGTGACACTGGCGACGGGGGGTGATCACGGGGTTAAACCTTTATTGGGGGGGTTAGGGGGGTACATTAGAACTAAAGGGGGCTAACCCTAACTGCCCTAACAGTTATTACAGTCACAAATGACACCAATGCAAAAAAAAAAAAAAAAAATGACATTGGTGTCACTGTGACTGGGGGGCAGGGGTAATTGGGGGGGTGATCGGGGGGTAAAGGGGGGGTGTGAGTGTGCCTGGCATGTTCTACTGTGTGTGGGGTGTGTTGGTGCAACTCACCGTTCCGCTCTCCTCCGTGTCGGAACGAAAAATACCGACACGGAGGAGAGAATACATCACTTCCTCTCCTGTGTTTACATTACAGGAGAGGAAGTGATGTCACCGGGGATTTCCATTCGTCGGGAGCGATCGCGAGGGGGTGGCCATGAATGAATGGCCGTCCCCTCGTCCGGGATCGCTCCCGAACGAAAGCCGACCGCTGCAGGCACCGGGCGGGGGCCCGATCGGGCCCCCGACCCGCGGGAGGCAAAGGACGTACATGTATGTCCTTATGCCTGCCCGTGCCATTCTGCCGACGTACATCGGCGTGCGGCGGTCGGCAAGTGGTTAATATAACTTCTCTGTCTAATTCTATTCAATTGTCTGCTTTCATTGTCCTATATTTCCTTATAGTATTTCAAATTAAACATCTAGGACTGGAATTATTGGTGATTAAGTGATTGCTGTACTTGATGTTATAGATTCTGAATGAATGCTGAATGTTGTTTTTTTAATGTAATGTTCAATGTTTAATGTAAGGTTGATTAAAATAAATCTACCTTTGAAAAATCTAAATTGCATTACAGCTGTAAAACTAAAGAAAGGATGAGGGGCATGGGGCAATCGGTGGAGAAAGGCTTTAACCCTTTCACTGCAACAGCCAGGAGTATATCTAAGGCCTCATTTACATATGTAGCGGATGAAATTTGGGATCAAATGTCACACGCATTGTAAATTTAGTTTTTGGCCTCAGGACAGTAAAGGTTCTGAGAGTTAATTATTGTAGGTAGGCCTAAGCCCTTGTACACATGGTCGGAGAATCTGTCGGAATGAGTCTTATCGGACCGTGTCGTCGGATAATCCGACTGTGTGTGGTATGCATCGGACTGATTCCGTCCGAATTTCCGTCCGACCCAATTTTCCAACATGTTGGAAAGATTTCCCGACCAACTGGGCTGGACGGACCTAATCCGATCACGTGTAGAGCATTTTCATCGGACCAAGTGCCACGCATGCTCAGATCAAATTCTGACACGGAAACGCTCGTTCAGGTAAAACTACTGCTCGTAAGCGCATTCGTCACGCTGCAATGTTAAAAAATCATTCATCAAGCGCATTCTCTTGTTCTTTACAATGCTGCAAGAACCAACTTCTTTTGATGCTCATAGTCACACACACTTCTCCCGAACGGATTTCATTACTCTTTTTTAACCATTTCAGCAATACAATTTTATTTTAAGTCACATCTACACAAAGTTTTTATTTTATTTTTTGGATGTTTTTTGGGGGGTTCCCTAAAAATCTCCTTTAAAGCCACTGCTCATTTCTCCTTTTTTTTTTACTTTTTATTTTTGGGTGTAAACTTACAATAACATTTATTGTATTGTTTTGCTTTTCTTTTGCTTTTTTAATCTACAGGAGGTTGTTTAGTGTTGGTACCCCTTGTTATTTAGTTCACTTTGTATTTTGGAAATGTACCTGCCTGCTCACAAATAAACTCTACTTTTTGAAGGAAAACACATTACACAAGTATTTCATCAAACAATAAAATTTATTTTTTTTGCTCGAAAATAAAAATAGGAACGCAGCACTGGAGAAACTTCTTAACTTTGGTGCAGCCTTTGGCCCCCAGGGCAGACATGACTAAATGACATATACAAAAATTGATGGCCTGAGGAGTAGATATCTCAGGGAGAGAAGTCTGCTCCTGAAGTCCTAGAGAGCAGGAAATTCAGATGACATTTCTGTCCCCAGGATGGTGATCTTGAAGAGGCTGCATCTTCTGGCACACCAGACTCAACCCAGGCCATCACTCTCTGGTCTTCCTTTGTGACTTCCCACCAGGCATCCTTCCAGGCTGTGGCCGAGCTCCTGTAGCTGGGGCAGGAGAAGGAGGGCGTTGGTCAACCTCCTGGCTGCCACTTGCCACAGCCTCCCCCCGACTGAGGTCTTCCTGTGTATGAAAAGGGGACATAGTTTTGGTTTTTTGCTCATCACAACATTTTGTGCTCCTGGCTTTTGCTATTTGACTGTTACCAAATAGAACAGACTATCATTCTGACACCAGCATTTTTCTTTCCCGTCCCAATCATTTTTTGTCACTACTGTCTATTGAGATGTAAACCACTTGGAGAAATCTCAACTTACTGATCAATAAGAACATCTAGTTAACATCATTAAATGTAACACAAGAAATATGTTCAACAATGCAATACCTGTCTCAAGCTGGGCCCCACCACGTGGTGCTGCCTGGAAGGCCCAGGTTGTACATCAGAAGCCTCAGCTGGGGGTGAAGGATGCCTTGGAGGAAGCCTGGAGAGTGGGGGCCTGAGTGGTGGCCTGGGTACCCCCTGGTCTACCAGAAAATGCAGCCTGTCAAAGTGCACCATCCTTGGGTAATAAACAGCATCTGGATCTCCTGCTCTCAAGGACTCCAGGTACTTCTTTCTCTCCCTGAAATATGTAAGCTTCATGGCCACAATTTTTCGATTCCGATAGGTCATGTCTGCCGTGGGGACCATGAGCTGCACCAAAGCAAGCAGTTTCTCCAGTGCTGCGTTCCTCTTTGATCTGTCATAATAAAATTTGTTGTGGAACTTCCACAGGCAGGGCATCTCCATGTAGAGCTCGAGAAATAGCCCCATAAAGTTGGGATTGTTGAATGGGTCAATTTTGTCTGCAAGACACAACACAAGACAAACCCTCAAATACTAATAATGCATTTAAAATCCCTCCTAATCTTATCCTAACAGTGGCTTAGATACAAGTAGTCTAGTCTAGTGAATCACAAATTTAAAAATGTTACCTTCGTTTCGACGTTCGCCGTGTCCGATACACATGTGTGGCGTTTTATATACAGTGCGCATGTGTGAAACTCCGCCCGCCCCTGACGTTCTTTCCAGACTATTCCCCGCCCCTTCGCTTCCCACGCAGTGGGGAGAGCACATGGCGGAGAGAACGCAGGTGCGCAATAATAGTTCCACTAACGAGGAGGAGGGTGAGGAAAGCCCGGAGCCTGAAACGTCCCGATCCAAGAAGACAAGATTTAAGGCCTCAAATATGTCTTTTGGAGAGATGTTGGAGATGGTCGACATATTGAACAGGACCGACTATGATGGGAAGTATGGACCTTACCCAAACCCAAATATCAGAAAGGCCAAGATCATGAAGAAAGTTGTGAAGAGTCTTCTGAAGAATTTTGGGGTACACCGATCCAAGGATCAACTGAGAAAACGCTGGTCAGACCTGAAACTGAGGGAGCACGAGCAGTACCTAAGGATCAAGCGTGTTCTTAAAAAAAGTAAGTAGTTGTCGTGTGTTCATATGATTATTCTTGCTTGCATACATGCTCCATGTGCTTTGATTTCATGTTGTGCATTGTAAAATGGCCACTTTCAAGGTCATGGTTTCGTTCGTTCGTATGAAACATCGTTCTGCAGGGAAGTATTCCAGCTTAACAAAGTGGCCCCAATAATGTTCTCACCTTGTAACTCGGCCCAAAAAAACAATTGTACAACACTTCCAAGCAATGTTTCATATTCCTATTTATGCCCTCTGTGTGCTAATTAATCTTTGTTTACATTCTCATAGGGGAGAGAAGACTCGGCAAGTATGAGGACACCAGGGACCATGAGGACACCAGGGACCACACCCCTCCCAAAGAAGGGCAACTTCCAAAAGAAGAAACAGAGGAGCAGGAGGAGGAGGGAGAAGGAGAGATTGTGGAGGTTGGCCAAATTGTCACCACAACAGGTGAGTGTTGGAGAACACAGCTTCCGGTAAGCTCATCAATGTATCTCACCATATTTGGATTACATGGTGTGTTTGTTTTTTTTTTTTTTCCAGGTGATGTGGAGGAAGATTCCTGTTTTACCAGTGAAAGTGCCCAGATCTTGATCGGGGAGATAATGGGGTGCAATAGGGATTTGGAAATTGTACAACAAAACATCAGTGATGTTAAAAATAAAATGAAGAACATCATTGATGTTTTGGGGAGAGTGTGAAAACGAAAAAACTAGATAGGGTTTTATTTTTGTTTTTTTGTTTTTTTTAAAAAAGGTGTATTTTGCATAATTCCAAATTTGGAAGATGCACAGAGTGTGTAAACATGCCCTATCTCACATCATGGGGGATCAATGTACATGTTTTGTGGAAAGTGTCTGAGATGAAGGGGTTGCAGCCCCAAAGCATGTACATTGATCCCTCATGATGGGAGATAGCACATGTTGACACACTGTGTGCATCTTCCAAATTTGTATTTTTCAGGGGTCACACCCCATGTGATGAAGGCAATATCAGCCCAGTTTGTACATACTCATGTCTGATATTGTCTTCACTTTTCCAAGTTGAACTTTGTAAGTTCCTGTGTTCTGTATTTTACGCTTTGATACATGCCTGTTTACAGAAAAAAACAAGTAAAAAATAAATATGATTAAACTTGGTTGTGGATCCCAAAAATCTCTTGGTTTGTTGTAAAAATCTTTACTAAACGCACCTATGAATGTGCTTGTATTAAAAAGTTGAATTCTCAACAATGTGTGGCTTCCTTTTTCATTGGGCTTAAAATGTATTTGGAGTGAAATTTGAGTTTGTGCTGAGAAGGAGTGCAATTTACTAAAGGCAACTCCACTTTGCACTCCAAGTGCAGTTTCAGGTGTACTTTTGCAGTGCACTTGTGCATAGTGGATGTGCCTTTAGTAAAAAGCACCCATAGTGATGTGTAAATTTGGACAATCATGCCATTTTCCTGCCATGGTGCTGAAAATGAGCATGATTTAGATCAGTAATGCACTACACATTAGTTAACAAAAAGAAGGTGTGTATGTAGCAGACCCACAACATAACATTATCTGAAGAAGAGACTGTCCCCTCATCTCACTCTGAACTTGGGTTTGCACTGTTGGTGAAAACGGCACAACTTGACGAAAAATGGCAAAGTGGGAGGCCACAGTCAGCCAATCCTGTGGCGTTGAAGAACACTGTGTAGTGATACAAGAAAAAAAACTAGTAATTTTACAAATCAACATTGCATGCAGATTAGACACCCACATTTTTTTACAGAATTTGTATAACATTTTTTTAACTGAGTATAAGGTCCCCTTATGAGAGTCCTAACCCCCCATCCCCCCATATAGTTTTAGGGGCCAAGAAGAGCATGGTGGGGGAGTTAGTGAGGCAAATCTGCATGAGAACAAAGGGGCACAGCATATAAATTAGAGCATATTGCAATGATGGTAATTAGGGAATGAGGAAAGACATTAGCAATCATGAAATACATAGAATGTGATGTTTAAGGATAAAACTTAGCAGAATATAGTCCTTCTGCAGGAGATGAATGATGGCAGAACAGGTCTCTGGAATAATGATCCCCAGAGCCTGGGGGGAGATGCCTGTAGAGAACTTGAGGTCCTGAAGGCTTCTCCCTGTCGCCAAGTAGCGCAACGTGGCGATGAGCATCTGCTCCGGAGTGATGGCTTGCCGCATGCAGGTATCCTGCCTGGTGATATAAGGGGACAGCAAAGCAAGCAGACAGTGAAAAACGGGGTCCGTCATCCTGAGAATAATCCAGAAATGATCAGGATTATTCTCGCGGATCTCACGGAGCAAAGGCATGTGGGAGAACTGGTGACGCTGGCGCAACCAATTCTTGGTTGTCCAAACATGTTTCGTCTACGTACTCATCGTACAGTTTGTGCTGTGCAGGGGTTCTTACTTTGACTTTGACACAAGCCCTTTGGCTTGTGTCAAAGTCAAAGTAAGAACCCCTGCACAGCACAAACTGTACGATGAGTACGTAGACGAAACATGTTTGGAAAACGGCCGGCTGGTCAGAATGGACACCAGAAAGCAACGCTAAACAGCAAGACCTGAAAGGACGACCTGAATAGCAGAAGCAAGCAGACAATAAAAAATGCCTTTCAAAGCGTACTATACCAAGATAGAGTCCACAATGAGAAGCAAATACTTAATGACTGCACGCACTGATTATCAGATACGCAAAGACAAGCACAAACTGAAGAGCAGTAGCGATCTGAATCACTAATCTGAAAAGCGCGAATCATCTTTCACCAAACTTCTACTAAAACACGAGATCAGCAGAAGGAGCCCAAAGGGTGCCGGACGTGGTGCTGAACTTCCTTTTTCTAGTCCCGCCGTACACGGCTTACGTCACCGCGTTCTTGGCAACCGCGAAATCAGACAACTTGGCCCGACCGTGTGTATGCAACAGTTTCGGACACAATCCGTCGGACTAAATCCAATGGGCAAAATCCGACGGATTTGGTTGCCAAAATCTCCGACCGTGTGTACGTGGGCCAAGACCGGTCTGAGATCCCCGGACTCATTGGGCACCAGAAAAATTTGGGAGTAAACCCTTGTAACCTGCTGCTTTAGAGGAACTGGCGAGATTGCCTCTTTCTGAAGTAATTTGGTCACATATTCTTGCAAGCACCTGCGTTTCTTCTGATCTAGTGGCCATTCTGTCTGGACAAAGATGTCTGGTGTTTTTTTTATCGAAACATTATCTTGTATCCTTGCTTGACTGTTTTCTGGACCCATTGGTCCTTGACCTTCTCCGCCCATACCTTCCAAAAGGATGCCAACCTGGCACCCACCTGTGCGGTGATGGGCGGTCAACCCATCAAAAGGACTTCTCCTGTTTCTTAGCGGTCTGAGCGGCCTTAGACTTCACGTTCCGAAGAAAGGAGCTTTGCGACCCTCTCCATTGGGGTCTCGTATATTCTCGGCCTGGTCTATATGACCTGGCCTCCTACGCCCTTCTGAACTCTGATTGGCCTGACCGAGCAGTTTTCTGTCTCCTTTTGGGTCTCTGTGGTAGCAGACCCGACTTCCCTCCAGTAGCTCGTTTAATAGCTTCCACCAGAGTGTCCTCAAAAAGCATCTTGCCCTTGTATGAAATGTTACAAAGTGCCTGTTTCGAGGTACTGTCTGCCACCCAATGGCGTAACCATAGGGCCCTTTTCGCCATTACTGAAAATGTCATAATTCTTGCGAGCAGTTTAACTAGGTCTATAGAGGCTTCTGCCAAAAAAGCGACTGAGAGATTAAGTTCCTCTATTGCCAAAATGATTCTGGCCGTCTCTAGGTGAGACTTCAGGGCCGTCTCCACATTTGTGACCCAGACCTTCAGAGCCCTGGAGATTGAGGTTATGGCTATGGCCGGGCAACAAGCTGCGCCAGCAGTTAAATAGATCTTTAGATCTGTGTCTGTGTGTCTGTCCATTGGGTCTCTGAAGATTGTAGAATCCTGCAATGGCAGGGGCACCTGCCTTGCTAAGCACCGCAAGGCCACATCTACCCCTGGAGGCGACTCCCAAAAAGCAGCATCTGAGATGTTAAATGGGTATAATCTTAAAAAGCGATTTTGTATGTTCGCCTTCCTTTCTGGCTTTCCTCATTCCTCATCAAATAATTTACGGATATCCATCATGAACGGGAAGGTTGCCCTTTGCCTTTTCAAGTTAGGGAAAGATTTTTTAATTTTTTCCGGAGGCTGAGTGTCTTGTTCCCAGTCTATGGCCTCCTTCACTGCTACAATGTAAGGGTCTATGAGTTGGAAATCGAACAAATATTCAGACGGTTCATCAGAGTCTGAAGAATCTCCTGAAGGTATTTCAAGCCCTGGTGATGAGTCTTGCTTCTGCTTAGATGGGTTCTTGGCTCTAGGCTTAGTTCCGGAAGCACTTACGCCTGCGACCGCCTGCATACTCTCCGTCACCGCCTCCTGAATATAGTCCTTTATCCTATGTGCCTCGGTTTCTCTATCTCTGGCTACATCTCTTATGCATTCTGCACACAAGAGCTTTTCAGGGGTGGATGGCGCTGAACAAGTCAGGCAGAGGCCTTCGGCGGGATGGCCTCTTGTCGCACTTGGTTCTGCCACCATAGCTGTCTGCGCATTTTTGCGGTGTGGACTGGCCGTTGCTTGGGGTCTATGTCTTGTGCGTGACCCAGATGCATGTGGAGAGTTTGAGCAGTGGCGGGACTTTTTCTTCAGCGACTGTCTATAAAGACAAAACACCTCATTAGACTGGTGTTTCACTATTTTGTTTTGTGGCCCCTGTAGACCCCTCCTACCTTTCCGACGATCTTCATGCACTTTGGGGCTGTGGTGAGCTAATACTACAGCAACAAAAGACAGGATATAGAAATAAGAAAAGAGAAGTTCCTATTCTATCACTGCTTTTTTTTTTTTTTTTTTACTGACTCTTTAAAGGAAATAACTTTACCTTAATACTGGATATGGAGTCACTAAGGGTGGCAGCAGATTTGTAGGGTATGTGAAAAGCTGTAAACACATGGTGTAATACATTTTTAGTTAATGGCTCAGTAAACACTGACACAGCCCAGCCACCCCTCCCCCTCTGTGAAGGAAAACTCACCAGAATGCTTCAATCACTAGCTGTGGCAAACGGCACTGGAACTTCTGGCTCTCCAGGCTTTATAATGAGCATTGCTAGGTGACGCCTGACACCTCCGCCCCCACAACCCCACCCCCTATGAGGTCATCACCGAACAACAGAAAACACAGGGGAGGCGGCTGGTGCAGCGCCTAGGGAGCAGGAAAGGAAAGCACAATACTAAAGCAACACCACATCCTAAAATGGTAAGCTCTTTAAGCCTTAGTATGCCCACATGCCTCCGGCACATAGAGCGTCCAGTGTGATAAAAGGAACTAACTTTATTGTTCTGGACCTTCCGATCCCAGGAGAGGCTTGAACCTGGGTGGGTAGGTTCAGTAGGAGGGTGTAGTCTAATCCACGAGCATGGTGGCCTGGAGTCCGACCAAAAAAAGGAACAAGGGCGGGGAGGAGGGGCTCCCTTTTATCAGCTAAGAGAAGGTGGTACTGAGAGACTGGAGGAAGGGGTTAACCCATTGTGTGCTGACGTGGATACTGACATGAAAAAAAGAATCTATTTATGTTGGGGTCATTGTAATGTTGTAAGGTGAACCTCTTTCCTAGCCTCAAATCACACACAGAGTGGTATAGGTTTTGCTTCAGAATATCCCTGTATTTAGCAACATCCATCTTTCCCTCAACCCTGACCAGTTTACCAGACCCCACTACTGAAAAACATCCCCACAGCATAATGCTGCCATCACCATGTTTCACTGTGGGGTAGTGTTCTTTGTGTGATGTGTTAGGTTTGCGCCAGACATAGAGTTTTCTTTGATGGCCAAAAAGTTACAATTTTACTCTCATCAGACCAGAGCACCTTCCTCCATACATTTTGGGAGTCTCCCACATGCCTTTTTGCAAACTCAAAGTGTGCCATTTTGTTTTTTGCTGAAAGTAATGGCTTTCTTCTAGACACTCTGCCATAAAGCCCAACCCTATTGTTGTCCTATGTACAGATACTCCAGTCTGTGCTGTGGAACTCTGCAGCTCCTCCAGGGTTACCTTAAGTATCTGTGCTGCCTCTTTGATTAATGCCCTCCTTGCCCTGTATGTGAGTTTTTGGTGTGCGGCCGTCTCTTGGCAGATTTGCTGTTGTGCCATGTTCTTTCCATTTGGTTATGATAGATTTCATGGTGCTTCTAGGGATCATCAAAGATTCAAAGATTTTTATGTTTTTTTTTTTAACCTAACCCTGACTTGTACTTCTCAACAACATTGTCCCTTAGGCCGCGTACACACAAGAGGATTGTCCGTCCAACTTAGCGTTTCAGCGGACAATCCGCTCGTGTGTGGGCTTCAGCGGACTTTTTCAGCGGACAGTCTGGCGAACTAAGTCTTTCGGAATTTCCGGAAGTTTGTCCGTCCAAACTTGGTTTCAGCTTTCAGGTTTCTAATTTTACTTCACCAACTTAGACTATTAAAAGGGGTATCCCTGCACTATCGTAAATAAAATCTATTAGGCCTCAAATAGGGTTGCAGCCAAACACCGACAGAGGTATAAGCCCTACCACTGAAACATATAACAAAAAATCAAATAAATGGTGCTGCGCTCCCTTAAACCAATAAACTAAATAATCTTAATCCATAAAATGCTAACCAATAAATATATAAACTATCTGTGAATAAATTCTGATTCCCGTGATAAATCGTGATCAGTGATTAAAGTGACTAGTGCAAAAAAGCATTCCAAACGAATATATGTATATATATATGCAAAGAAATAAAAAACACATATATAAAATCGCATAAACCAAAACAAAATCGCATAAAATCACACAGTGAAAGTGATGAATGCCAATAAATAAATTATCTTACTAGGTGTAAATAGAAACACATAAAATCGCATCAATAGTAAAGAAATCGCATACACCCATACAGTGGTGGTGGTGAATACAAATGAATAAAATATCACACAGAGTGTGTATAAGATAATAAAACCAAACTTAATAATGGTGAATCATTCAGTGCAAACAAATGTATAAATCTCTCAGACTGCAAAAAACAGTGACAAAAAGTCCATAAAGTGCTTCTTGTAGTAGCAGGTGCAATACAACGCAAACTGTGCACACTCTGGTGTCTCTTCAGTGTCCCGCACCTAACATTTAGGGTGGCCCCTTACCTTACTGCTGTAAGGCAAACAGCATAAAGAGACCAAAGTCTCAGATGGTAACAGCGGTGTACCCTTAGTTCCAACTAGGAGGACTTCTCCCCACATCAAGGCAGAATCTCACAGAAAGGGAAACAGGAGGGCTCCAAATAGTGAAGTATGTATACACTTTTTAATTGGAAAACTCAAACAAATGGAAAGGTACTCACAAACAAATCAGTTTTAAAAACGCCAGATAGCAGTTAAATGTTTCTTTTCGTTTCTCAGACGTGACTTCTTGTATCCACAAACACTTCCTTCCGATGCGTATCGTCATGTGACTTCATCAGGGAATGCATTATGGGTATAAGGAAGTGTCTTTTATATTGCTATCTACGGCGGCCATTTTCCCGAAGTCCCCTATTCATTAACATTAAGTCGGCCATTTTCCCGAAGTATTTATCTAGTTTTGTCCGGCGGCCATTTTCCTATAGTCTCCTATTCGTTCCCATCGAATCGGCCATTTTGCCGAAGTCCGGGCTCGACGTGTGGCCATCTCTCCCGTGTTCCGCCATCGGTCTTTTGTTTTCGATGGCCTCCCAACGGGAGATGCTGGATAGCAAGCTACATTTATATTCGCCATCTATTTCTTGTTATTGGCAATTTCTACGAGGCCCGGGTAGCCGCCCCCTGTCGTTCCCATCGTATCAGGTCGGCGGCCATTTTCCCGTAGATCTTTCATAGGAATATACTATATACTGTAAAGTGTATTTACCTATGGCATTTCTTAACAGACATATGTAAGACCTATACTACAACAAAATAATCGACTCATATGAGCTATAAATTAACTCTCTCTTATCTAATATTGGGTATAGCTGTTATATATATATATATATATATAATAAAATCTTCTGGGTAGTAAAAAGATCCTTTATATATCCCTAAAAGGCTTTACTTAAAATATAAAATAATCACTATATATTGCCCCTAGTGGCTAAAACTACTAAAAATATTAATAAAAAATTATATGTAAAAAATCTATTAAAATATATAAAATATTAGTTAAAATTCATTATCCTGAGTCACTAGCATGCACTGCACCAATGCACACTATTAACACAGTACTATAGAGAAAAAACAATTTTAATAGATGGCCACAATTACTCCAGATTGTGCAAATCCTACAACAGTAAACGAGAGCTGAGGCGTGGATACCGAAAATAACGTTTGAGATACCCAAAGGTTAATCATTAAAAGTTCATGCAAATCAATACTATATATACTCATCTTATAAATCCCTTAGTTGTCCTCAACGTTATATCATTAAAAATCACTAATAAAACAATTAACGTCAAACTCTATATTCAGGCCTTGAGGTGAAAAAGTATCTAAAATAAAAATCCATTTGGATTCAAGCTGGCTCAGTGTCCTGACTTTATGGCTACCTCTCCAATGTTTTTTATAGGGTTCGATCCCCCAAAACGTAAGGTGGGTGGGGTCCCTATTATGGTGAGTGCTAAAATGTCTGGACACACTATGTTTGTCAAAGCCGCTCATGATGTTTTTTACGCGTTCCTTAATCCGTACTTTTAGTGGTCTTTTTATTCGTCCTACATACTGTAGGCCACAGCTACATTGGAGAACATATACCGCTCCTTCCGTATTACAACTTATGAAATTTTTTATTTCATATGAATTACCGGTACTGGTCGACATAAATTTAAATTTCTTCTCAACTGGTCTTTTAATCCTTGTACAGGCGTAGCAGCATTTACATGGATAAAATCCTTTTCCAGTGAAAAATGTAACCCCATTAAAAGGTGGATCGGGTACGTTCTTCACAATTTTATCTCTTAGCGTCGGGGCCTTCTTATAAATACATTTCGGATGCTGTGGTAGAATTCCTTGTAAGTGTGCATCTGACCGTAATATATGCCAATGCTTTTTAATCATTTTTTCTATACTTTTGTATTGCATGTTATAGTTAAGTATTATTGGTACTTCATTCGGTTTATCTGTAGTCAATTCTTTGTCTTTAATCAATGTTATTCTATCCATCTCTTTTACTTCCATAATTTTCCTCTCAATTTCTACATTTCTGTATCCTTTGTCCAATTTTCCTCGCTTGCATCAAAAAATCTCCAGGGAGGGAGCAGTTCCTTCGCAGCCTAATCAATTGGCCCTTCGGAATATTGCATAGCCACGTACGATGGTGACAACTATGTACTGGCAAGTAACTATTTCTGTCAACATTTTTAAAATGTGTTTTAGTATAGAGTATGTTATCTTCCTGCCAAATTTCTAAGTCCAAAAAGGAAATTGATTTCTCACTTGTGTTCTGATCTATTACATATAATTCAGAAAAAAAAATTGAACTAAAGGCTGTAATCTAACAAAATAGGTAAAAAGCCAAGGGGGTGAATACTTTTGCGAGGCACAGTATACACACACACACACACACACACACACACACACACACACACACACACACACACACACACACACACACACACACACTATATTGCCGAAAGTATTGGGCACCTTCCTTTACATGCACATGAACTTTAATGGCATCCCAATCTTAGCCCGTAGGGTTCAATATTGAGTTGGCCCACCCTTTGCAGCTATAACAGCTTCAACTCTTCTGGGAAGGCCGTCCACAAGGTTTAGGAGTGTGTCTATGGGAATGTTTCACCATTCATCCAGAAGCGCATTTGTGAGGTCAGGCACTGATATGGACAAGAAGGCCTGGCTCGCAGTGTCCGCTCTAATTCATGCCAAAGGTGTTCTATTAGGTTGAGGTCAGGACTCTGTACAGGCTAGTCAAGTTCCTCCACCCCAAACATGGTCATCCATGTCTTTATGAACCTTGCTTTGTTCACTGGTGCGCAGTCATGTTGGAACAGGAGGAGTCCATCCCCAAACTGTACACAAAGTTGGGAGCATGAAATTGTCCAAAATGTCTTGGTAAGCTGACACCTTAAGAGTTCCCTTCATTGTAACTAAGGGGCCAAGCACAACCCCTGAAAAACAACCCCACACCATAATCCCCCTCCACCAAATTTTACACTTGGCACAATACAGTCAGGCAAATACTGTTCTCCTGGCAACTGCCAAACCCATACATGTCCATCGGATTGCCAGACAGAGAAGCGTGATTGGTCACTCCAGAGAACACATCTTCACTGCTAGATTCCAGTAGTGGCGTGCTATACACCACTGCATCCATTGCTTTGCATTGCACTTGGTGATATAAGACTTGGTTGCAGCTGCTGGGCAGTGGCGGCCCGTCCATAGGGGGCGCCCGGGCGCCGCCCCCCACCCCCCAGGCAGACCAAAAAAGTAAAAAAAAAAAAAAAAACATTTAAACATGTCCCTTTAAAAAAAAATTTTAAAACGTCCTTATGCGCACTGTGTCCCGGTGGCAAGCACCGGGCACAGTGCGATATGTGAAGCGCCACGTCTACGCAATCACGAGATTGCAGACGAGGCACTTCATTTGGCCCAAAAGAACTCGCTCTGTGGCGCGGTCGATCGCACCACAGTTTCCGGCTGTCTGACTGGCCGGGCGAGTGCATAAATTCATTCAGAAGGAGGAAGGAAGTGACGTCATTGGCACTCGTCTGCTCTGGTATGCAGAAACTCCTGCTGTGCATGGTATGTGTGGATGGATGTAAGTTTTTTGTGTTTTATTTAGTTATTGTGGATGGCAGAACACCCCCCCCCCCCCCCGCTTCTCATTCTATATGACATGTATTTATTTTCTTAAGCTGGACGGCAGCTTCTCCCCCCACTCCCCACCCCCCCCCCTTCTATACTACATGGATTTTTTTTAATGATTTTGACGGCAGCAAGCACAACACCCCCGTTCTAAACTACATGTATTTTTTTTTTCTCAGTCTGGATGGCAGCACCCCCCACTTCTGAACTACATGGATTATTACATATGATTTTTGATGGCAGCAACCCCCCACCCTCCTCGCTTCTGACTAATCCCATCCCCCACGGCACTGACACTGACGCCACCCCCCCAGCACTGACACTGACGCCACCCCCCCAGCACTGACACTGACGCCACCCCCCCCCAGCACTGACACTGACGCCACCCCCCCAGCAATGACACTGACTCCACCCCCCTAGCACTGACACCTACCCTCCAGAACTGACACCACCACCCCAGCACTAACACTGGCACCATCTCCCCCCAGCACTGGCACTCATCCCATCCCCCCCAGCACTGACGCCACCCCCCAGCATTGACACTGATATATACCAGGCTTTGTGAGAAATGCTACATGCCAGGCTTTGTGAGAAATGCTATATGCCAGGCTTGTGAGAAATGCTACATGCCAGGCTTGGTGAGAAATGCTACATGCCAGGCTTTGTGAGAAATGCTATATGCCAGGCTTGTGAGAATTGCTATATACCAGGCTTTGTGAGAGATGCTACATGCCAGGCTTTGTGAGAAATGCTATATGCCAGGCTTGTGAGAATTGCTATATACCAGGCTTTGTGAGAGATGCTACATGCCAGGCTTGTGAGAAATGCTATATGCCAGGCTTGTGAGAAATGCTACATACCAGGCTTTGTGAGAAATGCTACATGCCAGGCTTTGTTAGAAATGCTACATGCCAGGCTTTGTTAGAAATGCTACATGCCAGGCTTTGTGAGAAATGCTACATGCCAGGCTTGGTGAGAAATGCTATATGCCAGGCTTTGTGAGAAATGCTACATGCCAGGCTTTGTGAGAAATGCTATATGCCAGGCTTGTGAGAATTGCTATATACCAGGCTTTGTGAGAGATGCTACATGCCAGGCTTTGTGAGAAATGCTATATGCCAGGCTTTGTGAGAAATGCTATATGCCAGGCTTGTGAGAATTGCTATATACCAGGCTTTGTGAGAGATGCTACATGCCAGGCTTGTGAGAAATGCTATATGCCAGGCTTGTGAGAAATGCTACATACCAGGCTTTGTGAGAAATGCTACATGCCAGGCTTTGTTAGAAATGCTACATGCCAGGCTTTGTTAGAAATGCTACATGCCAGGCTTTGTGAGAAATGCTACATGCCAGGCTTGGTGAGAAATGCTATATGCCAGGCTTTGTGAGAAATGCTACATGCCAGGCTTTGTGAGAAATGCTATATGCCAGGCTTGTGAGAATTGCTATATACCAGGCTTTGTGAGAGATGCTACATGCCAGGCTTTGTGAGAAATGCTATATGCCAGGCTTTGTGAGAAATGCTACATGCCAGGCTTGTGAGAAATGCTATATGCCAGGCTTGTGAGAAATGCTACATACCAGGCTTTGTGAGGAATGCTACATGCCAGGCTTGTGAGAAATGCTACATGCCAGGCTTGTGAGAAATGCTACATGCCAGGCTTTGTGAGAAATGCTATATGCCAGGCTTGTGAGAAATGCTATATTCCAGGCTTTGTTAGAAATGCTACATGCCAGGCTTTGTGAGAAATGCTATATGCCAGGCTTGTGAGAAATGCTATATGCCAGGCTTTGTGAGAAATGCTACATGCCAGGCTTTGTGAGAAATGCTATATGCCAGGCTTGTGAGAATTGCTATATACCAGGCTTTGTGAGAGATGCTACATGCCAGGCTTTGTGAGAAATGCTATATGCCAGGCTTGTGAGAATTGCTATATACCAGGCTTTGTGAGAGATGCTACATGCCAGGCTTGTGAGAAATGCTATATGCCAGGCTTGTGAGAAATGCTACATACCAGGCTTTGTGAGAAATGCTACATGCCAGGCTTTGTTAGAAATGCTACATGCCAGGCTTTGTTAGAAATGCTACATGCCAGGCTTTGTTAGAAATGCTACATGCCAGGCTTTGTGAGAAATGCTACATGCCAGGCTTGTGAGAAATGCTACATGCCAGGCTTGGTGAGAAATGCTATATGCCAGGCTTTGTGAGAAATGCTACATGCCAGGCTTTGTGAGAAATGCTATATGCCAGGCTTGTGAGAATTGCTATATACCAGGCTTTGTGAGAGATGCTACATGCCAGGCTTTGTGAGAAATGCTATATGCCAGGCTTTGTGAGAAATGCTACATGCCAGGCTTGTGAGAAATGCTATATGCCAGGCTTGTGAGAAATGCTACATACCAGGCTTTGTGAGGAATGCTACATGCCAGGCTTTGTGAGAAATGCTACATGCCAGGCTTTGTGAGAAATGCTATATGCCAGGCTTGTGAGAAATGCTACATGCCAGGCTTTGTGAGAAATGCTATATGCCAGGCTTGTGAGAAATGCTATATTCCAGGCTTTGTGAGAAATGCTACATGCCAGGCTTTGTGAGAAATGCTATATGCCAGGCTTGTGAGAAATGCTATATGCCAGGCTTTGTGAGAAATGCTATATGCCAGGCTTTGTGAGAAATGCTACATGCCAGGCTTTGTGAGAAATGCTACATGCCAGGCTTTGTGAGAAATGCTACATGCCAGGCTTTGTGAGAAATGCTACATGCCAGGCTTTGTGAGAAATGCTACATGCCAGGCTTTGTGAGAAATGCTACATGCCAGGCTTGTGAGAAATGCTACATGCCAGGCTTGTGAGAAATGCTACATGCCAGGCTTGGTGAGAAATGCTATATGCCAGGCTTTGTTAGAAATGCTATATGCCAGGCTTGTGAGAAATGCTATATGCCAGGCTTGTGAGAAATGCTACATGCCAGGCTTGGTGAGAAATGCTATATGCCAGGCTTTGTGAGAAATGCTACATGCCAGGCTTTGTGAGAAATGCTACATGCCAGGCTTTGTGAGAAATGCTACATGCCAGGCTTTGTGAGAAATGCTACATGCCAGGCTTTGTTAGAAATGCTACATGCCAGGCTTGTGAGAAATGCTACATGCCAGGCTTGGTGAGAAATGCTACATGCCAGGCTTGGTGAGAAATGCTATATGCCAGGCTTGGTAAGAAATGCTATATGCCAGGCTTGGTGAGAAATGCTATATGCCAGGCTTGTGAGAAATGCTATATGCCAGGCTTTGTGAAAAATGCTATATGCCAGGCTTGGTGAGAAATGCTATATACCAGGTCTGTAAGACTGCGCTATATACCATGATCTGTGATGCTGGGGCTAATTACTCTGTCCTGTGATGCTGGGGCTATATACTCTGTCCTGTAATGGTGAGCTGTATACTCCTGACACTGAGTGGAAGCAAGTGGAATACAGGGGAAAAAGTGGGTGGATTCTATAAGGGGTGTGGCTTATGAGAAGTGGGAGGGGCAACCAGTAAGGGGCGGGGTCTGGCACCCCCCCCCCCCCCCATCCTAAAACTTCACCAGCCGCCACTGCTGCTGGGCCATGGAAACCCATGCCATGAATTCCATGAAGCTCTCTATGCACTGTTGTTGTGCTAATCTGAAGGCCACAGTTTAGTTTGGAGGTCAGTAGCTATTGACTCTGCAGACAGTTGATGACTTCTGCACATTGTAAGCTTCAGCATGCGCTGCCTCACTGTCATTTTACTTGGCCTACCACTTTCTTGATTGAGTTGCTGTTGTTCCCAGTTGCTTCCACTTTATTATCATACCACTAACAGTTGACTATTAAAGTGCTTGGTGCTTCTATAAAAAAGTGCAATGATGCTCCAAAACTTTGCGAAATTTGAGGTGACTCCCCCTTCAGTGACCCCACTCACCAAAAACAATAGACCCTCAACTTTGCAGTCTGGGATCAAAAAAGGCAGTGATCTATTGATCTGGGGATATGTAGGATGGTTCCGCAACTCTTTCAAGAGGGTGCTTTTTGCTCTCACAGACAGGAGTTGTCTGATTGCCAGGCTGATAGCAGACAGACAACTCCTGTCTGTGAGAGCAAAGGTGAGTGGTGAGTGGGGTCTCCAAAGGGGGAGTCACCTCACATTTTGCAACGTTTTGGAGCACCATTGTACTTTTTTATAGGAGCACCAAGCAGTTTACAGATTTTTGCTTATTATATATCATTTTGTTGTATTTTGATTTTATATGTCACAAACACATTGATGTATATGGCACTAATCACCAGGATGTGTATTGCATAGAGGTGATAGGACCACCTGAATCCAGTAATTTGGAGGGGTGTCCCAATACTTTTGGCACTATAGTGTGTATATAGTATTTCCCCTACTGTGATGGGGATATGGGAAGGTGGAGTACGGTGCCTCTTCCTACCCAACATAGGGTAGAATTGTTGTAGATTTACAATTATCTTTACTTTACTTACATATTTGTTGTAGTTGAAGGATATAGATCATCTTCCAATGTGCCCTTTGTGGTTTAGTTTGAATAATTGGCGTTGGGTTGGCTTCCTGTGATTGGACAAAGCTGTGATATTAATGGATATGTAAATAATATGCATTATCACAATGTGTAAATGGAGTAGTGTGACATTTAAGGTATTTTGTATGAGACGTCACAACTGACCATAAAAATGTGTTTTTATTTGGGAATATTACCTCCACTTATCTCCTGAAGAAGTGGACACACAGTCCACGAAATATATTGAGAATGCACAAGACCGGTGTTCTGCCCAATTGAGTCCGACCATCGATATGTGTCCGTTCCGTACTGCGCATGCGCAGTACGGAGCAGACGAAGCTTCGGAAAATCTCCGAAGCTGAACGGCGCCTGCGCCGTGAGTGGAGGTGGTAGCCCCACTATCCAAGTGGACATAGGGTTTAGAATTTTAGAGGGCCCCTCGCGGGCGAGCTTCGCTCGCCACGCTTCGGGCTCGGCCTCGCTGCGCTCGGCTCTTTTTTATTCTAACTCTATGTCCACTTGGATAGTGGGGATAGAACCTGGACTCACGGCGCAGGCGCCGTTCATCCTCGGCAATTTTCGGAATCTGTGCTCCTGTGTACTGCGCATGCGCAGTACGCAGAGGACAGCATCTGATGGAGGACCCTATTTTACAAGACACCGGCTGTGATGTCTTTTCATTTAACAAAATACATGAAGATGTAAAGGAGGCATTAAACTGGGAAAAATATTTTTTTTATATATTGCAGCTTACCAATCTTTAATTGTGATGGCTGCATTAGGCTTTTTTTTCTTTATTTTTGCTTGTTGATCCTGCCAGTAACACACCTCCCATCTTAGGGTATCTCCAGTCTGGATGGAAGAGCAGCATAAACACCCATATGCCTCATACACATGGTCGGACATTCCGACCACAAAATCCGTTGGATTTTTTTCTGACGGATTTTGGGCCAAACTTGTCTTGCATACACACGGTCACACAAAGTTGTCAGAAAATCAGATTGTTTGGAACGAGGTGACGTCAAACATGTACGTCGGTCGTATAAACGGGCCAGTAGCCAATAGCTTTTGTCTCCTAGTTTATTCTAAGCATGCGTGGCACTTTGTCCATCGGAATTTAAACGTTCGGATTTTGTTGTCGGAAAATTTTAGATCCTGCTCTCAAACTTTGTGTGTCGGAAAATCCGTCGGAAAAAAGTCTGATGGAGCCTACACACGGTCTGATTTTCTGACAACATGATCCAATTGCACATTTTCCATCGGGAAATCCGACCGTGTGTATGGAGCATTAGATACCTAGGCAGATTTAGATGGACTTGACTAACAAATACAGCTTTTTAACCACCTTCAGACCGGACCATTTTGCTGGTAAATGACCAGAGGTCTTTTTACACTTTGGCACTGCGCTGATTTAACTGGTAATTGCGCGGTCATGCAATGTTGTACCCAAACGAAATTTGCGTCCTTTTCTTCCCACAAATAGAGCTTTCTTTTAAAGGTATTTGACTGACTGCGATTTTTATTTTTTGCGATATAAACGTAAAAAGACCGCAAATTTTGAAAAAAAATGATATTTTCTACTTTTTGTTATTAGAAAAATCCAATAAACTCAATTTTAGTCATACATTTAGGCCAAAATGTATTCAGCCACATGTCTTTGGTAAAAAAAAGTCAATAACTGTATATTTATTGGTTTGCGCAAAAGTTGTCACATCTACAAACTAAGGTACGTTTTCTGGAATTTACGCAGCTTTTAGTTTACGACTGCCTATCTCATTTCTTGAGGTGCTAAAATGGCAGGGCAGTACAAAACCCCCCCAAATGACCCCATTTTGGAAAGTAGACCCCCTAAGGAAATTGATAAGTGGCATGTTGAGCCCATTGAATATTTTATTTTTTTGCCTCAAGCGATTGAATAATGACAAAATTTTTTTTTTTTTTTTTACACAAAGTTGTCATTAAATGATATATTGCTCACACATGCTATGGGCATATGTGAAATAACACCCCAAAATAAATTCTGCTGCTTCTCCTGGCACAAAACCCCCACAAATGACCCCATTTTAGAAATTAGACACCCCAAGTTATTTGCTGAGAGGCATGTTGAGTCCATGGAATATTTTATATTTTGCCACAAGTTGCCATAAATTCTGCTGCTTCTCCTGAGTACGGGGATACCACATATGTGGGACTTTTTGGGAGCCTAGCCGCGTACGGGGCCCTTAAAACCAAGCACTTTCTAAGGGCGTAAATTTTTGATTTCACTTCTCACTACCTATTACAGTTTTGAAGGCCATAAAATGCCAAGATGGCACAAAACCCCCACAAATGACCCCATTTTAGAAAGTAGACACCCCAAGTTATTTGCTGAGAGGCATGTTGAGTCCATGGAATATTTTATATTTTGCCACAAGTTGCGGGAAAATTACAAACTTTTTTTTTTTATTTGATTTTTTCACAAAGTTGTCACTAAATGATATATTGCTCACGCATGCCATGGGCATATGTGAAATGACACCCCAAAATAAATTCTGCTGCTTCTTCTGAGTATGAGGATACCACATATGTGGGACTTTGTGGGAGCCTAGCCGCGTACGGGGCCCGAAAACCAAGCACCGCCTTCAGGCTTTCTAAGGGCGTTACAGTTTTGAAGGCCATAAAATGCCAAGATGGCACAAACCCCCCCCAAATGACCCCATTTTGGAAAGTAGACACCCCTAAATTTACGGGTACACTAGTGAGACTAGGTAATAAATGGCGGGTGCCCTGAAACTATAAAAAAATAACTAACCAACCAACCAGCGTCACCTGTAACAGTTATATGGTGATCACTGGTTAAAGGGTTAACTAGGGGGCAATCAGGGGGCTTTATGCGGTAGTATATGGGGGTCCCTGGCGCTATAAAAAGCTGCGGCGAACCTAAATACCTACCTGCCTAACTAGCGTCACCTGTGACACGAATACAGCGATCAGAAAAATGATCGCTTATTAGGCTGGGTTCACACTGGAGTGATGCGGGAACGCCACGAGTCCGTGGCGGGTTCCCGCATCGCATGCCTCCCGGCGGCAGTTCACACTGCCCTATGCGAACTGCTGGGAGTGTCAGTGAAATGTTAATGACACCCCCAGATCAGTTCGCATATCACAGTGCGATCTGCTAACTCGGATTGCATGCTGTGAACACCCATGCGATCCGATTCTGCTGCGGACCAAAAAAAGGGTCCCGTGCGAATTTGCGGCGGGTGCGGCGGGTGTGGCGAATGGCTGAACTCGAATCGCACAGAGATCGGATGTGATTTGCACTGCAGTGCGGTGCGAATCACATCCGTTCTCATAAACCGCTGCAATGTGAACCCAGCCTTAGTGACACTGGCGACGGGGGGTGATCACGGGGTTAAACCTTTATTGGGGGGGTTAGGGGGGTACATTAGAACTAAAGGGGGCTAACCCTAACTGCCCTAACAGTTATTACAGTCACAAATGACACCAATGCAAAAAAATAAAAAATGCATTGGTGTCACTGTGACTGGGAGGGCAGGGGTAATTGGGGGGGTGATCGGGGGGTAAAGGGGGGGTGTGAGTGTGCCTGGCATGTTCTACTGTGAAGTGTCCTGTTGGTGCAACTCACCAATCCTCTCTCCTCGGTGCCGGAACGAAAAATACCGACACGGAGGAGAGAATACATCACTTCCTCTCCTGTGTTTACATTACAGGAGAGGAAGTGATGCAATGCTTCACTCCCATTCGTCAGGAGCGATCGCGAGGGGGTGGCCATGAATGAATGGCCGCCCCCTCATCCCGGATCGCTCCTGCACGTATCGCGACTGCCGCTGGCACCAGGGGGGGGCCCGATCGGGCCCCCCACCCGCGGGAAGGCAGGGACATAAATTTACGCCCATATGCCTGCCCGTGCCATTCTGCCGACGTAAATCGTCGTGCGGCGGTCGGGAAGTGGTTAAGCAGTTACAGCAAAAAAAATTATTTTAGGGTAAATATTTTACATTAAAAAAAAAGTTAATTGTAAGCACCCCTGTCAGTGGTAAATGTTTTTTATCATCCATCCAACTGCTACTTTTGCTGCACAGCTTGGTCTACTAAAGTAAGTTAAAAAATAATAGACTTGCTGGCAGGATCACTGGGTGGAAAAATTGAAAAAAGTAAAAAAAAAAACAATGCAGCCATTTCTAAGTACTGGTAAGCTGCAATATAAAAAAAAGAAAAGGACAAAGAGGGTATTTATTAGGTATAATAAGGGGTTCACTAAAGGCTAATAAGAGGTTTCATATGAGCAATCTGTATTAAAAAAACATTTTTGGTTTGTTGGATTTGACAGTCTAAGTCAGTAATTCAGGCTAAAGCCACTGACTGAAGGAAGCCAGTCCCTGGGATGAGAATGCTCTACATGACCTGGATACATATTCTGCTACTATTGTTTTTATTTTATGTAGAGATGCTGTATGCAGTACTACATCAGAGCAGTAGGTGGCAGTATAAGACTTCTCTGTGCTGAGCTGGATGATGGCCGCATTCCCCTGTAATGTGAAGTCATGCAGTTTCCTGGAAATCACATTATTGTCATTATAAATATTCTCCAGCAGGTGACGCTGTGCACACTAAGCCCTGGTTCACACTGCCAAGACTTGTCATGCAACTTCAGAGTTCAGTCACATGACAAGTCGTGCCCCAAGAACAGCAATGTAACCATTCTAATCGGTGCGACTCAAGTTGCTTTGACTTAGAAAAAGATTCCTGCACTACTTTTGGTGCCACTTCAGCATGACTTGCATTGATTTCTGTTAGTAAGAAGTCATATGGAAGCCACGATAAATTCATGCAATGATGTCGGATTCAAAGTTGTGTGACTTTGAAGTCATGGCAGTGTGAACCAAGGCTCAGTAGAAGAGGAAAGTAATCTTTTATATGAAGAAGAAGAAGAGCACAGCCAGGGAAAAGAGAAGTGTGACAAATATCAGCTGTCTATGTATGGAGCACTCTGTACATTACACTATATTATTATCCTCACACATGTGTCGTGCCTCCTGAAATGCAGGGAAAAGGTTTCTGCAGCATTTTAGAAATCACAGTTTGCAGAGGAACCACAAGTGCAGTGCGGTTCTCATACGGGAGCAATTTCCAGAGCTTTTGGCATTTACTTGCCTGGCACTATGGGTAGTCTCTGCATTTGCTGCTACCATTTCTAGTACAAACATGTCAGCCCCGGCATCCCTCCGGGTGTGTCTGTGCCTTGCTTCTCAGTGCCGGCCACCATGCAGCTACTACATCGCTCTCAACTTCCCTGATTTGGAACAATGTACTCTGATCTGTATAGTTGTATATAAAATGCTCTGTTTATCTTTCAATAACTGTTTCTCAGTGCTGAACCTTTCATCCATTTTCAAAATTTCTGCATTTGTAAATCTCAAAAGCCAGTAGAAAGGAAAATTAGTGGTAAAAAATGAGTATTTGTGGGTTTACCTAATCATTTTTTGTATAATTCTCTTTTAAGGCCGTGTGTCTTATGCCTACATACTTTTGCTAATAGGTGTCCCTCATTTCCATCTTTTTTCAGTTATCCAGTTCGCGCCCACGCTATAGCCAAAAGACATCTGCAGCGCGGACGCTATCTGCCAGGAGGGCGTCCCTGGACGTCCTCCTGTTTATTTCCCCTCTGCGCACCGCCGTGGGTGCGCTTTGGGGAAGTTCTGTGTTGGCCGTGTTCGTCGGACACAGCCAATCACAGATCATGCTAAATTGCCAATCACAGCGACCATTTAGCACTTGATCGCAGTGTTCAATGAGAGGTGATCTCATATGTAAACATATGAGATCATCTCTCATCGGCTCTCCCTCCTCATACAGAGACAGGGTGTGAGGAGGGAGAGATGAACGGCTGCAGCTGCAGCCAGTGAGTAAGAACACACACAGTGAAACACACACACATGCCCACCTGTCTCCAGTGCCACCTATCAGTGCCATCTGCCCCCTGTCTCCAGTGCCACCAATCAATGTCACCTGTCCCCAGTGCCACCAATCAGTGTCACCTGTCCCCAGTGCCATGTGCCACCTGTCCCCAATGCCACGTGTCCCCAGTGCCACCTGTCAGTGTCATGTGTCCCCAGTGCCACCTGTCAGTGGCACGTGTCCCCAGTGCCACCTGTCAGTGTCACATGTCAGTGCCACGCAGTGGCGGCTGGTGAAGTTTTTGGATGGGGGGGCGCCAGACCCCGCCCATCATGACCCCGCCCACCATTTTGGCCCCTCCCACTTCTCATAAAACACGCCCCTTATGTAATCGGAAAAAAATTTTGACGTGGGTTCCCCCTCCGAGAGCATACCAGGCCCTTAGGTCTGGTATGGATTCCAAGGGGAACCCCCTACGCCGAAAAAACGGCGTGGGGTTCCCCCCCAGATCCACACCAGACCCTTATTCGAGCACGCTACCTGGCCGGCCAGGAAAGGGGGTGGGGACGAGCGGGCGGCCCCCCTCCTCCTGAGCCGTACCAGGCCGTGTGCCCTCAACATGGGGGGGTGCCTTGGGGGAGGGGGGGCGTGCGGCCCCCCCACCCCAAAGCACCTTGTCCCCATGTTGATGAGGACAAGGGCCTCTTCCCGACAACCCTGGCCGTTGGTTGTCGGGGTCTGCGGGCGGGGGGCTTATCGGAATCCGGGAGCCCCCTTTAATAAGGGGGCCCCCGGATACCGGCCCCCCACCCTATGTGAATGAGTATGGGGTACAATGTACCCCTACCCATTCACCTGTGAAAAAAAGTACAAAAAAAAACACAACACAGGGTTAAAATATTTTATTGCACAGCTCCGGGGGTCTTCCGTCTTCGGGGGTCTTCTCGCCGGACTCCTCTGCTATCTTCTTGTAGCTCTTTTGCTAGCGGAGGAGTCCGGCTTTCTTCCTCGCCGCCGGCCTCTTCTCCCGACTTCGGGGGTCTTGTCCCCCTCTTCGGTTCTTCTGCTTCTTCTTCTACGATCTCCCTGGCCGGAATGCCAGGGACGCGCTGCTACTTATATAGGGACAATGGGGCGGTGTCACATGGGTTGATGTCACAGTCGCCATGTGACATCAACCCATGTGACCAACCCATGTGACACCGCCCCATTGTCCCTATATAAGTAGCAGCGCGTCCCTGGCATTCCGGCCAGGGAGATCGTCGAGGCACTACCTGCCGCAGTATAACCACTTAAGCCCCGGACCATTTGGCTGGCCAAAGACCAGAGCACTTTTTGCGATTCTGCACTGCATCGTTTTAACTGATAATTGCGCGGTCGCGCGACGTGGCTCCCAAACAATATTGATGTCCTTTTTTTCTGAAAAAAAAATTGCACTTTATTTTGGTGGTATTTGCTCACCTCTGCAGTTTTTATTTTAGACAAGTTTGAAAAAAACACATTATTTTTTACTTTTTGTTATAATAAATATCCCCAAAAAATATATAATTTTTTTTCCTACAGTTTAGGCCAATACATATTCTTCTACATATTTTTGTTAAAAAAAAGCGATGAGCGATTGATTGGTTTGCGCAAAAGTTATTGCGTTTACAAAATTGGGGACGGTTTTTTATGGCATTTTTATTAATAATTTATTTTTATTAGTAATGGCGGCGATTTTTATCATGATTGTGACAATATGGCGGACAGATTTGACACTTTTGGCGTGATTTTGGGACCATTCACATTTATACAGCGATCAGTGCAATTAAACATGCATTGATTACTGTGTAAATGTGACTGGAAGTGAAGGGGTTAACCACTAGGTGACGCTGAAGGGGCTAAGTGTGTCCTAGGGAGTGATTCTAACTGTTGGCGTATGGGCTATGTGTGACACATCACTGATAGGGATGAGCTGGGTATTCGAGCCGAATGCATGTTCGTCTCGAACACCGGCTGTTCGCCCGTTCAGCGAAACCAGAACTTTATGGGCAGTTTGTGCCAAATTCGAGTGCCGCTCACGGCCCATAATTCACTACGGCATCGCATTGCATTGCTGGCTGATAATTGGCCAAGCATGCACTATGACCCACATGCTTGGCCAATCACAGCGTCGTCAGCGAGGAGAGACATAATTGTGGCCAATTAGGGCTCAGGGGGTTTAGTACACGCCCCACACTATATAAGGCCGCCTGCCCGATAGACTTGCGTAGTGTGTTGCGGGCAGCTCATAGAGATAGAGAGACAGTGTGTTTATTTCCTCTGAAGCTGTTGCGATTACAGTCGGTGTATTGTGCCCCCTGCACAGTGTACACCTGAAGCTACCCCAATTGCTGGTGTTGTTCTGGTCCTATAACACAGGCAGCTGCAGCAGTTACAGTCAATGTATTGTGCCACCTGCACAGTGTACACCTGAAGCTACCCCAAATGCTGGTGTTCTGGTCCTATACCGCAGGCAGCTCCAGTAATTACAGTTGGTGTATTTTCTCATATGCACAGTGTGCACCTACAGCTACCCCAATTGCTGGTGTTCTGCTGATCCTATACCGCAGGAAGCTCCAGTAATTACAGTCGGTGTACTGTGTCATCTGCTGGTGTTCTTCAGATCCTATACCACAGGCCGGCAACTGCAGTAATTACAGTCGGTGTACTGTGTCATCTGCTCACTGTGCACCTAAAGCTACCCCAATTGCTGGTGTTCTCATCTCCCTGCAGGCCATTAGTATGTCTGGAAGCCAACATGGAGAGGCAGACAGTCACAAGCCAATAAAAGAGGGCAAGCAGGCTCTGTATCTAGAGGCAACAGTGCTGGTCGTGGAAGCGGTGCATCCTCATCAGCACGTGGCCATGGGACACGCTTGTCTTTATTTTCAGCAGCTGGACGTGTTGTGCCGCAACATGCCAAAGAATTGGTAGAGTGGATGACCAAACCCTCCTCATCCTCCTCATCCTCTCTCAGCCAGGCTCAGGGTACTGGCAAATCAGCTGCCAATGCGCCCTCTTCCCTCGTCTCAATGTCATCAGTCACTACTTCCTAGACCCAGCATGTCCTCCTGAGGAGTCCCCAAACTGTTTGAGCATGGTGTTGGGTACATGCTCCAGGAGGATGCCCAGCATTTTGAAGGCTCTGATGATGATACCCAGCTAGAGGAAGGCAGTAGCGTGAGCCCAGAGAGAGGGGATGCCCAAGAAGGACAGCAATCTGGCAGTCATGTTCCACCAGCTGCAGCATACTGCCAGGTTTGCTCCAGTGATGAGGAGGGAGGGGATGATGAGGTCACTGACTTCTTCTTCTTCTTTTGCCTCGACGATCTCCCTGGCCGGAATGCCAGGGACGCGCTGCTACTTATATAGGGACAATGGGGCGGTGTCACATGGGTTGATGTCACAGTCGCCATGTGACATCAACCCATGTGACCAACCCATGTGACACCGCCCCATTGTCCCTATATAAGTGGCAGCACAGCGCGTCCCTGGCATTCCGGCCAGGGAGATCGTCGAGGCAACATCTCCTGGAGAAGAAGGAGAAGAAGAAGAAGAACGGGTGGCGGCGGCAGCAGAAGACCGGGCCACCGCCTGTAAAAGAGCTATAAGAAGGCGCGGTGGCCCGGCAGAAGAACCGAAGAGGGGGACAAGACCCCCGAAGTCGGGAGAAGAGGCCGGCGGTGAGGAAGAAAGCCGGACTCCTCCGCTAGCAAAAGAGCTACAAGAAGATAGCGGAGGAGTCCGGCGAGAAGACCCCCGAAGACGGAAGACCCCCGGAGCTGTGCAATAAAATATTTTAACCCTGTGTTGTGTTTTTTTTTTTGTACTTTTTTTCACAGGTGAATGGGTAGGGGTACATTGTACCCCATACTCATTCACATAGGGTGGGGGGCCGGTATCCGGGGGCCCCCTTATTAAAGGGGGCTCCCGGATTCCGATAAGCCCCCCGCCCGCAGACCCCGACAACCAACGGCCAGGGTTGTCGGGAAGAGGCCCTTGTCCTCATCAACATGGGGACAAGGTGCTTTGGGGTGGGGGGGCCGCACGCCCCCCCTCCCCCAAGGCACCCCCCATGTTGAGGGCACGCAGCCTGGTACGGCTCAGGGGGGGGGGCCCGCTCGTCCCCACCCCCTTTCCTGGCCGGCCAGGTAGCGTGCTCGGATAAGGGTCTGGTGTGGATCTGGGGGGGAACCCCACGCCGTTTTTTCGGCGTAGGGGGTTCCCCTTGGAATCCATACCAGACCTAAGGGCCTGGTATGCTCTCGGAGGGGGAACCCACGTCAAATTTTTTTTCAGAAATTTGGCGTGGAGTTCCCCCTTCAGAGCTCATTCTCTGATTGGCCACGGCAAAAGTCGCCTGGCCTGGGGAAACCTTTCTGGCTGTGTAAGCTTTTTGCATTCATTCAGCTAAATGCACGAACATTCTCCACAAAGTAGAGGCTAGAAAGCCTTTATGCGGTGACTCACCTCTCACTGTCTGGCAGCTCCGCTCGGGCTAAGGAACGGAGCTGCCTACGTCACTTCCGGGTTTCGTGAAGCAGCCGAAAGCCGGAAGTGACTGCCTGTCTAAGAATGACAATGCTCCCGCCCGTAGAATCACAGTGATTTTACGGGCGGAAGCTAGTCGGCGTTCTGCAGTGCGCCACAAGGCGGGTTTTTAACCCGCAAATGAAGCGCCATGAATGCAATCTTGTGATTGCATGGACGTGGCGCTTCTCATAGTGCACTGTGACCGGCGCCACAGTACACTATGTTAAATTGTTAAATGACATTTTATTTTTTTTTTAAATGTCTTAAAGGGCCCGTTTTTTTTTTTTTTTTTAGTTTTTTTTTTACTTTTTTTTTTTTTTTTTACTTTTTTTTTTTTTTTACACCTAGGGAGAGGGGGGCGGCGCCCGGGCGCCCCCTATGGGCGGGCCGCCACTGGTGCCACGTATCAGTGCCACCTGTCAGTGCCATTTGTCATCAATGCCATGTATTAGAGCCATCTGTCATCAGTGCCATGTATTAGTGCCATCTGTCATCAGTATCATGTGCCATCAGTGCCACGTATCAGTGCCATCTGCCATCAGTGCCACGTGAGTGCCACATGTCATTGTTCTAGTGCTCCAGATCCTTCAAAAGTGTAATAGGTAGTCAAAAAGTTAGATGTGTAATTTTTGCTCCCAGAACACGTGACGGCGCTCCCTGCATGTTGAGCCTCTCTAAGTGGCCAGGCTGTGAAAAAGTCCCACACTTGTGGTATCATAATACTCAGTAGGAGTAGCAGAATGTATTTTGGGTTGTCATTTGTGGTATACACATGCCATGTGAGAGAAATAACCTATTACAATGACAATTTTGTGGGGACAAAAATAAAAAAAATCTTCATTTTACAAAGAATTGTGGGAAAAAATGACAACACCAAAAACCTCACCATGCCTCTTACTAAATACCTTGGAATATCTACTTTCCAAAAAGGGGTCATTTGGGGGGTATTTGTACTTTCCTGGCTTGTTCGGGTCGCAAGAAATGAGATAGGCCGTCAGTACATCAGGTGTGATACATTTTTTATGATTTGCTCCACAGCTTGTAGACTCTCTAACTTTTACAAAGACCAAATAATATCCACCAATTTGGGTTATTTTTACCAAAAATATGTAGCAGTATAAATTGTGGGCAAAATTCATGAAAAAAATTAATAATTTGCAAAATTTTATCACAGAAACAAAGAAAAATGCATTTTTTTTCAACATTTTCAATCTCTTTTCATTTATAGCGCAAAAAATTTAAAACCCAGAGGTGATCAAATACCACCAAATGAAAGCTATATTTGTATGAAAAAAAGGACAAAAAATTCATTTAGGTACAGTGTTACATGACTGAGTAATTGTCATTAAAAGTGTAAGAGCACCAAAAGATGAAAATTGGTCTGGACAGGAGGGGGGTTTAAGTGCCCAGTAGGTTAAATGTCATTTTCTAAACTGTTCTAACTGGACTGTTCTAAACACAGGAAACACGTGCCTCTTCACAGGCATACTATAGACACCCCCCAGGCACGATTTATTTAAAGGAATATTTCACTTTTTTTTTCACTTTAATCGTCATTAAAATCAGTGCTCCCGAAAAAACTGCCGTTTTTAAAAACAATATAGGCATTGACCCACGTCCCCTGGGGAAGGAGTCAGGTCCAAACCCTTTTTAGGACAACATCTTGCATATTAGCCATTAAAATTAGCACTTTTTATTTTGAACGTTCGAGTCCCGTAGACTTCAATGGGGTTCTAAAGTTCGCACAAATTTTCGGTCTGTTCGAAAGTTCTGGTGCGAACCGAACCTGGGGGTGTTCAGCTCATCCCTAGTGGCAAGTGACACACTGCATCTGGTGACAGGCAATGATGGCAAGTGACACACTGCATCTGGTGACAGGCAATGATGGCAAGTGACACACTGCCTCTGGTGACAGGTGATGCTGGCAAGTGACGCACTGCATCTGACGACAGGTGACAGTGGCAAGTGACACGCTGCATCTGGTGACAGGCGATGGTGGCAAGTGACACACTGCATCTGGTGACAGGCAATGATGGCAAGTGACACACTGCCTCTGGTGACAGGTGATGCTGGCAAGTGACACACTGCATCTGACGACAGGTGACAGTGGCAAGTGACACGCTGCATCTGGTGACAGGTGATGGTGGCAAGTGACACACTGCATCTGGTGACAGGCAACAGTGGCAAGTGAAACACACCATTTGGTGACAGGTGACGGTGGCAAGTGATACACTGCATCTGATGACAGGTGACAGTGGCAAGTGACACGCTGCATCTGGTGACAGGCAATGGTGGCAAGTGACACACTGTATCTGGTGACAGGCGACGGTGGCAAGTGACACACTGCATTGGGTGACAGACAACAGTGGCAAGTGAAACACACCATCTGGTGACAGGTGACGGTGGCAAGTGACACACTGCATCTGGTGACAGGCAATAGTGGCAAGTGACACACTGCATCTGGTGACAGACAATGGTGGCAAGTGACACACTATATCTGGTGACAGGTGACACACTGCATCTGGTGACAGGCAATGGTGTCAAGTGACACACTGCATCTGGTGACAGGCAATGGTGGCAAGTGACACACTGCATCTCGTGACAGGCGATGGTGGTAAGTGACACACTGCATCTGGTGACAGGCAATGGTGGCATGTGACACACTGCATCTGTTGACAGGTGATGGTGGCAAGTGACGTACTGGATTTGATGACAGGTGACAGTGGCAAGTGACACGCTGTATCTGGTGACAGGCGATGGTGGCAAGTGCCACACTGCATTGGGTGACAGTGGCAAGTGATACGCTGTATCCGGTGACAGGCAATGGTGGCAAGTGACACACTGCATCTGATGACAGGTAACGGTGCCAAGTGACGCGCTGCATCTGGTGACAGGCAACAGTGGCAAGTGAAACACACCATCTGGTGACGGTGGCAAGTGACACACTGCATCTGGTGACAGGCGATGGTGGCAAGTGACACGCTGCATCTGATGACAGGTGACAGTGGCAAGTGACACGCTGCATCTGGTGACAGGCAATGGTGGCAAGTGACACACTGTATCTGGTGACAGGCGACGGTGGCAAGTGACACACTGCATTGGGTGACAGACAACAGTGGTAAGTGAAACACACCATCTGGTGACAGGTGACGGTGGAAAGTGACACACTGCATTTGGTGACAGGCGATGGTGGAAAGTGACACACTGCATCTGGCGACAGGCAATGGTGGCAAGTGACACACTGCATTTCATGACAGGTGACAGTGGCAAGTGACACTATGTATCTGGTGACAGACAATGGTGGCAAGTGACACACTGTATCTGGTGACAGGCGATGGTGGCAAGTGACACACTGCATCTGATGACAGGCAATGGTGGCAAGTGACACACTGTATCTAGTGACAGGTGACAGTGGCAAGTGACACACTGCATCTGGTGGCAGGAGATGTGGCAAGTGACAAGCCCAGCACTCTCACTGATTCTTCATTATGGTGAGTTGAACCACTTCATTATATATTGACAGTGGCAAGTGACGTGCTGCATCTGGTGACAGGCAATGGTGGCAAGTGACATGCTGCATCTGGTGACAGGCAATGGTGGCAAGTGACACACTGCATCTGGCGATGGTGGCAAGTGACACGCTGCATTTGGTAACAGCCAATGGTGGCAAATGACAGACGGCATCTGGTGACAGTGCAAAGTGACATGATGCATCTGGTGACAGGCAACGGTGGCAAGTGACACACTGCATCTGGTGACAGGCAACGGTGGCAAGTGACACACTGCATCTGGTGACAGGCAATGGTGGCAAGTGACACACTGCATCTGGTGACAGGCAACGGTGGCAAGTGGCACACTGTATCTGGTGACAGGTGACACACTGCATCTGGTGACAGGCAATGGTGGCAAGTGACACACTGCATCTGTTGACAGGTGATGGTGGCAAGTGACACACTGCATTTGATGACAGGTGACAGTGGCAAGTGACACGCTGTATCTGATGACAGGCAATGGTGGCAAGTGACACATTGCATCTGGTGGCAGGAGATATGGCAAGTGACAAGCCCAGCACTCCCACTGATTCTTCATTATGGTGAGTTGAACCACTTCATTATATATTACAACAGGGGTAGGGAACCTTTTTGGCTGAGAGAGCCATGAACGCCACATATTTTAAAATGTAACTCCACGAGAGCCATACAATATGTTAAAAAAAATAATAATTTTGTTAATCGATTAATTATAATTGTAACTGTAATATCCACATCTATCCTATGATTGTCTGCTTGCTTACCACTACACAGGCAGGCAGATCCACGAGCAGGTGAGGCGGGTGATGATGACACCAGCGCGCCGCTCACCTAGGCCGCCGCCGGGTGTACCAAGATGGCTGCAGCTTCGGAGCTAGGCCGAAGCTGTGGCCTTTCCTATGGGCTCAATCCACGGATCGACACACCACGCAATCCACGGATTGAGAGGTGAGAGCCAGATGCAGCCATCAAAAGAGCCACATCTGGCTCGCGAGCCATAGGTTCCCTACCCCTGTATTACAATGTAACAATAGAAACAATGCATTTCAATCACCCTGACACTATATCAACCATGGTGCCATGATGATTGAAGGGCCAACACCAGCCATTGCAGACGTAGCAATGCCCCTGGCCATGAGCATCAGCACCCCCACAGGCTGCTATCCTGCTTAAGGGAGCCGAAGTACAGCTATGGCAGCTCGCAGGATCATGCTGACCTGCCGCAGTATAACCACTTAAGCCCCGGACCATTTGGCTGGCCAAAGACCAGAGCACTTTTTGCGATTCTGCACTGCATCGTTTTAACTGATAATTGCGCGGTCGCGCGACGTGGCTCCCAAACAATATTGATGTCCTTTTTTTCTGAAAAAAAAAATTGCACTTTATTTTGGTGGTATTTGCTCACCTCTGCAGTTTTTATTTTTTTTCGCTATAAACAAAAATTTTAGACAAGTTTGAAAAAAACACATTATTTTTTACTTTTTGTTATAATAAATATCCCCAAAAAATATATAATTTTTTTTCCTACAGTTTAGGCCAATACATATTCTTCTACATATTTTTGTTAAAAAAAAGCGATGAGCGATTGATTGGTTTGCGCAAAAGTTATTGCGTTTACAAAATTGGGGACGGTTTTTTTATGGCATTTTTATTAATAATTTATTTTTATTAGTAATGGCGGCGATTTTTATCATGATTGTGACAATATGGCGGACAGATTTGACACTTTTGGCGTGATTTTGGGACCATTCACATTTATACAGCGATCAGTGCAATTAAACATGCATTGATTACTGTGTAAATGTGACTGGAAGTGAAGGGGTTAACCACTAGGTGACGCTGAAGGGGCTAAGTGTGTCCTAGGGAGTGATTCTAACTGTTGGCGTATGGGCTATGTGTGACACATCACTGATAGGGATGAGCTGGGTATTCGAGCCGAATGCATGTTCGTCTCGAACACCGGCTGTTCGCCCGTTCAGCGAAACCAGAACTTTATGGGCAGTTTGTGCTAAATTCGAGTGCCGCTCACGGCCCATAATTCACTACGGCATCGCATTGCATTGCTGGCTGATAATTGGCCAAGCATGCACTATGACCCACATGCTTGGCCAATCACAGCGTCGTCAGCGAGGAGAGACATAATTGTGGCCAATTAGGGCTCAGGGGGTTTAGTACACGCCCCACACTATATAAGGCCGCCTGCCCGATAGACTTGCGTAGTGTGTTGCGGGCAGCTCATAGAGATAGAGAGACAGTGTGTTTATTTCCTCTGAAGCTGTTGCGATTACAGTCGGTGTATTGTGCCCCCTGCACAGTGTACACCTGAAGCTACCCCAATTGCTGGTGTTGTTCTGGTCCTATAACACAGGCAGCTGCAGCAGTTACAGTCAATGTATTGTGCCACCTGCACAGTGTACACCTGAAGCTACCCCAAATGCTGGTGTTCTGGTCCTATACCGCAGGCAGCTCCAGTAATTACAGTTGGTGTATTTTCTCATATGCACAGTGTGCACCTACAGCTACCCCAATTGCTGGTGTTCTGCTGATCCTATACCGCAGGAAGCTCCAGTAATTACAGTCGGTGTACTGTGTCATCTGCTGGTGTTCTTCAGATCCTATACCACAGGCCGGCAACTGCAGTAATTACAGTCGGTGTACTGTGTCATCTGCTCACTGTGCACCTAAAGCTACCCCAATTGCTGGTGTTCTCATCTCCCTGCAGGCCATTAGTATGTCTGGAAGCCAACATGGAGAGGCAGACAGTCACAAGCCAATAAAAGAGGGCAAGCAGGCTCTGTATCTAGAGGCAACAGTGCTGGTCGTGGAAGCGGTGCATCCTCATCAGCACGTGGCCATGGGACACGCTTGTCTTTATTTTCAGCAGCTGGACGTGTTGTGCCGCAACATGCCAAAGAATTGGTAGAGTGGATGACCAAACCCTCCTCATCCTCCTCATCCTCTCTCAGCCAGGCTCAGGGTACTGGCAAATCAGCTGCCAATGCGCCCTCTTCCCTCGTCTCAATGTCATCAGTCACTACTTCCTAGACCCAACATGTCCTCCTGAGGAGTCCCCAAACTGTTTGAGCATGGTGTTGGGTACATGCTCCAGGAGGATGCCCAGCATTTTGAAGGCTCTGATGATGATACCCAGCTAGAGGAAGGCAGTAGCGTGAGCCCAGAGAGAGGGGATGCCCAAGAAGGACAGCAATCTGGCAGTCATGTTCCACCAGCTGCAGCATACTGCCAGGTTTGCTCCAGTGATGAGGAGGGAGGGGATGATGAGGTCACTGACTCCACATGGGTGCCTTATAGGAGAGAGGAGGAGGAGGCACATCTCCAACGAGGCAGGCAAGCACACCGACTGAATCACACCGCAGAGCTCCGCCTGTGCAGGGCGCTGCCTCTGCCCGTTATTCCAAAAGTTCTTTGGTGTGGGCCTTTTTTGAGACCAGTGCATCAGATCACACCGCTGCTATTTGTAACATATGTCTCAAGCGTATCTCGTGTAGCCAAGACAGCCGCTTGGGCACCACATGCTTGACCAGACATATGTTGACCTGCCATGTAGTTCGTTGGCAAGCATACCTTAAAGACCCACACCAAAGAAGAAAGCGGACCTCTCCTTTGTCCTCATCAGCTGGGATCTTCAACCCCACTATACCTTCAGTCCTCACTGAAACCTGCACTGAGAGGAATGTAGGTGTAGAATTAGGTGTGTCACAGCCAAGTACTTGTAGGCACTCTGCTAGCAGTACACCGACGTCCGATTGTACCAGGAAAATTTCCCTGCCCCAGCTGCTGGACTGTCAAAAGAAGTTCGCTCCCAGCCATATACATGCCCAGCAGTTGAATGCTAGCTTGGCTAAATTGCTAGCACTTCAACTGGTGACTTTTCAGTTGGTAGACTCGGACCCCTTCCGTGAGTTTGAGCAATGTGCGATTCCTCAGTGGCAGGTTTCCAAATGCCACTTTTTCTCACGGAAGGCGATTTCGGCTCTCTACCGGCATGTGGAAGGCAATGTCCATGCCTGGCTGGACAGGGCGGTCAGTGGTAAGGGGCATATTACCACTGACTCATGGTCCAGCAGGCATGGACAAGGACATTACCTATCTTTCACGGCGCATTGGGTCACTCTTCAGGTAGCTGGGAAGGATGCCGGACAAGGTGCAGTAGTGTTGGAGGTTGTTCCACCACCACGCCTCCAGAATGCTACTACTGGTTGTGACACACCTCTCTCCTCCACTTCCTTCTTCTTCCTCCATGGCCTCTTCCTGTGATTTGTCCTCGGAACCAGCGGTGATCCGTAGGCGTTCAAGGGGCTACGCAGGTATTCAGGCAAAAAGATGCCATGCCATGCATGTGCTGGTGTGCTTGTTGGACAGGAGCGCCACTGGGGCAGATATTATGTCAGCTCTGCAGGGGCAGGTTGAGAGGTGGTTGATGCGATGCCAGCTTAAGCCAGGAATGGTGGTTTGTGACAATGGCACCAACCTCCTCTCCACCCTCCGACATGGACAACTGACCCATGTGCCCTGTGTGGCTCGCGTACTTAACTTGGTGGTGCAGCGGTTCTTGGGCAGGTACCCGGGCTTACAGGATGTCCTGAGGCAGGCCAGGAAAGTCTGTGTGCATTTCCGCTGGTCATATAATGCCAGTGCTCTGCTGGCTGAGCTCCAAAAGGAATTGAACATGCCCAAGAACCGCCTAATCTGTGACATGCCCACCAGGTGGAACTCAACGTTGGCCATTCTGCAGTGGCTGCACACGCAGCAGAGGGCCATAAATGAGTACCTGTGTGACTACGGCACCAGGAAAGGGTCAGGGGAGCTCGGTTTCCCCCCCCCCATGCCAGTGGGCCATGATCAGGGATGCATGCACTGTCCTGTCACCATTTGAGGAGGTCACAAGGATGGTGAGCATTGACAGTGCATGCAACAGTGACACTGTACCTCTTGTCCACCTGTTGGAGCACAGGCTGCATGGAATAATGGACAGGGCACTTGAGGCAGAACAGAGGCAGGAAGAGGAGGACTTCCTTGCCTCTCAAGGCCCCCTTTATCCAGACAGTGTTTCTGCTGGCCCGTCGATCACACAGGAAGAGGAGGAGGAGGATTGTGTCAGCATGGAGGTGGAGCTTGGCACTCAGCAGCAGCAGCAGTCTTGTAGGGATGATTTAAAGTCCCAAGAAACCCGTGGACTTGTACGTGGCTGGGAGGAGGTGGCTGCGGATCATGTTATCCTTAGTGACCCAAAGGACCGTGGACCGAATGCCTCAGCTAACCTACGCTGCATGGCCTCCCTGATCCTGAAAAGCCTGCGGAAGGATCCTCGTGTTCAGCAGATCAAGGAGACAGATTATTACTGGCTGGCAACTCTCCTTGATCCACGGTACAAGGGTAAGGTTGCAGATCTTATCTTGCCGCCACAGAGGGAACAGAAGATGAGACATCTCCGGGAGGCCTTGCAGAAAGGTCTGTGCAACGCGTTCCCAGAGACTGAGAGGTTATAAATTCCTGGTCCTGGACAACGTGTTGCTGAGGCTTTGGTCAGTTACAGAAGGAGCGGTGGAGAAGGTGCCCATCTGACTGATGCGTCCAGACAATTTTTTAGTCCGCAGCCCCAAGGTATGATCGGTTCCAGCAACCATCACCAGTGTCTGATTTACATGGTGCAGGAATACCTAGGAGCAAGATCAGACTTGGACACCTTTCCCACTGAAAATCCTCTGGGTTACTGAGTCTTGAGGATGGATCACTGGCCAGAGCTTGCACAGTATTCAATTGAGCTACTGGCCTGTCCTGCATCCAGCGTTCTTTTGGAACGCACATTCAGTGCTGCTGGAGGCTTTGTAACCAATCACAGGGTGCGCCTGTCTACCGTCTCAGTTGATCGACTGACCTTCATAAAGATGAATCAGTCTTCAATCACAACCAGCTACCAAGCACCTGAAGCTGATGTAACCGAATAATTTATTTTTGAAATGTCACATCCCTTCTAGACTGCCTATGCTAATGCTGAGTGACTATCCTGTTATGCTGACTGACTATCCTGTTATGCTGACTGGCTATCCTCTTCCTCCTCTATGATCCTGCTGATAGCTTGGAAGAACATTTTTGCTTCTGGGCGCCATCCCCAGTGGCTAAGACCCAATTTTTCAGCCCCTGTTTAACAGGGGCATGTAATTACAATTTTTGATGCAATATTTTGCAGGAGGGTTCATTGGTGCGCTCAACTACAATACTTGTGAGTGGTTGCAGTGTTGTGGCATCAGTGCCTAAGGCCCAATTTTTAAGCCCCTGTTTAACAGGGGCGTGTAATTACAATTTTTGATGCAATGCTTTTCTGCAGGGCTTATACCTGCGCTCCAACTAGAGTATCTGTGAGAGGTTGCAGTGTCGTGGCACCAGCACCAGTGCCTAAGGCCCAATTTTTCAGCCCCTGTTTAACAGGGGCATGTAATTACAATTTTTTATGCAATAGTTTGCAGGAGGGTTCGTTGCTGCGCTCAACTACAATATTTTTGAGTGGTTGCAGTGTTGTGGCACCAGCACCAGTGGCTAAGGCCCAATTTTTCAGCCCCTGTTTAACAGGGGCATGTAATTACAATTTTTGATGCAATACTTTGCAGCAGGGCTTATTCTTGCTCTCCAACTAGAGTTTCCGTGAGGTGATACAGTGCTGTGGCACCAGCGCCTAAGGCCCAATTTTTCAGCCCCTGTTTAACAGGTACATGTAATTACAATTCTTGATATATTATTTCACAGCAGGGCCTGTTCCAGCACCCACGAGAGTACCTGTGAGGACTTAGTGTTGTGGAACCAGCACCACCACCACCACAACCACCAAAGGCCCAGTTTTTCTACCACTGTTCAACATTGGCATGTAATTACAATTCTTGATATAATAGTTCACAGCAGGGCGCTCCAGCACCCACCAAGAATCACTTTGAGGGCTTACAGTGTTAACTTGTGGCAACACCAACACCTTAGGCCCAAATTTCTGCAGAGCATATAGGGCAGGCCCCTACTTTCAAACATCCAACTTACAAACATCTACATGCAAATGGAAGGAAACAGGAAGTGAGATGAAAAAAGACAGATGGCCAAAAAAATTATACTGGGGTGATAACCCTTCCCTATGTTTTCCAAAAAGCTAAAAAATAGATTTTTTGACTGGAGCTATACTTTAAAAATGTACCAGTTCAAAATGACATTGTGTTAAGTAGATTCCAAAATTGTGTGTAGCACTGACCCCCGAAGGAGTGTCTGGATTTATTGGGCTTATTGTTACCTTCTTCACCTCGTATGCGTCTAGGGGTTTCCCGAGGTAGATGGCCCAAGAACTACAGAGACTGACGACTGATCCGCTTGAAGGGATTTTTATTTGAAAAAAACAGTATCAGTATAGGATCAGAGGGTTTAGATGAAAAGTCCGGTTACTCTTATGCCGCGTACACACGTTCAAACAATCGGGAGGAAAAGTCCGGCAAACTCAAGTCCGCCGGACAATCCCCCCCGTGTGTAGCCTCCGGCGGACTTTTTTTACCCGAAAGTACGGCGGACTTAGAAAGTATTTTTGCACTTCAATCTTCCCGCCGGACTTGCATTTCGGCACACAATCCGGCCGTGCGTATGCCAGTCCGCCGTACTTTTGAAATGAACGGACCTTTCCCGCCCGGAGAAAAGTCAGCTCATTTCGAGCATGTCTCCAGGTAGGTGGGGCCCACGAAGGATGCGTCGCTGGCCCCGCCACCTGGTATGAACTTAACCCCCCTGACGGTTTTCCCGAGACTGACTCGGGGTGGATTTTTTCATACCAAAAGCGGTATCCCCGAGTCAGACTCGGGACTGCATCGCTGGATCCAGGAGGAGGAATACTCACCTTCTCCCTCGGATCCAGCGTCGTCTCCCCGCTGTACGAGCGAGCCGTGTCTCGCTCGATCTATCACATCGGCGATCTCCGTGCCCTGCGAGCGTTGCGACGCACGGGCACGGAGATCGGCGCCAAATTCAAAAAGTGAAACAAACAGTAAACATACAGTATAATGTAATCTTACAGATTACATTGCTGTATGTAAACATTTCACATCCCCAGTGTCCCTAGTGGTCTGCCCAGTGTCCTGCATGCAGTTTTATATAATAAAAGCTGTTCTTTATACCTGGAAACTGGAGATTGTCCATAGCAACCAAAACTGTCACTGTACATCAAAAATGATTTTAGAGCAGCTAGAAAACAGCGATAATAAATTAGAATCACTCGCAGAATTGAGCGATAGCGATTTGTGGGGAGATTCGTCATCAAATACTGAAAAGTAATGACAGTGACAATTCTGCAACTGAGCAAATTTCAGTGTTTTTGGTGTGATTACATTATTGAATAATTTTTATTATTGTTATATTATTATTTGGTACAATTATTTATAATTATTTCTTATATTATAATTTATGATTTCATTTTTCAAACTTTATTATACCCGGGATGTCTGCTAGACTCTGGTTTGGACAGATTTAAGAGAGTTATTCCTAAGAATTGCAGGACTACAATATAAAACGCCAAATTTTCATGCAAAATAATGGTACCGCTTTTAGCACCTAAAATCCGAAATAATCGTACCGCCAGGGAGGTTAAAGAGGAACCCCAACGCTGTAAAAAATCGGCGTGGGGGTCCCCCCCAGGTCCACATCAGACCCTTGTCCGAGCACGCTACCCGGCCGGCCAGGAAAGGGGGGGATGAGCGAGCGCCCCCCCTCCTGATCCGTACCAGGCCACGTGCCCTCCACATGGGGGGTGCCTTGGGGAAGGGGGGGCGTGTGGCCCCCCACCCCAAAGCACCTTGTCCCCATGTTGTTGAGGACCCCCACGCCGATTTTTTCAGCATTGGGGTTCCCCTTTAAGTCCATACCAGGTGGCGGGGCCAGCGACGTCTCCTTCGCGGGCCACGCCTACCTGGAGACGTGCTCAAAATGAGCGGATTTTCCTCCGCGTGTGTGGGCGAGTCCGTTCATTTCAAAAGTACGGCGGATAGTCCGGAGGACATAGTACGCCGTATTAGTCCGCTGAAAAAGTGCCGTGTGTGGGCAAGTAGCCCGTTCGGACAGTCCGGCGGGAAGTCCGCCGGATGGTCCGCTACGTGTGTACGTGGCATTAGTGTCAAAGCCAGTATAAAAAGAACTCTCTTACTTTGAATAAATCCAGAGAATAGCCATTCACAGCTGGATCCTCACCCTAGTTGGATAGTCCTTCTCTCACCAGACCTAGCAGCCAACAGGGTGCTTGAGTCAGGAACAAGTATCTGCCACAGACTTCGAGATAGAACATGTAAAGGAACCTCGATGTTGGATTCACTTAGGTCCTTCAGCTTTTCCAGGCTCTTGTTGAGAATCCAACCCTTGTGTGGCCTTCTCCCAAAGAGCCTCCCCTGGATAACTCCGAAGTTGGTGGGCCTCTCTACAACCCAAGACAGCACTGGACCACCTCCGAATCCTTCTTTTAGTTTCCTTGCATTGGGCTAGCCAGCCCCAAGACATAAAATCGGGTGGTTCCGCACCTCAGGCCATGGAAGTAATGGGGGCTGGTCAGGAGGACCAGGACCATGCAGTCAGAACATACTTCTGGATCGGAACCCCCCAAAACACATGACATCCTCATCTTAAGTACCCCCTCCCAGAAGGCACAGCAAGAGTGACACTCCCACTGGGCTAGAAAGTAACCTTAAAGCACCCAACTAGACTGTGTTTCCATAATTTTTTTTCCTGTACCCTGTTATTCTTTTGCTGTGGATTTTTTGATTTTGTTTTGATGTTACCCACGTTGTTTCAATTAAAGATGGGATTTCAAGTCTTTTTCCAGTGTGCGGCTATCCAGAGTTTTGTCCTGCTTGTTTGCTCATTGTGTGTAATGGTCAGCACCTGGGGCTCATCAATAGGGGACAGAGCTTCAGTCCTCGAGGATTACTTTGGAGCGGTGGTTCATCCTTTCTGTGTTTCCATACCTGCCAGAAGTGATAGCGCCCCCTATGGCCAGGCAGAACAACCTGTAGTCCAGTCAGACTGATGCTGAGCTCAAAATTTAGAGTAATCAAAGCCAAACCAAATTGCGGTTTAAGGGTAACATTACATTTCAAAAATACATAGCACGTGCTGTTCAGGAGCCGGCGCTACATGTGTTAAGTAGATTCTACTTAACACAACAAACCTACACAGTCCCTGTCTTGTTTGCACCGCCTGTATACTGCTGTTCTGAGTATATAGGGCCTGGGGGCCCCATGCCTTTCATTTTTTTTAATTTGGGTACGGGGTTCCCCTAAATATCCATCCAAGACCCAAAGGGGCTGGTAATGGGTGGGGGGGACCCATGCCATTTTTCTCAATGATTTTCATGCATATTGCCAGGACCAGACATTACATTAAAACCGCAAGAAGTTTTAAATTACTTTTTTTCCGTTAGAAATTTCGTTTTGTGCAGGGACTGTTCTGAACATGGGAAACACATGCCTCTTCACAGGCATACTACAGACACCCCCAGGCACGATATTTAAAGGAATATTTCACTTTTTTTCACTTTAAGCGTCATTAAAATCAGTGCTCCCAAAAAAACTGCAGTTTTTAAAACTTTTTTTTGCATTGATACATGTCCACTGGGACAGGGGCCAGGTCCCCAAACCCTTTTTAGGACAATAACTTGCATATTAGCCTTTAAAATTAGTATTTTCAATTTAGAACGTTCAGGTCCCATAGACTTTAATGGGGTTCTAAAGTTTGCACGAATTTTCGGTCTGTTCGCAGGTTCTGGTGGCTGTTCGGCTCATCCCTAATCACTGATCACCGCTCCTGATCACAGGAAGCTATGATCAGTGTCAGTGTCACTAGGCAGAACGGGGAAATGCTTGTTTACATTAGCATCTCCCAGTTCTTCCTCTCCGTGAGATGATCACGGGTATCCCCGCAGACATCGAGTCTGTGGGACCCGCAATCGCGCTCACGAAGCTCCTGACGGGCACCCGCAAGCCGCCTCTTAAACTGCAATGTACAGGTACGTGATTCTGCCTGTACGTGCCCTTCTGCCGATGTATATCATTGTGAGATGGTCGGGAAGTGGATGATGATGGCGGCTAGTCGGCAGGTAGTTAAATAGCCCTGCAGGAGTTAAATGTCATTTTTGTATGTGTGAGCTGTAATCTTTTTTTCTGTATGTCAGTGGGGGGTCATTAGATTGTAAGTTCCTTCTCTGGTGTGGAATGGTGCAGAGGGTTCTCTGTAGATCAATATGTAGAGATTCCTCCTGTGATTGGTCTCTGGTGTTTTCTGTGGAAATCTCCCATGCCCAGTGTCTTGTCGAATACTATCCCCCGTTGGATAGTGTCTACCCTGTACTGCGCTTGCAAGAAGGCGCCAAAGGTCTCCAAAGAGGATCAGGCGCCTGCACATTGAGTCCAGGTTCAAGCCCCACCATCCAAGTGGATATAGCGTTAGAATAAAAGAATTGCAGAGCGAAGGAAGCTGTGCCCAAACGTGGCGAGCGAAGCAAGCCCACGAGGGGCCCTCTTACTAAGTGCTGTTTAACATCATTACCATATGTCCACTTGCATGGTGGGACTTGAACCTGGACTCAGGGTACAAGGTACTATTAAGTGCGCAGGCGCCGTTCATCTTCAGAGATTTTCGGCATCTGCTCGTCCTCCGTACTGCGCAAGCGCTGCCCCTGCGCAGTACGGGGCGGACACTATCGGATGGGGGGACAGTTCTCGGCAGAACACCGGTATTAGGAGATGATTGGGGTTTTTGGGGGATTCCTAGAATTCTATCGGTGGAATGTCTCCAAGTTTCACTTTCAATTTGTGGCGTCTCATTTCCAAACTTTGTTATGCTATTCTGCCCGGTAACTGCTGATCCTCCATCTCCTCATTTTCCTATTGGAGAGAGAGGACGGCTCCTCCAATCAGCACAGAGCTCTGCCTTCCTGTACACAGACTGTCCTGATCTGGGTGAAGTGGAAGGTTGTTTTGTTTTGGGGTCTCTCTATAGAGGACAGCGGGGAGGATGAAGATGATGATCCCCCTCATCCTGATTATTCTGGGGGTGTCAGGGGTGGAGTGTGGTAAGTAGAGGACAATATAGATGACATCTTGTCAGTGGGGGGGATTTCCTCCAAGTGTTGTATAGAATGGTAGAAATCAATGTTTAGTGATAAAGGTAGAAGTATTGTGGAAGTGACAACCATGTCCTGTCTGTGTGAAGATGACAATACGGCTCTCCAGGCTCTGATGGGTCTTTATTGATCTTGTGTACGGAGCTGATGATGGACGGAGAGGTCAGGGGGTCAAAAGACATTACAATGTATCAGCTGACAATACATTTCACCTTCTCACTCATCACACCTACTTCCTGTTATAGATCTCATCCTGGAGGGGGCTCTGTGTTCAGTCTCATCTGCCAAAATGGGAAATATAACTAAGAGCAAAACTTTTATTTCAGATTTGGATGGACAGGTGAGGGGTTAGATCCCCTGTAAGGTTTGTATTGCCATTTGTGTCCTCATTAGGGAGATTCCCCTCTCTGTGTCCTGATCACCAATGTCACTGGGAATAAAACTGAGGACATCCAACATTTTGTGTTGTCACCAGAAAAAGAACAGAGGAGAAGCTTTCCAATGGGGTCATATGACATCTAAAACAGGATTTCCTCTCACTTCCAGTTGAGTATACAGGAAGTGAAGGGCAACCCCACTAATGAGACACAGGTGGCAAAATACAGAGGTTTTAACCCCCCCCCCCCCCCCCCCCACGTCAGCTAAAATAAAAAAATGTTTTGGCTCTAGGTATTCTTTAAAACTCAACTCCGTTGATAACTTTTTCTCTTTCAGTTTTGGATAGATTAGGGAAGGATTAAGACATCTGGCAGCATTTTCTTACTCTTTGTGCTACAAGAGAGATTTTCACTTCCTGTCCACATAATGGGTGTCACACAGAGCGGGAAGAGAACATAAATCTCTCTGTGGGTACACAGACTGTGTTTAAGTACTTCTCTATCAGAGCAATTTTTATATTTTTCACATACGTAAGCATTGATATTTTTGCTAAAAAGTTACTTTAAACCCCCAAACAATTATATATTTTCCAAAAGCAAAGGGAATTTCAAAATTAATGGTGGCAGATGTAATTTGATATGTCAAAAAATATGTTTGCAACTGTTTAACAAACACATATTTTAAGAAAAAAATAAACTAAAATAAATTTTAGCACAAATACAATATAATACTTGATATTTGATAATATATACAGTGGTGTGAAAAAGTGTTTGCCCCCTTCCTCATTTCCTGTTCCTTTGCATGTTTGTCACACTTAAGTGTTTCGGAACATCAAACCAATTTAAACAATAGTCAAGGACAACACAAGTAAACACAAAATGCAATTTGTAAATGAAGGTGTTTATTATTAAAGGTGAAAAAAAATCCAAACCATCATGGCCCTGTGTGAAAAAGTGATTGCCCCCTAAACCTAATAACTGGTTGGGCCACCCTTAGCAGCAACAACTGCCAACAAGCGTTTGCAATAACGTGCAATGAGGCTTTTACAGCGTCCTGGAGGAATTTTGACCCACTCATCTTTGCAGAATTGTCCTAATTCAGTTACATTAGAGGGTTTTCGAGCATGAACGGCCTTTTTAAGGTCATACCACAACATCTCAATAGAATTCAGGTCAGGACTTTGGCTAGGCCACTCCAAAGTCTTCATTTTGTTTTTCTTCAGCCATTCGGTGGTGGACTTGCTGGTGTGTTTAGGATCATTGTCCTGCTGCAGAACCCAAGTTCGTTTCAGCTTGAGTACACGAACAGATGGTCGGACATTCTCCTTCAGGATCTCTTGGTAGACAGCAGAATTCATAGTTCCTTTTATCACGGCAAGTCTTCCAGGTCCTGAAGCAGCAAAACAGCCCCAGACCATCACACTACCACCACCATATTTTACTGTTGGTATAATGTTCTTTTTCTGAAATGCAGTGTTCCTTCTACGCCAGATATACTTGGACACACACCTTCCAAAGAGTTCCACTTTTGTCTCATCGGTCCACAGAATGTTGTCCCAAAAGTCTTGGGGATCATCAAGATGTGTTGTGGAGAAATTGAGACGAGCTTTGATGTTCTTTTTGCTCAGCATTGGTTTTCTCCTTGGAACTCTGCCATGCAGGCCATTTTTGCCCAGTCTTTTCCTGATGGTGGAGGCATGAACGCTGACCTTAACTGAGGCAAGTGAGGCCTGCAGTTCCTTGGACGTTGTTGTGGGGTCTTTTGTGACCTCTTGGATGAGTCATCGCTGCGCTCTTGGGGTAATTTTGGGCGGCCGGCCACTCCTGGGAAGGTTCACCATTGTTCCATGTCTTCGCCATTTGTGGATAATGGCTCTCACTGTGGTTCGCTGGATTCCCAAAGCTTTGGAAATGGCTTTATAACCCTTTCCAGACTGATAGATCTCAATTACTTTCTCAATTGTTCCTGAATTTCTTTGGGTCTCGGCATGATGTGTAGCTTTTAAGGATCTTCTGGTGGACCTTACTGTGTCAAGCAGCTCCTATTTAAGTGATGCCTTGATTGTGAACAGGTGTGGCAATAATCAGGCCTGGGTGTGCCTAGAGAAATTGAACTCAGGTGTGGACAACCACAGTTATAGTATGTTTTAACAAGGGGGGCAATCACTTTTTCACACAGAATGTGTGTAGATTTTTTTTCACCTTTAATAATAAACACCTTCATTTACAAATTGCATTTTGTGTTTACTTGTGTTGTCCTTGACTATTGTTTAAATTGGTTTGATGTTCCGAAACACTTAAGTGTGACAAACATGCAAAGGAACAGGAAATGAGGAAGGGGCAAACACTTTTTCACACCACTGTAAAATATGGGGTTGTGTTGAATAAATATATACCAAATTTGCCAAGTTTAACCCCTTCCTGCCAAGCGTGTGCAGATGTGCACACTTGGCTTTCAGGGGTTATACAGGGATGATGCCCGCAGCTTCAGGCATCATACCGGTACCACTGTTCAGAGTGGGTACTTAGCTGTTATCCCGGAGGAGTGGGAGGGGATGTCCCCCCTCCCGCCGATCTGATCGGGCCTCCCATCCCACTGGGAAACCCGATCAAAGATCCGGCTCTTCCGGCCGTTAGTGACAGACTGGAAAGAAGCCAGATACGGCTTTATTCCAGTCTCCTGATTGTAAACACGGAAGCAACGTCACAACGTCGCATCCTGTTTACTTGGCTGCCAATGGCGGCGATTTAAAAAAAATATACAGTATTCAGAATCGCAGAAAATGGTGGTCTGAATACTTTGAAGTGCAAAAGGAGGGATCGGGGTCTTTTAGACCCCCGATCCCTCTATAAAGAGTACCTGTCAGCACCTATTACTGTCACAAGTGATGTTTAAATTCCTTGTGACAGCAATAAAAGTGATCAAAAATGTTTTTTTTTTTAAACACAATTTAATCATATTAAAATAAATAAGAAAAAAATAAATAAATCGTCCCCGCGAGCTTGCGCAGCAAAGAAAATGCATATAGAAGTCACACCCGCATTTCTAAACGGTGTTAAAATCACACGTGAGGTATCGCTGCAATCATTAGAGTGAGCACAATAATTCTAGCACTAGACCTCCTCTGTAACTCTAACCTGGTAACCAAAAAAAAAATTGAAAGTGTCGTCTATGGAGATTTTTAAGTACTGTAGTTTGTCGCCATTCCATGAGTGCGTGCAGTCATAAAGCGTGACATGTTTGGTATCTATTTACTCGGCATAACATCATCTTTCACATTACAAAAAAATTGGGCTAACTTTACTGTTTTTTTTTTTTAATTCATGAAAGTGTCCCTTTTCCCAAAAAGTTGCATTTAAAACACTGCTGCACAAATACAGAGTGACATAAAATATTGCAACAATCACCATTTTATTCTCTAGATTCTCTGTTAAAAAAAAAATATAATATTATATATATATATATATATATATATATATATATATATATATATAATGTTTGGGGGCTCTAAGTAATTTTTCAGCAAAAAAATAAAGATTTTAACTTGTAAACACTAAATGTCAGAAATAGGCTTAGTCATGAAGGTTAAAAAGTGCAGGTGGTCTTATAGATCTCGGATGTCTCCATAAAGAGGATCTGTCATGCCTTATTTCTGTCAGAAATAGGCTTAGTCATGAAGGTTAAAAAGTGCAGGTGGTCTTATAGATCTCGGATGTCTCCATAAAGAGGATCTGTCATGCCTTATTTCTATCACGGGGATGTTTACATTTCTTGTGATAGGAATAAAAGTGATAAAAAAATAAAGGGACAGTGTAAAAATAAAAATAAATGCATAACATTTTTAAAGTGCCCCTATCCCCCGTGCTCACACATGGAAGTGAACGCATAAGTAGGTCATGCACACATATGTAAATGGTGTTCACAGCACACATGAGGTATCACCACGAGCGGTAGCCCTGGTTTACATTTATGCTACTTTGAAATTGTGCTTCTTCACTTGAAGTAGCACAATTTCAAAGTAGCAGGTCAGAGCGATTTCAGGTGCTAGTTGAAAGATATCTGTGTGGCTTCCTGTACAGATGTCTATTGAAGTCGCACCTGAAATTGGCAAAAGTAGTGCAGCGCCTACTTTTACAAATCGGTGTGGTGCTGCAAACTTGGCATTGCACCGATTGGAGCCGTGCCATTGCCAACAATAGGATGCAACTTGATGACAAGTTCTCCAGAATTCGACCCTTCCTGACTAATGACACCACAAAGCAACTTATTCAGTCCTTGATTATTTCCCACCTTGACTACTGCAACTCTCTCCTTAATGGCCTACCCTTAAAGTGGTTGTAAACACTTACAACACACTTTGACCTACAGGTAAGCCTAGATTAAGGCTTACCTGTAGGTCCAAGAAATATCTCCTAAACCTATACGGTTTAGGAGATATTTGCCTGAAGACAGGCACCGCTGTCTACAGCGCATGCGCCGTAGACACAGGCGCACTGAATGCGGCATTTCCAAGAACGGAGCTGCCGCGTGTGTCGGCTCCCGTGCGCATGCACGGGAGTGACGTCATCGCGGCTTCGCCGAATGACAGCGGCGGAGCTGCGAGACCCACCGACAACATGGATGTGCCGGACTACAGGGGACAGCGGTGACTTCGCTGGCTCCTGTGTCAGGTAAGTGACACATAATGGACTACTATGCGATGCATAGTAGTCCATTAAGCTTTACCTTTGCAGGGAATGAAAGAGGAAGTAAACACTTCAGGGTTTACTTCCTCTTTAAGCAGGCTATCCCCCTTCAGTCTATTATGAATACTGCTGCTAGACTAATACACCTCACTAATCAACCCGTGACTGCTGCCCCTCGCTGCCAATCCCTTCATTGGCTTGCCCTACTCCACCGTGTAAAATTCAAAATGCTAACTATAACATACAAGGCCATTCACAACATCGCCCCATCTACATCACCAACCTCATCTGCAGATATCGCTCAAATCATCCCCTCCACTCCTCCCAGGACCTCCTGCTCTCTAGCTTCCTTTTTGCCTCCTCCCATACTCACCTTCAGGACTTCTCCAGAGCCTCTCCCATCCTCTGGAACTCCCTGCCCCAGTATATCCGATTAGCCCCTAACCTGTCCACCTTTAGGAGATCCCTGAAAACTTCAATTTATTCAGGGAAGCCTATCCCACACCCACCTAACTGTCCCCAAGCCACCCCCATCAAATCATTCTCTGCAGCTATTATCTTTTGTACCACCACCCCGTCCCTTTAGAATGTAAGCTCTCCGAGCAGGGCCCTCCTTTACCTTTTGTATTGTACTGTACTGTAATTGTGTTGTCCCCTATACATTGTAAAGCACTGCATAAACTGTTGGTGCTATATAAATCGCGTATAATAATAATAATAAGTTGTATGACAAATCGCTCCAATGTGAACCAGAGCTTATAGTGAGAACAATAATTCTAGAGCTAGACCTGCTCTGTAACTCTATACTGGTAACCACTGATCCATTTTATTCTCAGAGTTCTGAGTAATTTTCTTGCAAAAATGATTTTTTACATGTAGGAGAGAAATGTCAACTGACCTGGGTTGGAAGTAGTTAAAGTTACAGCCAACAATAAAACCTGACTGACGTTTTAACCCTTCCTGACTCCAACCAAACTTAAAAAAAAAAGTTCACATAGAGCTCTGCTTTAACCTAGATTTTAGTCGGCACGTGCCCATGGGGGCACGCAGCACATCGATCGGGGGTGCTGTGTGTCAGTCAGTCATAACCAGGAAGTGCCGGTAAACAGCTTTCCTCGGTTCACACTGGACAGGGGGAGCCGATCAGCAGCTCTTCCTGTCAAATGGGGGTCTGTGCTGATAATCAGCATATTGATTATCAACACAGCTGCCATCAAAAGGTGCCCATCAGCTGCCAATCAGTGCCCATCATCTGTCAGTGCCCACAACAGTGCCAATCAGTAACACCTGTCAGTAGCTCCTCATCATTGTCGGCCTTTCTTTGTTTATAGCGCAAAAATAAAAAATTGCAGAGGTGATCACATACCACCAAAAAAGCTCTATTTGTGGGAAGAAAATGATAAAAATTTAATTTGGGTACAGTGTTGCATGACCGCGCAATTGTCATTCAAAATCCGTCAGCACTGCAGCTAAAAATGATCCTGGGCAAGGGGGGAATGCCCGGTATTGAAGTGGTTAAAGTGTATGTTCCCTCCAAAATTCATATCAGCTACTGATATGATATGATATGATATGTCTGTGTCTCCCTATTACCAGTTATCACTGCAGTCTGTTATTTATTCTATTCTTCTTTTGCTCAGAAATATTTGTTAAGCCTGCCACTTGTTACTAGTTCCTGTGCATTTTTTAATGTGCTACAATGTATTTCCAACACCCATTGGAGTGCTTTAATTTTTTCTTTTATATTTATCTTCCATGCTATGACTGTGCACTCCAACAGGCTATGATGATGTGTAGAATGTGAAGATGTGCTGTGCAGAAATACAACATGTCCCATAGACCTAACACATTCCTGGGAGATGAAGGAATAGGACGTGGGGTAGATTGCCTTGTTCTGGGACTGTGCTGAGCAATGCTGCCTTAGGCTGTAGGTGTGGATGGGCCCCAATTTTCTACAGAATGTGTATCTATCTTTCTATCATTTCTATTATGTCGCATACACACGATTGTAATTTTCATCGGAAAAAGCTCTGATGGTTTTCCCGACAGAATTATGATGGAATTCGGCTCAAGCTGTCTTGCCTACACACGGTCACACCAATTCTGATCATATATAACGCGGTGACGTACAACACGTATGACGGGACTAGAAAGAGGAAGTTCAATAGCCAGTAGCCAATAGCTTGTCTCATAGTTGAATCTGAGGATGTGGGATTTTTGGCGTGTCGGAATTGGATACACACGATCGGAATTTCCAGTTTTTCCATCTGGAAAACTGAGAACATGCTATCAATTTTTGGCTGGCGGAAATTCGGACAGCTAAATTCCGATGGAGCATACACACACATGCATTTTCCGATGAAAAGCTCTCATCTGTCTTTTTGTGGCCAGAATTCCGATCGGGTGTATGCGCCATTATAGTAGAAGATGTGATCTGGTCCCTTGTACAGTCATTGTGTGGACACTCATTGACAGGCATGTACTGGCCATCGGGACTACCGGGAGATTCCAGGTGGGCCGATGGCTCAGTGGGCCGGTCTGGTGCAGTCCTGGAGCCGCTCCTCTCTGACAGTGAGTGATTTCGATTTCACTCCTGTCAGGAGGAGCAGTCTCCGAGATATGCTGGAGAGAGCATTAGGCTTTCTGCTCCCTCCAGCCTGCAGGGGGAGATAGACACGGTCAGCAGACTTAACTTCCTCTCTCCCCTGTCGCTTGTTATCACATGACTGGAGAGAGGAAGAAGAGAGGTTGCCTTTAGAACCGTGAGTACATGTGGGAGGGGGACACTCTGATGTAAGGAGCTGGTGGTGGGACTCTGATGTAAGGAGCTGGTGGTGGGACTCTGATGTAAGGAGCTGGTGGTGGGACTCTGATGTAAGGAGCTGGTGGTGGGACTCTGATGTAAGGAGCTGGTGGTGGGACTCTGATGTAAGGAGCTGGTGGTGGGACTCTGATGTAAGGAACTGGTGGTGGGACTCTGATGTAAGGAACTGGTGGTGGGACTCTGATGTAAGGAACTGGTGGTGGGACCCTGATGTAAGGAACTGGTGGTGGGACCCTGATGTAAGGAACTGGTGGTGGGACTCTGATGTAAGGAACTGGTGGTGGGACTCTGATGTAAGGAACTGGTGGTGGGACTCTGATGTAAGGAACTGGTGGTGGGACTCTGATGTAAGGAACTGGTGGTGGGACTCTGATGTAAGGAACTGGTGGTGGGACTCTGATGTAAGGAACTGGTGGTGGGACTCTGATGTAAGGAACTGGTGGTGGGACTCTGATGTAAGGAACTGGTGGTGGGACTCTGATGTAAGGAACTGGTGGTGGGACTCTGATGTAAGGAACTGGTGGTGGGACTCTGATGTAAGGAACTGGTGGTGGGACTCTGATGTAAGGAACTGGTGGTGGGACTCTGATGTAAGGAACTGGTGGTGGGACTCTGATGTAAGGAACTGGTGGTGGGACTCTGATGTAAGGAACTGGTGGTGGGACTCTGATGTAAGGAACTGGTGGTGGGACCCTGATGTAAGGAACTGGTGGTGGGACCCTGATGTAAGGAACTGGTGGTGGGACCCTGATGTAAGGAACTGGTGGTGGGACTCTGATGTAAGGAACTGGTGGTGGGACTCTGATGTAAGGAACTGGTGGTGGGACTCTGATGTAAGGAACTGGTGGTGGGACTCTGATGTAAGGAACTGGTGGTGGGACTCTGATGTAAGGAACTGGTGGTGGGACTCTGATGTAAGGAACTGGTGGTGGGACTCTGATGTAAGGAACTGGTGGTGGGACTCTGATGTAAGGAACTGGTGGTGGGACTCTGATGTAAGGAACTGGTGGTGGGACTCTGATGTAAGGAACTGGTGGTGGGACTCTGATGTAAGGAACTGGTGGTGGGACCCTGATGTAAGGAACTGGTGGTGGGACCCTGATGTAAGGAACTGGTGGTGGGACTCTGATGTAATGAACTGGTGGTGGGACCCTGATGTAAGGAACTGGTGGTGGGACACTGATGTAAGGAACTGGTGGTGGGACACTGATGTAAGGAGCTGGTGGTGGGACTCTGATGTAAGGAGCTGGTGGTGGGACTCTGATGTAAGGAGCTGGTGGTGGGACTCTGATGTAAGGAGCTGGTGGTGGGACTCTGATGTAAGGAGCTGGTGGTGGGACTCTGATGTAAGGAGCTGGTGGTGGGACTCTGATGTAAGGAGCTGGTGGTGGGACTCTGATGTAAGGAACTGGTGGTGGGACTCTGATGTAAGGAGCTGGTGGTGGGACTCTGATGTAAGGAACTGGTGGTGGGACACTGATGTAAGGAACTGGTGGTGGGACACTGATGTAAGGAACTGGTGGTGGGACTCTGATGTAAGGAACTGGTGGTGGGACCCTGATGTAAGGAACTGGTGGTGGGACTCTGATGTAAGGAACTGGTGGTGGGACTCTGATGTAAGGAACTGGTGGTGGGACACTGATGTAAGGAACTGGTGGTGGGACTCTGATGTAAGGAACTGGTGGTGGGACCCTGATGTAAGGAACTGGTGGTGGGACCCTGATGTAAGGAACTGGTGGTGGGACCCTGATGTAAGGAACTGGTGGTGGGACTCTGATGTAAGGAACTGGTGGTGGGACCCTGATGTAAGGAACTGGTGGTGGGACCCTGATGTAAGGAACTGGTGGTGGGACCCTGATGTAAGGAACTGGTGGTGGGACTCTGATGTAAGGAACTGGTGGTGGGACTCTGATGTAAGGAACTGGTGGTGGGACCCTGATGTAAGGAACTGGTGGTGGGACTCTGATGTAAGGAACTGGTGGTGGGACTCTGATGTAAGGAACTGGTGGTGGGACTCTGATGTAAGGAACTGGTGGTGGGACTCTGATGTAAAGAGCTGGCGGTGGGCCTCTGATGTAAAGAGCTGGCGGTGGGCCTCTGATGTAAAGAGCTGGTGATAGGACTCTGATGTAAAGAGCTGGTGATAGGACTCTGATGTAAAGAGCTGGTGATAGGACTCTGATGTAAAGAGCTGGTGATAGGACTCTGATGTAAAGAGCTGGTGATGAGAATCTGATGTAAAGGGGATGCTGATGGGACACTCAAAACGTAAGTGGGCCAGTCTGGATGACGTCCAGGGCCGAATTTCTGTCCCAGTCCAGCCCTGCTCATTGATAAGAAGTGTCACGTTTTGGCACACCTAGGACCCATTTATACCATAGAGATTCCTGGAAGCTGCATGTTGGTTTCCATGAGGGCGGATACACACTAAAGACTTGGGGCCAATTCACACTATGTGACAGATGTGTTACTGCATGGGAAGACTTCTGTAACCGCAGGAACACACAGGAGACAATTATTTCCTAAGTGTCCCATGGGATTGCAGGCTGCAATATTCCAAACAAAAAACAAATACTATAGAAGTTTTCCCCTTAAAAAAGGCGGGACATTTTAGGCATAGACTGTGACACCATTTGGCTTAGTAAAAGTATAAAAAAGTCATTTTATTTAAACAGAAAAAGAAAAAACAGAAAAATATATATATTGACGTACATTTCCACAAGGAGAAAGGGACACATTACTTCCTCCATATATTCATATTTGTAAAAACAGAAAACATTGAAAAGTTTGCTTCCTAAATCTTGTTCCAAAAGAACAGACTCCTATCACATTATATATATGCGTATTCAAAAATTATACAGACAGAATCAAGCAGCGTAAATATTGTGCATCCAATGTAACCTACGCGTTACAGAGTTATCTTACTCCTTCTTCAGGGATGATTCATTCTAGCACATTAACTTTACAAGAGAGTAGAATCTATAAAGACATAAGAAACAAATATATATATATGTACAATTTAAAAAACAAAACAAAAAAAAACCACACCACTAAAACGCACCACCTATACGTTCTTCACTCCAAGATGTAGGTCTAGGCTCAAAAAAAGGGGGGGGTTTTTCACCTTCCTGGATGGGAACCGGGACCGCAGTGATAGGTGGACTGTAAGGGAGAATAAAGTAGATGCATGGGAAATTTTCACATGCCTAAATTTGAATAAATATTACATATATTTTACTACAACGCCTTTAAAGGCGATAGATAGTTTTATATAATCACCCTTTTATGTGACTTCCGTCATTGTCTTTACACCAAGAGGGAAACCCCTCTAAAAAAGGTGGACTATGCATAAAAAACTGTCTCATGGTAATAATCCCGTAAGATGATATTAATATTACAATATCTTTGAATGGTCTTACCCAAAAACGTCTCTTAAGGTGGTTTTCTATGTCCAGAAAAAACGCTGGGATTATGTTGGAATATATAGTTTTGAAAAAAGATGCCCAAATGTTGTTGTTCGCAGCTATTTAAGCATTTGAGGCAGTCTGTTTTTCTTATATTCGCCGCAATGTCTCTTTGGTCAAAGGGCTTTTAGCACTGTGAGAAAAAAATTCCCCCAGGGACAGACGTGTCAAGTCCAGCCTAGAAAGAAAGGGGGAGGACATTATATCCATTATTTCCCCTTCATTATTCAGTAGGGCTGCATGCAAACCGACATAAGAGTATATCTGTTTCATTACCTTGGGTTGTATATCTCAGCGAGTCGCCTCCTCCTTGGCCATTGCGGACTGATTGCAGACCGCTCATGGCCCATTAATATATCTCCACGCCCCACCTCCTTACCTCCCCTTACAGGTGGAGTGAATACTACTCACCTGTGTCTCTTATCCAAAACGCGGTCCCCCGGGTGCGCGGCGCACGACGTCGCCCCATGCCCACATCCAAAATGGCGCCGTGGGAGGAGTGACATCATGCGTCACGCTCCCACCGACACGCATGCGCAGATCGTACCTTAGCCCTGGAGATGGCTGTCGAATGTTGTTCAATAGACTACATCCCCCAAGGAGCACAGCGCCAGTGAAACCATGCTGGCAGCTGCGCATTCATGTTGGATGTGTCAATACATTTAACCCTCACGTCCGCCTGGGATGCCTACAAGGCAGACGTGAGTAAGAAACCTAGGGAGAAAAAAGGACAGGAAGATAGGGTGATAGAGCGCCCATCTCATTCCTGTTAGAGGTAAACCGATTTGCGAAAAAGAGAAGGCCACCAGGGGGGAACGGTACCTGCCGATTGAGGAAAATCAACAAAGGACAGGGTCCTCCCATCCATGGTGGCCTTTGCGTGCCAGGATCCCATCCAAGAGACCCCTATGATATATAGAGAGCCAATAGGCCCATCTAATCGAGGGGGGGAAGAAGAATACAGGGGAAAAAAAAAAGGGAAAGGGAGGAGAGCTGTTATATCTTTCTCTATCTTCATATGTTACTTCTCTATACCCCCTGATACAAAACCTTCCAAAAATGGTCTGTAGTTTGTCGCTTCATTGAGGCCGGGAAACACTGTGGCTTGTAAAGCCGCGTACACACGTAGCCGTCTGTCCGACGTACTTAGTCTGGCGTACAAACTGTCCGTCGGAATTTTCGAACGGGCTACTTGCCCACACACGGCACTTTTTCAGCGGACTAATACGGCGTACTAAGGCCACCGTACTAAGTCCGCCGTACTTTAGAAATGAACGGACTCGCCCACACACGCGGAGGAAAGTCCGCTCATTTCGAGCGCGTGTCCAGGTAGGCGGGGCCCGCGAAGGCGGCAGCGGCGACAGAAGAGTGGGCCACCGCCTGTAAAAGAGCTATAAGAAGGCGTGGTGGCCCGGCAGAAGAACCAAAGAGGGGGACAAGACCCCCGAAGTCGGGAGAAGAGGCCGGCGGCGAGGAAGAAAGCCGGACCCCTCCGCTAGCAAAAGAGCTACAAGAAAATAGCGGAGGAGTCCGGCGAGAAGACCCCCGAAGACGGAAGACCCCCGGAGCTGTGCAATAAAGTATTTTATCTCGTGTGTTGTGTTTTTTTTGTACTTTTTTTTTTTTACAGGTGAATGGGTAGGGGTACATTGTACCCCATACTCATTCACATAGGGTGGGGGACTGGTATCCGGGGGCCCCCTTATTAAAGGGGGCTCCCGTATTCCGATAAGCCCCCCGCCCGCAGACCCCGACAACCAACGGCCAGGGTTGTCGGGAAGAGGCCCTTGTCCTCATCAACATGGGGACAAGGTGCTTTGGGGTGGGGGGGGGCGCGCGGCCCCCCCTTCCCCAAGGCACCCCCATGTTGAGGGCACGTGGCCTGGTACGGCTAAGGAGGGGGGGCGCTCGCCCCCTTTCCTGGCCGGCCGGGTAGCGTGCTTGGACAAGGGTCTGTTGTGGACTTGCGGGGGACCCCCACACCGATTTTTTTAAGTCCATACCAGGCGGCGGGGCCAGCGACGTCTCCTTCGCGGGCCCCGCCTACCTGGAGACGCGCTCGAAATGAGCGGACTTTTCTCTGGGCGGGAAAAGTCCGCTCATTTCAAAAGTACGGCGGACTGGCATACACACGGCCGGATTGTCCGCCGAAATGCGAGTACGGCGTGCAAATTTTTGTGCAAACCGAAATTCTAAGTCCGCCGTACTGTTGGGTCAAAAAAGTATGCCGGAGGCTACACACGGGGGAATTGTTTGGCGGACTTGAGTTTGCCGGACTTTTCCACCGGATTGTTTGATCGTGTGTACGCGCCATAACTGAAAAATCAATTTTAATTCTCTCTGCAGTAACACCTTATTCCAATCTCCCCCTCTTTCATTGGGGTGCACTCTGTCCAACACCATGAATCTAACCCTGGGAAGGGTGCCTCCATGTAAGGAGATAACATGCCTTCCCAGGGGTAGATCTGGAATGGCTTTTTTCATACTCCATATGTGTTTAGATATTCGTGCTCACAATTCTAATTTGGTTTTTCCTATATAGAAGCAATTACACTCACATAGAAGTATATATACCACTCCTTTCGTCTTGCAATTGGCAAAATGTGTCAATTTCAATGGTTTTCCATTGGGCAGTGTACACGTGGGTCCCACCTGCAAATATTTGCAAAAGTTGCAGCCCCCACATGTATAAGTTCCCTTCACTATGCATGGATCTTTCCGGTTTTCCCCTTTAAATTCGCTTTGAACGATCCTGTCCCTTATTGCTGTTGCGCGTCTAAATGTGATTGGTGGTTTGTTCGGTATAAACCTTCCCAGATTTGGGTCCATATATAGGAGATGCCAATACTTTTCTATAATATTGCGTATTTTATTATGCTGATTTGAGTATGATAGTATAATTCTACTCAAATTTTCGTTATTCCCACATTTCTCAACCTTTCGTTTTTGAGAATATAGAAGTTCATATCTTGTTTTTTCCAAGGCTTTTTTATACGCTTTCTTGAGAGAGGTCTTAGAGTACCCTCTGTCAAGAAGGCAAATTTGTAAGTTTTTGGCTTCAGCCTGAAAACTTTTTTCATCTGAGCAATTTCTCCTAGTCCTCAGATATTGGCTAAAAGGTATAGACGCTAGCAGAGACTTTGGATGGAAACTCGATGCGTGTAAAATCGAATTTCCAGCTGTGGGCTTTCTGAAGAGACACGTCTGGATGGCATTGTCCTCCCCCCGGAGGACCTTGACATCCAGGAACGTAATCTCGTCAGGATGATGAGACATAGTGAACATAAGATTGAAATGGTTTTTATTCAACCTTCCCAAAAAATCGGGAAGGATCCCGGTCGGCCCGTCCCAGATCATAAAGACGTCATCAATATATCTGACCCACATCCAGATGTGGTCAGTGTATAACGTCATTGATTCATCAGCCATTACATAACGCTCCCACTCCCCCAGGTACAGGTTGGCATACGATGGGGCACAACATGTCCCCATCGCAACCCCCTGCACCTGGAGGTAGTGGGACCCGTTGAAGGAAAAGATGTTATGGTTCAAAATGAATTCCAAGGACTGCACGATAAAGTCGCTATATGGCCATTCGTCCTCATGTTTTTGGGACAGAATGTGTTGGATAGCAGCTAACCCCAGGGAGTGCGGAATAGAGCTGTACAGTGCTTCAACATCTATGGTGACTAGTGTGGAATGCTCAGGGATCACAAGGTCATCTAGAATTTTCAAAAAATGAATTGTATCCTTTACATATGAAGGTAGGTTCACCACAAACGGTCTTAAATGTTCGTCAATAAGACGACTTAATTTTTCCGAAATGGATCCTTTGCCCGAAATGATTGGACGTCCCGGAGAGTCCTTCTCATTTTTGTGGACTTTAGGCAATGAATAAAAAGTGGGAATTTTTGGATGTTCGACACGTACGTATTTCCATGTCGTTGCATTAATGATGCCATTACGTCCCGCTGAGTCCACTAGGTCATAGAATTTTTTTGTAAATTTCTCAATTATCTGAATGGAAATAGAGCGATACCAATTTGAATTATTAAGAATTTTTTGGCACATCCTAATATATTGATCATTATTCATAATCACGATGTTGTCACCTTTGTCTGATGGCTTAATTGTTATTAGACTATTTTCAGACAAATCATTGAGAGCTTGTTTTTCGTCCGGGGTTAGATTGCTATTTTTAGAGTCCCTACATGTTAGCTTGTTTAAATCTCTAGTTACAAGTTTCAAAAAAGTTACTGCATTGGGATTGGAACTCGGTGATGGGTATTGGTCTGATTTTTTCTTTAATAGGGATTTCGATTTTTCCGTCCTTTCTTCTAAATTGTCATCCTTCATGGATAAAAGTTTTTCAATGTCCAGGCTGTCAATCAAGTCAGCCTGATCATCGTTTTCATCGAGGAGAGAGACCAGTTGATTGATCGCCTTCTCCTCCTCATTGCTCAATTGTTTGTTTGGATCTGGTGTCTTATACATATTTTTCAAAAGTTTTCTTATAAAGAGATTGAGGTCCCTTACTACCTCAAATTTACTCCAAATTTTCATTTGGACAAAACCCCAGACCCTTCAAGAGTACTTCTATTTCCAAATCGGTTAGAGTGTAAGAAGATACATTAATTATATTCATCTGTGTGTTCGAAGAAATTATCATAGAGTGATTTAGGTGGTTGTCGGCACATACGCCATTTTGTTCCCTTTGATTATGTTTGAAATTGGGCGATTTGGAAAAGAAGAAGAGGAAAAGATAGGTGCCATAGGATTAGAATTTGTGTCTCTGCGGTCAGTATGGTGTCGCGAATTAGTGCAATCTTGTACCTCTTCATAAGGAGAAATAGAAGAAAGTTCTACAGAGATCTCTCTCTGTGAATTATCTGTCACCCAAAGGTTGGATGTGCCCGAAATCTGTGAAGTCTGTGTTGGATGTGTGCTGTATCCTCGTAGTGATTTTTTTGCTGATTGGTCTTGTGGGTCTTCGTGATGTCTTTGTCTCTTATTGCGCCCCGTACCTTTCTGTCTAAAAGAAGATTGTTGCTGGAAGGAAGAGGCATTAGAAGGAGAATCTCCCATACTATTCCTATAGTTTGACTGTTTTAGAATTCATTTGTTTCTGAGGTTGATAAGCCTGCCATTTATACGCTTTTCCCTCTCTGAATGCCTTTTTATCTCTTGACATTTTTTTCTCTTTTTTGATCAAGATCCCTTTATTAAATTTTTCCAACCGTTCTATCATATTCCTTTCCCATTCGTTGTATGATGCCTGGCCTTGTAAGGGCTGTAGAAGACCAGTGACCTGGTCCAAGTCCCCGTCAAGGTCAAGCATCTCTTTTTTATACGCTTCTATTAGCATCTGCATCATTTCTTTTGAACATTTATTAAGTATTTTTTCCCATTGAGCCTTGAAGTTAATGTCCTTCACCTCAAAAGAGGGGAATATCTGGACTCAAAGTCCAAACGGATTTATATCCTCTCTGATGTAATTTTCAAAGAAATCTATATGCCAATGCAAAGATTACTTTTTTTCCAATAACTTATTTAGACGAAAAAACAGAGTGGTAAGATCAGACTCTAGCCGTTCGGTCTGGCCAAAACTTGTCAGATAACCTGCCATTCGCGTGTCCCAGTCTTTGCCCCTAAAGTTCGCCATTTTATTGGGAGAGAAGAGGAAAAAAAACTATATATTCCAACATAATCCCAGCGTTTTTTCTGGACATAGAAAACCACCTTAAGAGACGTTTCTGGGTCAGACCATTCAAAGATATTGTAATATTAATATCATCTTACGGGATTATTGCCATGAGACAGTTTTTTATGCATAGTCCCCCTTTTTTAGAGGGGTTTCCCTCTTGGTGTAAAGACAATGACGGAAGTCACATAAAAGGGTGAATATATAAAACTATCTATCGCCTTTAAAGGCGTAGTAGTAAAATATATGTAATATTTATTCAAATTTAGGCATGTGAAAATTTCCCATGCATCTACTTTATTCTCACATCTCCTCCCTTACAGTCCACCTATCACTGCGGTCCCGGTTCCCATCCAGGAAGGTGAAAAAAAAAAACCCTTTTTTTGAGCCTAGACCTACATCTTGGAGTGAAGAACGTATAGGTGGTGCGTTTTAGTGGTGTGTTTTTTTTTTTTTGTTTTTTTTTTGAAATTGTACATATGTATATATATATATATATATATATATATAATGTGATAGGAGTCTGTTCTTTTGGAACAAGATTTAGGAAGCAAACTTTTCAATGTTTTCTGTTTTTACAAATATGAATATATGGAGGAAGTAATGTGTCCCTTTCTCCTTGTGGAAATGTATGTCAATATATATATTTTTCTGTTTTTTCTTTTTATGTTTAAATAAAATTACTTTTTTATACTTTTACTAAGCCAAATGGTGTCACAGTCTATGCCTAAAAAGTCCTGCCTTTTTTAAGGGGAAAACTTCTATAGTATTCTATTTTGGGATGTTGGCTATTAACAAGCGGATCTTAACCTATACTTCGCACAATTCTGATCTAAACAAAAAACAAAAGCACCAAAAGAAATTAACCTCCCAGCGCTTGTCACAGATCAGGGCAATTCTCACCCATTAGACGTCAAGGGCAACATCTTGGCATACCTTTCAGCAATCAAACCCATCAGGAAAATGGAAAACCTTTTAATCATCATTGATACATGATAATCAGTGCCCTGATTACAATAAAGCTCCCACCAGTGCCAGCAGTGAGTACCCACCAGTGTAAGCAATCAGTACCCATTAGTGATGCCAGTCAGTGCTGACTATCACTGTTGCCCACCACTGCTGCCCATCAATACCTATTACTGCTGCCCATCAGTGACGCCTATCCATGTCGCCTATCTGTGCCCCCCAGTGCTGCCTATCTGTGCTCCTCCGTGCCACATGTCAGTGCCACCTATCAGTGCCCATAAGGGCAGCATATTTGTGCCTCTTCATCAGTGCCCATAAGTGGCACCTCGTTAGTGCTCATAACTGCCGTCTCATCAGCCCCTATCAGTGAAGGAGAAAAATGACTTATTTACAAAATGTACTGACCAAAACTAAGAAAAACTTAATTTTTAAAATAAAAAAAAAATTTTTTTAGGAAAAAAACCCCCCAGAAGTGATTAAATACCACCAAAAGAAAGCTCTATTTGTGTGAATAAAATTATAACCATTTCACATGTTTACAGTGTAGCATGACTGCGCAATTGTCATTCAAAATGTGAGAGTGGTGAAAGCTGAAAAATGGCCTGGGCAGGAAGGGGGTGTAAGAGCCCAGTTTTGAAATAGTTAAACAACAGTCCCCCTTGAAGCAAGGTGACAATCCTCTTAAAATGCCAACGACAAAGGGTGGGAGGGAGGGAAGCTTGTAGTGTTGCTGCCGACCTTTCTGAGGGAAAACTGCTGAGAGAAGCCCCTTTTATAGGGAATTCCAAGATTCTGGAAAGTCCTCTAGAAACTCTCGAGCCCGGGTTCTCACTGACTGCGGTAATGAAGCTGTGCAACTTCAGCTGAACTCACACAAATTCAGTCCTGCATGTCAGTCCCGATTTCGGCGAGAGACATTTGTGCAGGTTTCTGCACAAATGTCAATGTAAATCGCAGCCTGAAATTGCAAAAAATAGTACAGAAATTACCTTTTGAAATCGGTGCAGCGCGGCAGATGCAGCATCGTACCAATTAGGACGGTGCCATTGACAACAATTGCCGCCAATTTGACATGGCAAATCACATGTCAAAATGCTCTAGTGTGAACCAGGGCTAAAATGGCAATAAAGATACCGGAAAATTATATACTCACCTTTCCGTAATTTTCCTTTCCTGACGCATCTTCATGGCAGCATACACTTTGGGTTGTGACTCTGCCCCCACAACCTGATAGGACCAAATAACTATAAGTTACAGAGAAGGCCCCCGCCCCAGTATTCTCTGTATATATACATCACCTCAGAAGGGTGGGCATCTGTGTGCTGCCATGAAGATGTGACAGGAAAGGAAAATGACGGAAAGGTGAGTATACAATTTTCCGGTTTCCTGTTGCATCATGAAAGCATACACTTTGGGGAATAACTTGCAGACTGGGTGGGAATGCAAAATAGGTTTATTAACAGGGAATAGAAGAGTTGGCCTGGATAAAAGTTCTTCTGAAATCCACTGTTGATAAGCGAGCGGAATCCACCTTGTAATTAGACATGAAGGTGTTTTTGGAAGACCAGGTGGTCGCTCTGCAAATGGTTTCTGCCAAGACTCTACAGTAGGTCTCCCAGGAGGTTGCCACTGACCTGGTGGAGTGTGCCTTTAAGCCCTCAGGTATCTGGGATGAACTTAATGAGTAAGCCTTCTTGATGGCCTTCACTAGCCATGAAGTGATGGTGTGAGAGGATGCCACTTGACCTCTCTTAGACCTTGTACACACGATCGGAGATTCCGATGGAATGTGTCCGATCGGAGCGTTTTGTCAGATATTCCGACTGTGCGTGGTCTGCACCGGACTGTTTCCGTGGGAATATCCGTCGGACCAAATTTTCCAACTTGCCGGAAATATTTTCCGACAAAATGCTCCGATCGGACATACTCCGATCATGTGTAGAGAATTACGATCGGACAAAGTGCCATTCATGCTCAGATCAAATTCCTACATCAAAGCTATTGGCTACTAGCCTGAACGTAGTCCCATCGTAATGAAATTACGTCATCACGTTCTGAAAGATCGTTTTTTTTCCGACAACTTTGTCCGACCGTGTGTATGCAACAGTTTCGGACAAGATCCGTCGGACAAAATCCGACGGATTTGGTTGTCGGAATTTCCGACCGTGTGTACAAGGGCTTAGCCCTTGTACACACGATCGGAGATTCTGACGGAATGTGTCCGATCGGAGCGTTTTGTCGGATATTCCGACTGTGTGAGGTCTGCATCGGACTGTTTCCGTCGGAATATCCGTCGGACCAAATTTTCCAACTTGCCGGAAATATTTTCCGACAAAATGCTCCGATCGGACATACTCCGATCATGTGTAGAGAATTCCGATCGGACAAAGTGCCACGCATGCTCATATCAAATTCCTACATCAAAGCTATTGGCTACTAGCCTGAACGTAGTCCCATCATAACGAAATTACGTCATCACGTTCTGAAAGATCGGATTTTGTCCAACCGTGTGTATGCAACAGTTTCGGACAAGATCCGTCGGACAAAATCCGACGCACAAAATCTGACGGATTTGGTTGTCGGAATCTCTGACCGTGTGTACAAGGGCTTAGAGCCGTGTGGGATGATTAAAAGGTTTTCCGTGTTCCTGATGAGTTTGGTTCCCGAAAGGTATGCCAAGATTTTGCCCTTGATGTCTAATGGGTGAGGATTGCCCTGATCCGTGACAAGCGCTGGGAAGTTAATTTCCTGGTTGAAGTGGAAAGATGAGGATACCTTGGGGATGAAGCGATCTGACGGCCTCAAGACTACCCTACACTCAAGGCTCCCTAGCCAGCAAGGCCTGCATCTCTGAGACCCTTTTAGCCAATGTTATGGCAATAGGAAACGAGACCTTTAGTGTTAGATCCCAAAGGGAGATGTTCTCGAGCGGAATGAAAGGTTCCTTAGATAGGGCCTCCAGGACAATTGAAAGATCCCAGACTGGGAAGGAAGGCTTCCTGGGGGGCCATAGTTTTAGACAGGCCCTTTGAAACTGGATAACAAGGGGATGCTGGGCTCACTTGACTCTGGTCAAGGCGGATAAGGTTGACACTTGAACCTTCAGAGTACTTGACCCAAGGTCTTTCTCCAGGCAGAAACTCCAGAATCTGTGACGCTGATGGAGAGGATGAGTCCCAACCTTGCTGCTGTGTGAAGGTAACAATTTTTTTCCCAGACCCTCCTGTAGGTGTTGTTGGTGGTAGGCCTTCTGGCCTGGAGTAAGGTATCTACCACCTTCTGGGAACAGCCCTGGTCTAGAAACCTAGCTCTTTCAGCTTCCAAGCCATCAGATGGACCCTTAGTCCTCTCTCTCTCAAGGAGGCTATTACCAGTAGTAGAACTTTCATGAATGTCCTGGGGGCAGTAGAGATCCCGAACGGGGGGCTTTGGAATTGGAAGTGTTGATGGTTTATTGTAAAACAGGAATTTCTGGAATGCGACGTGAATAGGGATATGCAGATATGTCGATTGAAAGCATCCAGTCTTCCAGGTTTATGGCCTGGAGCATCGACTGCATGCTTTCCATTTTGAATGACTCTACTCAAATTGTTCAGTTGAGGTTTTTCAGGTCCAAGACCGGACGCAGATCCCCTGATTTCTTTTTGACCAGAAATAGCGGGGATTAAAAGCCTTTGCCTCTTTGTGTTAGCGGTACCTCCACTATCGCCCATTTTTTAAGAAGATCCTAGATGTACTTGAATAGTAACAGCTTTCTTTCTCGAGATGCTGGAGGGTTGGTTGAGCAGAACTGGTCCCTTGGGGGGGCGTCCTTTGAATGACCATCTGTGCCTGAATCGGATGGTGACTGCCGTCCACGGGTCTTTTATTATTTCCGCCCAGACCAGCCTGAATTTCATGAGTCCCACTACCGCTGGCTGAGCGGGCGCACCTTCAAAAGGACATCTGGTCACCAGAGGCAGGAGTTTTGGGTTTTTGTAATTTCAGGAAGGACGTCCGAGTGTTCTTCCAGCTCCTCCTATATTCCTTCCTTGGCCTATAGGCTTTTGCATCTCTATATCTTACAGCGAGATTGCGCCTGAAGGGAGGCAGTCTCTGTTTGTTTCGGTCTTTTATCCAAAGGGATAAGTCATGACTTTCCGCTGGTTACTTTTGAAATGACTGAGTCTAATTTTGCCCGTCATATGGGGGTTTTCCCCGTCATATAGAATTCGGTACCAGTTGGACTTAGAGGCAGGGTCTGCTTCCCAGGGCTTCAGCCATAAATCCCTTCTGGCCATTACTGAGGCCAACATGGCACTTGATGCGGATTTAATTGTATACACAGAAGCCTCTGCCACAAAGTCCCCTGCAAGATTAAGTTCTTGCAAGGCTTTGATTATCTTTTCTTGATCTGCCCTCTCAGAGAGAGTTTTTTGGTGTTTGAAGACCAGCTGGAGATAGCTCTTCCCACTGCTGCAAGTGCCACGGCTGGTCTACAAGCACCTCCTGCAGAGAGATAGGCTCTTTTGAGGTCGGTGTCAATCTTTCTGTGCCATTCCTCCTTAATTAGCTTGTCCAACTCGTCAATGAATGGAAAAGCCTCTGGGACTCTTGAGATTCGGAAAATACTTTCTCCATTTCTGCTGGGTCTCTCTGTGTTCCTCCCAGTTTATCGCTTCTTAAAGCCTTTTGTAAAATCAGTCAATCAGCGAGAAATTAAACCCAGCTGATGGTTTCCAGCTCTTCCTTGTCGGACGGAGAATCTTGTTCCCGTAATGTACTGGGGGGAGCGGATGAGCTGTAAACTCTGTATCAGGAGTTGAGACTTACAGGGTTGAGACTCCACTGGATTCTCTGGTGTCCGGCTCGTTCCCTTTAGTGGCTTCATCGAAGCATCTGCGACAGGCCAGCTTACCTGGGAGGGCGATGGCCCCGCATACCTAGCAAGAGTTCCCGGCAGGATGGAAGTGATGCTCTGGTGACTGATGCCTGCGTGCAGGGGATCTCCTGCGATAGGAGTAGCTATGCCTTGAATAGGATTTTGATCGACTCCTTCTGCAACTTGTGGCCTGAGCGACTTCTTCCATGACTTGAGCGGCTTTACCTGTGACCGGAGCGGCTTCTCCTGTGTGAGGTCTCTCTGTGTCTTGAATTTGATGATCTTGTGGACCTGATAGGGCTGACCAGTTTAGGCAGCGTTAGTAGATCCCTGCTCTCTTTTTCGATCTTCGCTACTTATCAAACAAATTCCTCCCCCTTACCTATTTGGCTGATGGTGATCTTCTGGGGCAATGGCCTCCATAGGGAGAAAGAAGTGAATCCACCTAGGAGAGACACAGAGACTAAAGGACATGCATAGTAAGGCAGGGAAGGAGCATGCAATAGGAAAGCCACCTACCAGAAGGGGGATAAACCAGGAACACAGCAATGCAAAGGAGCAGTCAAAAAGGAAGAGGAGCAGGCAGGAGCAGTGAAAAAATTGTTTTGTGCTTTTTAAAACTGGCGCCATTGCCGCTGTGATGACGTCCTGCTCAGCACCATTTTGGAGCTTGGCAAAACGAGGATAATGCCCTGAGACTGCTTACCACGCATGCGCGTAAGAGTTGAGATGCTCAGCGCACGCCAGAGAGCCATGCCATGGCACTACAAGACTCAGAAACCCCAGTGGATGAAAAACAAAGGCCACTGCAAAACACCTAAGCCTGTTTAAGGCTTATACTAGGGATGCACCAATACGGATATCGGTAACGATACTTGGGTTTTTCGGGGGTATCGGTACTCGTGAAAATCCACTGATACCAGAAACCTATACCGGAAGTGATGTCAGCTTGGGCGGAGCTCAGGGACCGGATAAGGTCGTGGCCTCTCCACGCGGCGGTGAGTGCTGTTTCCCTTATGACATGTGTTTTCCTGCTGTTGTATCTGCTGCTGCATCTGCTACATGGCTGCCCCACATGGCGAGTGTCCTCCTTATACCATGTCCCCTCATGGTGGTGTAATGGAAATTTGTAGGTTCTGTATATAATTGTATTCTTTTTTATATGTATTGCACAATGCCCTCACTGTGCACACGGCACTAATAATGTTTTCAGTACATGTTTTGCATTCTTTCGAGTTCTGATTAGAATTAGCCTGCCTATGTAACGCCCCTTGTTACCATACCGTAAAATTGTAATATTAATGTGATACCTACGTAATCATGTATATAAAAACCTTCACATGCGTCATAATAAAGGAGAACGGTTATTTGGAAAGATGCTGAGCGTATCTTTTGTGTCTGTTCCCTACTGCAGTAGTTATTAATTTGGAACCACTAATCAATATGAGGATAGGAGTTGCCTATCATCAAAATATCCATTACAGCGGCCTGTGAGTACTCTTCTCTATTTCTAACTGTTGCTTACTTATTTGTCCCACGGCCAGTGATTGCTGTACAGTAATTAGCTTACATCACTTGCCTAACATGGCAGCCGGCCTGTGTTATACTTTCGTTTTGTCCCACATTGTCTCTCTATCAATTGCCTAACATGGCGGACGGCCTGTGTTATACTTAAGTTTTGTCCCACGTTATCTCTCCCTCTCTCTCTCTTGCCTAACATGGCAGCTGGCCTGTGTTATACTTTAGTTTTTGTCCCACATTGTCTCTCTCTTTCTTGCCTAACATGGTGGCCGGCCTGTACTTAGTTTTGTCCCACATTGTCTCTCTCTCTCTTGCCTAACATGGCGACCGGCCTGTGTTATACTTAGTTTGTCCCACTTTGTCTCTCTCTCTCTCTTGCCTAACATAATGTCCACTGTCCAGCATGGTAACTGGCCTGTGTTTGTGTGTGTGTGTGTGCTACATAACTTAGTGTACCACATTGTCTCTGTTGCCTAACATGTCTATCATGGCGGCAAATGAATGCTGCTGTTACATAAATCATCATTGTCTCTTGCCTAACATTTTCCTGCATGTGCCTTTCTGAGACCATCCTCTGCTTTTTGTTTTGTAGAGATACTGACCGCGACCGTTGTACCCAAACAGATGGATTTCATCATCCCTACTGCCACTGGTTTACTTGGCCATACCAAGATGCTGGATGCAGCAGGAACAAACAACAAGCTCTGGTGAGAGCAGCTTCATTATTCTAAAAAATAGTAGGTGTCATCATGTGTGAAAAAAATCAGAAAACAAATCATTTGGGCTCAAAAATGTTTTCCCCATTTTCCTATTTCCCCCCCCCTCTTAAGGTGGAGAGACTTACTTATTTCTGGCTGTAAGTGCAATGCAAACGGATGCCACTGCCAGCAAAATGTCAGCTGTCTGGAAGTTCTTTATAATTGATGAAACCAACAAAAGCATTGCAGACTGCAAACTCTGTTCTGCCAAAATATCCAGAGGAGGTTCAAAAGTTAGTTCTTATAATACTGGTAATCTCATAAAACACCTCAAAATGAAACACAAGACTGAGCATGGAAAATTTACAGCTGTCATTAGCTCTTGCACTCAGCAGCTGACACTGCAGTAAACCCTTGGCAGACGTGAACATTTTTCCATGGACAACCCAAGGGCTAAAAAAAATTCTGAAGTAGTTACCCAATTCATCGTTCTTGATGATCAGCCACTATCAATAGTTGACAATGTGGGTTTTTGGCGACTTATGAATCTTTTGGAGCCAAAGTATGAAATTCCCAGCCGCCGTCTTGTCACAGATGTCCTGTTGCCACAATTACACAACACAATGAAAAAACACATTACCAAAATGCTACAGGAGGACCTAAAGGCTATGAGTTTCACCACAGACATTTGGAGCAGTAGTGTGGATTTATGCCAATTTCACGCTGCACCAAGTCATGGTGCACGCAGAGAAATTTCAAGGCTCTCACACAGGCCAAACTATATGAAGCATACTAGAAGAAATTCTTGACACTTGGGCGATTCCCAAAAGTTCTGTCTATGTGGTAGTCCATGATAAAGGCAGAAATATAAAAAAAGGTGTAGAAGATGCTGGTCTTCAGAGTCTTTCATGTGTGGCACATACACTGCAGCTGACTGTCTCAGAGGGGCTTTTATCACAGCGCAGCATTACGGAGGCTGTGGTAGTTGGGCGCAAAATAGTTGGGCACTTTCAAACTTGGCATATTCTTGGCTGCAAGATATTCAGATCCAGCTTGGTCAACCCATTAAAAGACTTCAACAAGATGTCCAGACTCGCTGGAACAGCACTTTTTACATGCTGCAGTCTCTGACAGAGAAAAAAAAGAGCCATTGGAGTATATGTGTCAGAACATGAGCTGCCTGCAACGATCACTGAAAATCAGTGGAATCTCATGGAGAAGATGATCAACATCGTGGCTCCCTTTGAAGAGTTGACTTGGCATGTGAGTTGTTCAGATTCTTTTGCCTTCGATATAATTCCTGCAGTGACTGTGCTACAGCGATTATTATCTAAGGAAGTTGATGAGGACCACAGTGTGAAAACGATCAAGAACACATTGCTTGGTGCTTTACAGAAACAGTTCTCTGACATGGAGCAAAATCCACTTTACTGCATCGCTACCTTACTCGATCCAAGGTAATCAATTCATTATTGCTGGCTACTATTTTGCCTTGTTTTTATTTGAATATTGAATCTGATATGATTTTGTTTTTTGGATGAAGGTGATATTTTACAGTGTTATCACTTGCTTGCATTTGTAATGTCCGCCAGACAATCCACCCGTGTGTGGGCTCCAGCGGACTTTTTCTTCCCAAAACTCCAGTGGACTTAGAAGTTTTGATTCAAAATTGCCCTCTGGACTGCCGGCTGTGTGCTAGACCGGCAGATTTTTGAGATGAACGGACTTGCTCACACACGGAGTAAAGTCAGTTTATTTTGAACGTGGCTTCAGGTAGACGGGACTAGTGAAGGAAGTCAATGTCGCCGCCTCCATCGGCGGTATTGACACTTCGCTAGCCCCGTCACCTGGTATGGATTTAAAGGGGAAGCCCTACGGCGAAAAAATGGTGTGGGGGTCCCCCCAAATTCCATAGCAGACCCTTATTCGAGCAAGCAGCCCGGCCGGTCAGGAAAGGGGTGGGGATGAGCGAGCGCCCCCCCTCCTGAGCCATACCAGGCCGCGTGCCCTCAACATGGGGGGTGCCCCCCACCCCAAAGCACCTTGTCCCCATGTTGATGAGGACAAGGGCCTCTTCCCGATAACCCTTGTCGTTGTTTGTCATGGTCTGTGGGCGGGGGGGCTTATCAGTATCCCGAATTCTGATAAACCCCCCGCCCGGAGACCCCGACAACCAACGGCCAGGATTGTCGGGAAGAGGCCCTTGTCTTCATTAACATGGCCCCCCTTCCCCAAAGCACGCCCCATGTTGAGGGCATGGGGTACGGCTCAGGATGGGGGGCCCTCACTCGTCCCCACCCCCTTTCCTGACCGGCCGGGCTGCGTGCTCGGATAAGGGACACCGTTTTTTTGGCATAGGGCTTCCCCTTTGAATCTATACCAGGTGACAGGGCTCGCGAGGTGTCAATCTCGCCGATGGAGGTGGCGACATTCACATCCTTCTCTAGTCCCATCTACCTGGAGCGGTTCAAAATGAACAGAATTTTCTCTGTGTGTGGGCAAGTCCGTTCATTTCAAAAGTCCAGCGGACTCCTGCCATAGTCCGGCGGATTGTCCGCCGGACCTAGTCTGCCGGAAAAGTCTGTGCCTGTGTGGGCAGGTCTGCTCGTTTGGAAAGTCCGGCGGACCTCCGCTGCAAAGTCCGGCGGGTTGTCCGCCACATAATCCGATCGCGTGTACGTGGCATAAATCTCACCTTCATAAAATAAAACACAAAACAAAATCGATAATGACAGTTTGACATAGACACTTACCTGCTCTGCCTCTGTGTAATGGTTTTGCACAGAGCAGGCCAGACAACTGTTTTTGCCGTGTCCCCCGCCGTCACCTTTCCTTCTAGCAGTGCCCCACAGCAAGCTTCCACAGTTGTTGCTTGGCTTGCATGACGTTGTCTAATGTCTTGTATTTTTCTTCTTCTAGGTATAAAGATCGGTTCTTCTCAAATGCAGATGCTGGCAGGCAGGCCAAAGCGATGTTCATGCTGGAAATGCAAGAAATATCTTCTGTACAGGTGCTACAGGCACAGGCAGCTACACCTGAGGTGCTTGAGAAACCAGCTACCAAAAAGCCTCGCACTGAGTAACAGCCAGGTATCAGTGTGACTGTGGACAGTGTTTTCCAAGAAATTGCTTATTCATCTACATTTGAGAACAGTGCTCCCACAGCTGCTACCATACAACTAGAAGCATATCTTGGGGAGTTCACTGTGCCTTGTTCGAAAAAACCTCTTGAGTATTGGGCAGTCAAGATTTCCCACTCTAGCCCAAATGGCACAAAAATATCTTTCAGCTCCTTGCAGTAGTGTGGAAAGTGAGAGATTGTTCAGTGCAGCGTCACACATTCTGACTGACACCAGAAACCGACTTCTAACTGAACATGCAGAGATTCTTCTGTTTCTTAAAAAAAAAACTTGCTATTTGCATTTGAATTGGAACAGTAATCTACGCCTGTTACTGTCCAACTGTAAGGCATCATGCACAGTTGCACGCTTCAGCTCAAAGCAACCGCTCCACGCGGCATTTGAGCGGTATTTTTTGCGTTTCCTCTGCCTGTTAACTCCCCTCCATGTTGGCCTTTAAAAGCAGCTACTTTGAGCTTTATTGTACATGTGGCCTTACTGCTGCTAAGTCCTTGACACCTTGGCCTTGCCATCCTGGAATTTTGGTCTGTGAAAAATGTTTTTTTAGTAGTTTAATAAGAAGTTGAACTAGAAGCTAGTATTTTTTTTATTTAAAAAAGTGTTTACAAAATAATGTTAGTTTTCAGGTACTGTTCAGTTGCTCCTCCTCAGGCCTAACATTATTTAACAGTATTTCACTTGGGTTGGTTGATGTGATGATGATGTGAACTTGTGATGTTTATTTTATACATGGAGTCATCAACAATGATGATCTTTCATGTTCTGTGTGACATTTCAGCTTTTCATTTCCCTGCTGCCTGTAAGCTGCCTTGCCACAAAACTTCTGAAACCGCATAGTGTTCCTTGGCCAATGACCATGGATGAACACATAGGCTAACATGGAGGGGAAGAGGTAACAGGTAGAGAAAAAAAAAGCTCAAAGAGCTAATCACCTGGAGAAGCAGCTGCTGTGATCTGTGCATGAGGCCTTACTGCAGCCTACATGCCAACTTAACACACATCCTTCCTTGCCATCCTCGAATGTTCTGTCTGTGAAATTTATTTCTCTTACACATGTATAAGAAGTTGAACTGGAAGCAAACACATGTTGTATTTTTATTTTAAATTTTTGGTTTTTTAAATTTTATAATGTCTTGTGTTGTGAGTTGACTGAGGTACTGTACTGTTCTTGTTTCTCCTCATGCCTAAATTGTAAACTTGCAATGTACACGTCATTGATGACATTTGACATGTTCTGTGCAATTTGCGCTTTAACAGCTTTGTGACCAGCAAATAAACATGTTTTCTTTCATAATGTCTTTTGACTGCGTTTCAATTCCTCATAATATGGTGAAAATTTATAATTTTTCATTATTTAAAAAAAAAATGGTGACAGGACCAAAATCGGGTATCGGTAATTGGTATCGGCGAGTACATGATGTCAAGTATCGGTACTCGTACTCTGTGTCAAAAAAGTGATATTGGTGCATCCCTAGCTCATACTGTAGCCGCTGACATACCCTTGAGCTCACCAGAGCGGGGTTTCTTTCATCTAGCTCATTTAGAGGCTGTGCAGGCAAGGACTTCCACCCAGGAGAGGCTAGAACCTGGCTGGGGTGAAGTGGTAAGGTGGAGCTGATCGATTCGGTCCTGACAGGTGAGGAAACATAAGAGAATACTGGGGCGAGGGGCCTTATCTGCAGGTTATAGTTATGTGGTCCTATCAGGTTGTGGGGGCGGAGTCACAACCCAAAGTGTATGCTGCCATGAAGATGCAACAGGAAAATATAGTACAACTAAGGCAGAAGTTGTTGCAGCCTTAAGCATTAAACCACTTAAGCCCCGGACCAATTGTCAGCCTAAGGACCAGAGGTCTTTTTACAATTTCGCATTGCACTGCTTTAACTGGTAATTGCGCGGCCATGCAATGTTGTACCCAAACGAAATTTGCGTCCTTTCCTTCCCACAAATAGAACTTTCTTTTGATGGTATTTTATTGCCTCTGCGATTTTTTTTTTTTACGATATAAATGGAAAAAGACCAAAAATTTTGAAAAAAAAAGATATTTTGTACTTTTTTTTTTTTTTTTTTTCCATTCAAGATTTTTATTGGACATAAATGAATATACATATCGTTGGGGTACAACCATACAAACAAAAGGGTATAACGAGGGAAGTACAAACAAGTCATACAGGTTCCAAAAATAACGTCAATACAAAAGAGTACCTTAGCATGAATGACTGTGAGTTGCAGAAAATATAAGACAAGGTTTACATGAGAGGCTTTTCTTGAACAACCTTAGATAATGGGTGTAAACACATAGCAAAAGGAGATTTTCGAATTCCGTACATATGAAATCGTGAGTGACCCCAAGGTTCCAATACAGAGTCTTGTTTAGAAGCAAGCATCACGAAAGTCAGCAATGTGAATTTCGAGAGTTAGGGTGAGTAGATATTTGTCTAGGGATCATTCAATCGTCATGTGTGTCTTTTGAGTCTTATGTGCGGTAAGGGCTACTAGGTAACCAGACCAGCTGGTGTCTTAAGGTGTACCCGCCAGAGGCGTGAATGGGAGTTGAGGGAGGATTAGGGACAGGAAGGTGGTGTGTGGGGGGAGTCTATAACAGTAAACATAAGAGTTTGTAATGGGATTCCCAGAAAAAAAAACAAAAAAAAAATTGGGGGTAGGAAAATTTAATCTTGGAGGGAGGGAGCAAATGAGGGAGGGGAAGGGGAGGAAGAGACCGGGTCCGTCCGCGGGGGGTACGAGCCGCCATTCTAGCCTCGGACATTTTGTACTTTTTGTTATAAGAAAAATTGAATAAACTCAATTTTAGTCATACATTTAGGCCAAAATGTATTCAGCCACATGTCTTTAGTAAAAAAAAAAAAAATGTCAATAAGCATATATTGGTTTGCGCGAAAGTTATAGCGTCTACAAACTAGAGTACATTTTCTGGAATTTACACAGCTTTTAATTTATGACTACCTATCTCATTTCTTGAGGTGCTAAAATAGCAAGGCAGTACAACCCCCCCCCCCAAATGACCCCATTTTGGAAAGTAGACACCCCCAAGGAAATTGCTGAGGGGCATGTCAAGCCCATTGAATTTTTTTTTGTCCCAAGTGATTGAATAATGACAAAAAAAAAAGTTTACAAAAAGTTGTCACTAAATGATATATTGCTCACACATGCCATAGTTATAAGTTGAATTGCACCCCAAAATATATTCTGCTGCCTCTCCTGAGTAAAGGGATACCACATGTGTGGGACTTTTTGGTAGTCTAGCTGTGTACGGCACCCCGAAAACCAATCACTGCCTTCAGGATTTCTAAGGGTGCAAATTTTGATTTCACTCCTCACTACCTATCACAGATTCGAAGGCCATAAAATGCCAAAATAACACAAACCCCCCCCCCCCCCCCCCAAATGACCCCATTTTGGAAATTAGACACTCCAAGCTATTTACTGAGAGGCATGTTCAGTCCATGGAATATTTTATATTTTGCCACAAGTTGTGGGAATATTACAAACTTTTTTTTTTGCACAAAGTTGTCACTAAATTACATATTGCTCACACATGCTATGGGCATATGTGAAATTATACCCCAAAATACATTCTGCTGCTTCTCCAGAGCACGGGGATACCACATGTGGGGGACTTTTTGGGAGCCTAGCCACCTACGGGACCCCGAAAAACAAGCACAAAAAGAAAAAATGGTGGTGCTGCGCTTCCAAAAAAATGGGACCTTACATGAAAATGTTATAGAGCTAATTATTCAGATGGAGATATGTCAAATGGTATATATTCAAACTAGTATGGTAAAGTAGTAAGGGAGAACTCTTATCCTAATGTAGAAATTCTTCTATCAATAGTGCCTGCAACAGTGTGTACACACTAATAACTATCACAATCCCAAGTGCAACTTATATCTCTATGATATACAAATAGTGCTAAGTGCAAAACCACATATAGTGGTCTAACTATAAATCAGACTTCTATGACAGAATGTGCTGAGTGCATCATAACAAAACCAAAGTGACTGAAATATAGACAGTTACTGGCTACGTAAACGCAAACTAGTGACAATAATAAAGTGCAAAAATGCAAAACTACAGTGCAAAAAAATGCAAGCAAGCAAAAATAAAGTGCAAAAAATGCAAGCAAAGTGCTTAGTGTAACACAAAATATTAATAAAAAACATAATAATCGAGCAATAGAACAAAACTCCATAAACAGAAAGTGCTGAGTGCAAAAAATTGGACTATATCCAGCTGTTAATGACGTGAACACAGTCCCGTGATGATGTCACATAAACATCTAAAGTGATTCTGTGCTGGGAAATGTCTCAGAGGTTCTTCCTCCACATAAGTGATTCCACGCATAAGTGTGCACACTGGGTAATTACCTTCCCGCTATATGGAATATAGCGTATATGCGTCCTCCTCTTGGATATACCAGGAGTCCCAGGAAAGGAGGTGGAAGGGGGGCCTCAGGGGGTCACTCTCAGATCTCCGTCACAATATACTCCAGCAAGATGTTCCAATATAGCTCAGAGAATAAGTATAAGAGCAACCATAGTGTAGTATGTTTTTAAAAATCACTACTTTATTAAAAGGTTAAAATTACTCACAAACGAAATGGGGTAAATAGGCAGCATTAGCAGCAAAACAGTTCAAATCGACCGCTCTGGTGCGAGCGTCACTTCCGGTCTCCGTATCCTACACGTTTACTATATGTGGTTTTGCACTTAGCACTATTTTTATATCATAGAGATATAAGTTGCACTTGGGATTGTGATAGTTATTATTGTGTACACACTGTTGCAGGCACTATTGATAGAAGAATTTCTACATTAGGATAAGAGTTCTCCCTTACTACTTTACCATACTAGTTTGAATATATACCATCTGACATATCTCCATCTGAATAATTAGCTCTATAACGTTTTCATGTAAGGTCCCATTTTTTTGGAAGCGCAGCACCACCATTTTTTCTTTTAGTCCTATATACATGAGCTGGTGTCTCATGAAAGTGCTTGCAGCATCCACTAAATAAGAGCATTCCTCACAAATCCCATTTAAGCGCAGGAGTCCATTGAAAATTTACGAAAACCAAGCACTGCCTTCAGGATTTAAATATAAAACGCTACCAAAAAAAAACTGTTAGCTATCAGGCCTGACTCTGCGAACGCTGCAGTTATGTGTTTGGTGTTTTGTAAGTGACAGTGATCGATCGATACTGCACTTGGGTGGGCCGGACGGAGGGGCAAAACACAGGTGCTAGTAGGTATCTGGGCTGATCCCGCTAACAATGCATTTTTTGGAACCGTAAACTGCCGGGGACGCTAGTATTGATCTGTTCAGATACTATACCACTACGGGAGGTGTATGCTTTGCACGTGGGTGTTAGCTGTACTGGCACTAACCTAGAACTGCCTGGGGCGACGCAGACCCTATCTGATCCTAAAATCTAATTGATATCACCCACCGGGTGATCAGGGGGTTAAACTTTTATTGGGTAATAAATGGAGGGTGCCCTGATGCTTTAAAAAGCAAACTAACCAGCGTCACCCATAACACTTATACGGTGATCACTGATCCCTGATGCTATATAAAAACCTGACGGGGAACCAAAATACTAACTGGCTAACCAGCGTCACCAGTGACACTTATACGGTGATCACTGGTGAAAGGGTTAACTCTAGGTGCAATCAGGGGGTTAAAACCTTTATAAGGTAGTATATGGGGGTACCTAACGCTATAAAAACCTGGCGGTGAACCTAAAAAATAGCTAGCTACCTAGCGGCACCAGTGACACTAATGCAGCATTCAGAAAAACGATTGCTTAGTGACACTGGCAAAAGGGGGTGAAAGGGTTACCTGGGGGGCAATCAGGGGGTTAAACCTTTATGGGGGGTAGGGGGCTACCCTGGACCTAACACTAACTGCCCTGACACTTTTTACAGTTACAACTGACACTAAATGCAGTGATCAGTAAATAAATGATCACTGCAATCAGTGACACTGCGACTGGGAGGGGGGGATCGGGGGGTGATCAGGGGGTGACTGATTTGTGTGCCTATGTGTACCTATGTGTCAGTGTAGTGTTGGTGCACTTACTAGGATGTCTTCTCTCCTCGCCGTCCAATCAAAAAGACCGCCCGAGTAGAGTGACATCACTTCCTCCTGCCTGTGTAGTAAGCTTCTCATTCGCCAGGAGCGATCGAGAGGGGATGGCCAGAAGCCAATGGCCATCCCCTCATCCCAGATCGCTCCTGAAGCGAAAAGGACCGCTGCAACCAGCAGGAGGGGGTCCAATCGGGCCCCCCACACGCTGGAAGGCAGGCACGTACGGGTACGTGCTTGTGCCTGTCCGTGCCATTGTGCCGACCTATAATTACATGCGGCGGTCCTAAAGTGGTTAAAAAGCACACTTAAAGGAGCGATATAAAATACATTAATGCTGAGGCAAAATGCTGTTGCTGTTTTAAGCAATAGGAAAACAGCAGCAAGCCCATGAAAAGTGGGCCCAAATGAATTGAGCTTCCTTTTTCCCATTCTATACTAGAGGTCGACCGATATGGGTTTTTCTCTGGCCGATGCCGATGCCGATATTTAGAAATCATGGCGGCCGATAGCCGATATATGATGCCGATTTTTTTGGGCCGATATGTTAGGCCGATTTTATTTATTTTTAATCCCCCTTGATCTAACACACCTTTCCCACTGGGGCGTTTTTCAGGCGCTTTTGGGCTAAAAATAGCGCCTGTAAAGTGCCTGCGAAAATGGCTCCCCTGCAGTCTGTGTGAAAGACAGAGTGCTTTCACACTCAGGCGATGCGCTGGCAGGATCTTAAAAAGAAGTCCTGCAAGCAGCACGTTTGGAGTGGTGTACACCGCTCCTCCACCACTCCTGCCCATTGATATGAATGGGCATCACTGCCGGAGTGCATGCAATGCGATTTGGCAGCGGTGCTTCATGGGCTCATTTAACCTCTTCCTTGGCCGCTAGCTGGGTTATATGTGCCCCACTAGCAGCCAAATAGCACCGCTAAAATGATGGTAAAGAGCCGCTAAAACTTGCGTTTTACCATCAACGCCTGCCCACTCCAGTGTGAAAGCGGCCTTCATACGTGATACAGAAAATTTCTTACACTTAAACATTTATTAAACAAAACAAACCTCCAATCAGTTTACTTGTATGTATGATTTAGATAAAATATATATATATATATATATATATATATATATATATATATATATATATATATATATATATATATATATAAAATAAAAACAGGTAGTCAAAACTTTTGGACAAAAAAAAAAAATGGGCTAACTTTACTGTTTTTATTTTATTTTTATTTTTTAAATGGTGTATTTTTTTCCCAAAAAAATGCATTTGAAAGACCTCTGTGCAAATGCTGTGTGACATAAAATATTGCAACAACCGCTATTTTATTCCCTAGGATCTCTGCTAAAAAAATATATATCATTTTTGCGGGGTCTAAGTGATTTTCTGGCAGAAAACACAGGATTTTTACTTGTAAGCAACAAGTGTCAGAAAAGATTTTGTCTTTAAATGGTTAAACTGAGAACTTCTACACACAGAGATGACCTAATTCATTCAAGTGTAAACATTGTATCATTTAGTTCTTTTCTTGGCAGCCTGCCCAGAGTGGAGGAAAGGGTTGCTATGACGACTCAGTCAACTTTGAACTGACTTCTGTATAGAAGACAGTCTAAGTCCCGCTGTAGTTCTAAATCGGCTTTTTATCAGCACAAATCGGCCGATGCCGATTATTTAAAAAACGGCAAATATCGGCCGATATATCGGCCGGCCGATATATCGGTCGACCTCTATTCTATACATTACACTGTGTGATGTATATATAACACTCTGTATGTAATCATTATATACATTATACTGTGTGATGTGTGTGTGTGTGTGTGTGTGTGTGTGTGTGTGTATATATATATATATATATATATATATATATATATATAAAACACTCTGCATGTAATCATTATGTAGCACACTACTCCCTTGGCAGCTGCAAAGTGTGTTCATTACCTTTCTGTTAACTTGTTCCATTCCACCCATGCAAGAATCCACAAACAGTAGACAGTGTTTTACAAACTTTATAAAGTTTTATTTCTTGAACTTGAACGATGTTCCAATGAAGCAGAGGATATGAGTTGCCTCTAATAATCTGGTTGCTGACTCTCATAGTTGCCAACTGTCCCGAATTTCCCGACATTCCCGGGATTTAGATCCTTTTCCCGATTTAATCGTTTCTTGGGAAATGTCCCGGGAAATTCTTTTCTTTCCCCAATTTTCGCCACTGGGGTCCGCGCCGACGGCCGCTAGAGGTCTGCAGCCAGCGGAGACAATATCTCTGCCAGCAGCCATTTTCAAGAAGACCATAGAAGTAAGCTTGGCTGATGGCTACAACAGAGATTGAACTGCGACACCACCCACCCCCCACCCCGCTGCCAGTCTCTGTGACCTGTTATGGAAAGGGGCGGGGGATAGGTGGCGCCGCAGCTCAATCTCTATTGTAACCACGTGGCAACTTTGTCTGGCTGTCACGGGGGGCCAGTCTGGCTGTCACGGGGGGCCAGTCTGGCTGTCACGGGGGGCCATTCTGGATGTCACGGGGCCAGTCTGGATGTCACAGGGGGGGCCAGTCTGGATGTCACAGGGGGACACCAGATGTAAGGAGGACTGATGGGGACACCAGATGTAAGGAGGACTGATGGGGACACTAGATGTAAGGAGGACTGATGGATAGAAATGGCCTTGTGGTTCGCCCGGCGGTCAGTTCGCAGCGAACTTTGCTCGTTCGCGATTCACCAAACCGGCGGACTTCTGCCGCTGTTTGCGGTGGACATATTTGTTTACATTGTGAAGAACTTTGACCCATGACACATCCATCATGGGGTACAGGACAGCCAATTGAGACATTTCAGCACATGGACATACCCCCTGCCTTATAAATAGACCTGATCTGGCAGCCATTTTACATTCTGTCTTTTGTCAGTGTAGGGAAAGGGCACTGTGTGGAGCAGGGACAGTCAGTCTAATCACTAGCTAGCTAATTAGCTATTACTATTAGGTCCACAAAAGTCCTTTTAAGGACTGGTATAGGTGTACAGTATATAGGGTTGTAATACACTTATAATATACTTTCTTTCAAATATAGAAAGTATATTATGGTGCACTGCTGACTGCTGTGCTGCTGAGTGCTGACCGATTCTGCAGCTGTCTTTTATCAGTGTAGGGACTGAGGGACAGTTTGGTGTTTGGAGCAGGGACAGTTTGCAAATCACTAGCTGCTAGGTCCACAAAGGTCCTTTTAACCACTTCAGCCCCGGACCAATTAACAGCCTAAGGACCAGAGGTCTTTTTACAATTTCGCACTGCACTGCTTTAACTGGTAATTGCGCGGTCATGCAATGTTGTACCCAAACGAAATTTGCGTCTTTTCCTTCCCACAAATAGAGCTTTCTTTTGGTGGTATTTGATTGTCTCTGCGATTCTTATTTTTTGCGATATAAATGGAAAAAGACCGAAAATGTTGAGAAAAAAAGATATTTTCTACTTTTTGTTATAAGAAAAATCAAATAAACTAAATTTTAGTCATACATTTAGGGCAAAATGTATTCAGCCACATGTCTTTAGTAAAAAAAATGTCAATAAGCGTATATTTTTTGGTTTGCGCAAAAGTTATAGCGTCTACAAACTAGAGTACATTTTCTGGAATTTACACAGCTTTTAATTTATGACTGCCTATCTCATTTCTTGAGGTGCTAAAATGGCAGGGCAGTACAACCCCCCCCCCAAATGACCCCATTTTGGAAAGTAGACACCCCAAGGAAATTTCTGAGAGGCATGTTAAGCCCAGTGAGTATATTTTTTTTTGTCCCAAGTGATTGAATAATGACACAAAAAAAATTTTTTTACAAAAAGTTGTCACGAAATGATATATTGCTCACACATGCCATGGTTATATGTGGAATTGTACCCCAAAATATATTCTGCTGCTTCTCCTGAGTACGGGGATACCACATATGTGGGACTTTTTGGGAGTCTAGCCGCCTACGGCACCCCGAAAACCAATCACTGCCTTCAGGATTTCTAAGGGTGCAAATTTTTGATTTCACTCCTCACTACCTATCACAGTTTCGAAGGCCATAAAATGCCAAAATAACACAAAACCCCCCCAAATGACCCCATTTTGGAAAGTAGACACCCCAAGCTATTTACTGAGAGGCATGTTAAGTCCATGAAATATTTTATATTTTGCCACAAGTTGCAGGAATATTAATTTTTTTTTTTTTTTGCACAAAGTTGTCACTAAATTATATATTGCTCATACATGCTATGGGCATAAGTCAAATTACACCCCAAAATAATTTCTGCTGCTTCTCCCGAGTACGGAGATACCACATATGGGGGACTTTTTGGGAGCCTAGCTGCGTACGGGACCCCAAAAAAACTGTTAGCGTTCGCAGGGATCAGGCCTGACTCTGCAATCGCTGTAGTTATGTGTTTAGTGTTTTGTAAGTGACAGTGATCGATCGATACTGCACTTGGGTGGGCTGGGCGGAGGGGCAAAACGCAGGTGCTAGCAGGTATCTGGGCTGATCCCGCTAACAATGCGTTTTTTTGGAACCCTAAACTGATGGGGACGCTAGTATAGATCTGATCAGATCAGATATTGATCTGTTCAGATTCTATACCACTACGGGAGGTGTATGCTTTGCGCGTGGGTGTTAGTGGTACTGGCACTAACCTAGCGCTGCCTGGGGTGACGCAGACCCTGACCCTAAAACCTAATTGATATCACCCGCCGGGTGATCAGGGGGTTAAACATTTATTGGGTAATAAATTGTGGGTGCCCTGATGCTATAAAAAGCAAACTAACACTTCACTTATACGGTGATCACTGGTGAAAGGGTTAACTAGGGGCAATCAGGGGGTTCAAATTTTTATTAGGTAGTATATGGGGGACCCTGGCGCTATATCAAAAACCTGACGGGGAACCTAAATAACTAACTGGCTAACCAGCGTCACCAGTGACACTTATACTGTGATCGCTGGTGAAAGGGTTAACTAGGGGCAATCAGGGGGTTAAAACCATTATTGGGTAGTATATCGGGGTACCTAGCGCTATAAAAACCTGGCGGTGAACCTAAAAAAATAACTAGCTACCTAGTGACACTAGTGACACTAATGCAGCGATCAGAAAAATGATCGCTTAGTGACACTGGCAAAAGGGGGTGAAAGGGTTAATTAGGGGCAATCAGGGGGTTAAAACCATTATTGGGTAGTATATCGGGGTACCTAGCGCTATAAAAACCTGGCGGTGAACCTAAAAAAATAACTAGCTACCTAGCGACACTAATGCAGCGATCATAAAAATGATTGCTTAGTGACACTGGCAAAAGGGGGTGAAAGGGTTAACTGTAAGGGCAATCAGGGGGTTAAATCTTTATTTGGGGGGTGGTAGGGGGCTACCCTGGACCTAACACTAACTGCCCTAACACTTTTTACTTTTACAACTGACACTGAATGCAGTGATCAGTAAATAAATGATCATTGCAATCAGCGACACTGTGACTGGGGGGGGCGGGGGGCGATCGGGGGGTGATCGGAGGGGGGGGGTTTGTGTGCCTGTGTCTTATTTAGTGTCAGTGTAGTGTTTGGTGCAGACTTACTGTGTCCATTCCTCGTAGTCCGGTCAATAAGACCGCCCCGAGGAGAATGACATCACTTCCTCCCTGCCTGTGTATACAATACACAGTGGGAGGAAGCTTCTCATTCACCAGGAGCGATCGAGAGGGGATGGCCACAAACCAACGGCCATCCCCTCATCCTGGATCGCTCCTGAAGCGAACCGGACCACCGCATCCAGCGGGAGGGGGTCCGATCGGACCCCCCACCCGCTGGAAGGCAAGCACGTACATGTACGTGCGTGTGCCTGTACATGCCATTGTGATGACGTACAATGGCATGCGACGGTCCTTAAGTGGTTAAGGACTGGTATAGGTGTACAGTATATAGGGTTGTACACGTATAATATACTTTCTTTCAAATATAGAAAGCATATTATACTTCACTGCTGTGCTGCTGAGCTGAGTGCTGACCGATTCTGCAGCTGTCGTTTCTCAGTGTAGGGAGGGGCAGTTTGGTGTTTGGAGCAGGGACAGTCTGCAATTCACTAGCTACTACTAGGTCCACAAAGGTCCTACTAAGGACTGGTATAGGTGTACAGTATATAGGGTTGTAATACAAATATAATATACTTTCTTTCAAATATAGAAAGCATATTATAGTGCACTGCACTGCTGTGCTGCTGACCGATTCTGCAGCTGTCGTTTCTCAATGTAGGGAGGGACAGTGTCACAGTTCCTACCGTGTCTTTTAGACAGCCAGGTGTGGTCACACCCCAAGTGGCTCTGGGTGGTATTGAACTCATGACTTCTAGTTGTTGCTCCTGTTATCTTACCTCTGAGCCCCACCTCAGTTCTTTTCAGCCTGCTTTCCAGCTTTGCACAGTTCTGCATAAAATACTAGGACCATACTCTGGATCTTGTTATTAGTACCTGTCACTCCTGGATCAGCTGAGGCAGGTTACCTAATCAGCTGGGTATAAAACACTGCCTCACTCTGAGGGCTTGGTCAGTTCATTGTCTCCTGTTTTGCCTAAGGCTCCAGTATTCCTGTGCTCCAGTATTCCTGTGCTCCAGTATTCCTGTGCTCCAGTATTCCTGTGCTCCAGTATTCCTGTGCTCCAGTATTCCTGTGCTCCAGTATTCCTGTGCTCCAGTATGCTTGTGTTCCAGTTACAGTGTTCCAAGACTGACTCCGGATTCTGACCCTGGCTCTGCTTATCGTTTATTCTGACTTCTGGAATCCCTGACTATGGCTTTACTTTGACCATCCCTTGGCTATTCCTGTCAAGCCCCCGTGCACAGATTCACAGCCCAGGTAGCTTATCTCTTTGTTACCGTGGGCTGTGTGTATTTGCAAGGTTGAGCGTACATCTCTGCACCATGGACTCCAACCTAGGTAAGCCCTCACATAATGAACTGACCAACATGGAGTCCGCAGAGATGTACAGGATGCTCACCTCCCTTGCTCTACAAGTCTCCAGCCTGGGCGAGACCATTGCTGAGTTGCAGCAGGAGGTCTGCATGTTTAGAGGCACAGTACACCCAACCCTGGAACCTGTATGTCCGGAACCATTTGTTGTGATGCCTGTGAAGTTTGATGGGAATCGTGCATCATTCTTGACCTTTAGGGTGGCTTGCGAGCTGCTGTTTGCTCTTAAGCCTAGGACCTATGCCTCTGACTTTATAAAGGTTCGTGCATCCATCAACCTGCTCACTGGGCTAATCAAGATATGGGCTTTTCAGCTATTACAGGAGCCCAGTCTTGGACAGCTGGGAAGCTTTCATGTTTGCTCTGGACTCTTATATTTCTATTTCTAAGAAAACCAGTGATCCCAAGTCTGCTTCTAGTTCATGTGGCCTACAGGTACCCAGAGAATACCCTGTACAGATACGACTCCAAGCCATCCCAGTCCAAGTTATGAAGCCCTAACCCCTCAAAGCCTGGACAGTCCTGAGGTTTTACCCACTCCTACCCTGGATGATGTGGAACCCATGGAGATCGGGTCCATCCAGTCCAAGCTGTCTAAGGAAGAGAGAGAGTGGAGGAGAGGCTGTGGACTCTGTTTCTATTGTGGAGTAAAAGGGCACCTTATCTCTCTCTGCCCAACTCGTCCACCCCGGCCAAAGTTTCAGCAAGTGGGTACTACTAGGATCCTTCCTGTTACCCATGAATCTCTGCCTGCTATCCAGCTTGAGGTTCCTGTGCCGGTGTCCCCGCTTGAGGTTCCTGTGCCGGTGTCCCCGCTTGAGGTTCCTTTGCCGGTGTCCCCGCTTGAAGTTCCTGTGCCGGTGTCCCCGCTTGAAGTTCCTGTGCCGGTGTCCCCGCTTGAAGTTCCTGTGCCGGTGTCCCCGCTTGAAGTTCCTGTGCCGGTGTCCCCACTTGAAGTTCCTGTGCCGTGTCCCCGCTTGAAGTTCCTGTGTCGGTGTCCCCACTTGAGATTCCTGTGCTGGCGTTCCCACTACCTCCTGACTGCACGTATGCCTCAAATGGCACCATAGTCTGTAAGCAGGACCTGAAGACTTTTGAAAGAGCCTTGCGAGTGATGAAAGTCTCCCCAGCTGGAACTTCTAAAACAAAGAAAACCCAAATGACGTCCCATGCTCTGAGGGCATTCCTAAGGGGAGGGAACTGTCACGGTCCCTACCATGTCTTTTAGACAGCCAGGTCTAATTGCAGACCGTTGCTGAGTTGCAGCAGGAGGTCCGCATGTTTAGAGGCACAGTATGCCCAACCCTGGAACCTGTATGTCCGGAACCATTTATTGTGATGCCTGAAAAGTTTGATGGGAATCGTGCATCATTCTTGACCTTTAGGATGGATTGCGAGCTACTGTTTGCTCTTAAAGCCTAGGACCTATGCCTCTGGGTGGCATTGAACTCATGACTGCCAGTGGTTGTTCCTGTTACCTTACTTCTGAGCCACACATCAGTTCTTTTCAGCCTGCTTTCCAGCTTTGCACAGCTCCGCATAAAATACTAGGACCATACTCCGGATCTTGTTATTAGTACCTGTCACTCCTAGATCAGCTGGGGCAGGTTACCTAATCAGCTGGGTATAAAGCACTGCCTCACTCTGAGGGCTTGGTCAGTTCATTGTCTCATGTTTTGCCTAAGGCTCCAGTATTCCTGTGTTCCAGTTAGTGTTCCAAGACTGACTCCGGCTTCTGACCCTGGCTCTGCTTATCGTTTATTCTGACTTCAGGAATCCCTGACTACAGCTTTACTTCGACCATCCCTTGGCTATTCCTGTCAAGCCCCCGTGCACAGATTCACAGCCTAGGTAGCTTATCTCTTTGTTACCGTGGGCTGTGTGTATTTGCAAGGGTGAGAGTACATCTCTGCACCATGGACTCCAACCTAGGTAAGCCCTTACAGACAGTCTGCAATTCACTAGCTACTAGCTAGCTACTATTAGGTCCACTAAGGTCCTTTTAAGGACTGGTATAGGTGTTCTATTTGGTGTGCAGTATATAGGGGTGTAATACACGTTTAAAATACTTGCAAATATAGAAAGCATAGTATAGTGCATTTCCACTGTGCAGCATTGTGACTGCTGAGTGGTTTTGCAGCGATACTACAAAGAGTGACAAACGCAATTAGAAAAAAGTATTATAACTGGTGTGATAGACCAGTGCCCCCCCCTAAAATGACAGATTTAAGCGGGGTGTTGTATACCTTCTTCCACATACATACTGCACTTCTCTAGAGACTTTTGCCACAGGGTCATTTAAAAAAATGACAGGCAGAGGAAGAGGCAGGCCCTTCCGCAGGGGTGGTAGGGGTAGGGCAGGAGCAACAGGCTTGAGCCAAAGTGGCAAATTGCAGAAGGTGTGTTTGATTACGTCAAAGGACGCACAAGACTTGGTTGAGTGGCACACTAAGCCTTACTCTTCTGCAACCTCCTCATCCTCTCGATCTACACCCTCTTCTTCTCTCTCTGCTGTGTGCACCCCCAAAGACACTACCACCAACACCACCATATACCCTCCGCTTGAGTCACAGGAACTATTTTCCGATCCATCACAGATGCGCAGCCATTCTTGGCATTGGATCAGGAAGAGGAGGTAGCAACAACCACCACTCAGCAGTCTGACAGTACCCAGATCAGCCCAAGGAGGAGGTTGGTCCCAGGTGTTGCTGCCTACTCTGACATCTCTAATTATAGTGGTGGGGAAGGTGAAGTCGATGATGACGTGTCTAGTGATGTCACGTGGGTGCCCACAAGAGAGGAAGAGGAGGGGAGTTCAGAGGGAGATATGGACCAGCAGATATGGAGGAGAAGTAGGCGGAACTTACATTGCACAGGAGGGACAAACCAGACTGCTAATGTATCAGGAGCGAGGCATCAACCATGTACGGTCACATCTGGCGCTCCCAGGATGCTGGCACATGGCTCCGCAGTGTGGGCTATTTTTAACGTGTCCGCTGCTGACAATAGTGTTGCCATCTGCAGTCTTTGCAGTCAATGCATAAGTCACGGTAAGCCCAACACTCACCTAGGGATGACCGCCTTAAGAAGGCACATGAGCTGCCATCACCAAGCCCAGTGGGAGCAACGGAACCCACAAAGCCACACTCCAGGCTCTCACCGTCCAGCTTTGTCTTCTACTTCTCCTCCTCTCTACTCAGAATTGTCATCCACTCCACCTTCCATCATGCCGTCCTCACATTTTTCTGGAAAAAGGCAGGCTTCCGTGGGCCAAATGTTCGACCCTAAAAAAATGATGATGGCGGATAACCCTCTTGCCCAACGGCTGACGGCTGGCTTGTCAGATCTGTTAGCCTGCCAACTACTGCCATATAAACTGGTGGACTCAGAGGCTTTTCAAGAATTTGTGGCCATTGGAACTCCACAATGGAAGGTCCCAGGAAGGAAGTATTTCACACTGAAGGGCATCCCAGAGCTATATGGCCATGTTCAGCGGCAAGTGAATGTATCTCTGGCACACAGTATCAGATCTGACCACAGACACGTGGTCTAGCAAACCCGGGCAGGGAAGGTATATAACTTTTACTGCCCACTGGTTGAACCTTCTGACGGCCGTCAAGCATGTAACCCATGGAACCAATGTATATTTGGTTTTACCGCCACGGATTGCATGCAGGCCTGCCTCTTCTTCTCCTCCTCCTACTCCATCCTCCTCCCTCTCCTCCTCGGCTGACTCCTCCTTTTCCACTGCTAGCGTCTCTTCCGCTGCACTGCCCAAGCTCCCCAGAACCTATTCGACATGCCAATTGAGACATTGCCATGCTGTGCTGCGTCTGTTGTGCCTAGAAGCCAAGAGCCACACTGGCCCTGCACTCCTTTCAGCTTTGCGTTCACAGGCAGATCAGTGGCTAACACCGCTCAATATGACAGTTGGTAAAGTGATGTGTGACAACAGTGCCAATCTGCTTAGTGCAATGAAACAGGGCAAAATTACACATGTGCCATGCATGGCACACGTCTTAAACTTGGTCGTGCAGTGATTCATTGTCAAATACCCTGGGGTCCAGGACATCTTGCGGCAGGCAAGGAAAATCTCGGCCCATTTCAGAAGATCTTACACGGCCATGGCTCGCATTGCTGACATTCAACGGCGACACAATCTGCCGGTCAGACGTCTTATTTGCGATTGCCCGACGCGATGGAACTCAACCTTCTATATGTTTGATAGGCTGCTCCAGCAGAAACATGCAGTTAACGACTACCTGTACAAACTCTGCGGCAGAACAGTTTCTGGGGAGCTTGGTGTTTTTTCACCGCACCAGTGGCTGCTCATGTGCGACGCATGCAGACTTCTGTGGCCATTTGATGAGATCACCAAACTGGTCAGTCGCAGCCATGGCGCCATCAGTGACATCGTACCTTATGTCTTCTTTATGGAGCATGCATTGCGTTGTGTCATTGATCAAGCCGTGGAGGAGCAGGAAGATGAGGAAGTCGCAATGCTGGATGAATTCCCAGGGGGGCTACTCTATCTGAGACAAGTCAACAACAGGAGTCTGAAGGGGAGTCAGAGGAGGATGGTGCCGGGGCGCATGAGGAGGAGCAAGAAGAGCATGCTTTAAACCTTTCTGGGATCCCTGTTGTTGTTCGTGGACTACATCGGGTTAACGGCCGATGTGGATGCTCTGAGAAGTGATGAACCCCTGGACTACTGGGTGGGCAGGCTTAACCTCTGGCCAGAGCTCGCCCAATTTGCAATGGAACTGTTGGCTTGACCCTCGTCCAGTGTCCTGTCTGAAAGGACGTTCAGTGCAGCAGGGGAGATCATGACCGATAAGCACACTCTCCTAGCGCACGACTTGACTACCTCACATTTATAAAAATGAATGAGGCATGGATCTCGGAGGAATTCAACACATGTGACCAGTAGACCATGTATATGCATAACTCTATAAACAATTTATTTAATCTAGCACACAGACCTTTTTTCTACCTTTGGCTCACTTCCTTGTACAAAAAAGCACACCGTACTATATGCCCGTACCCTCCTGTTTTGAAGGGGTTGAGCGGTGTCATATTTTTGGGTCCCGCAGCGAGTTGCTGCTATCAGTGCTGGTGTCAGTGCTCTCTATCTCGGTGCTGGTGTGGTGTCAGTGCTCTCTATCATGGTGCTGGTGTCAGTGCTCTCTATCACAGTGCTGGTGTCAGTGCTCTCTATCTTGATGCTGGTGTCAGTGCTGCTGTGGTCTCAGTGCTCTCTATCATGGTGCTGGTGTCAGTGCTCTCTATTACGGTGCTGGTGTGGTCTCAGTGCTCTCTATCATGCTGCTGGTGTCAGTGCTCTCTCTCTAGCTCGGTGCTGGTGTGGTGTCAGTGCTCTCTATCATGGTGCTGGTGTCAGTGCTCTCTATCATGGTGCTGGTGTCAGTGCTCTCTATCTTGGTGCTGGTGTCAGTGCTCTCTCTCTATCTTGGTGCTGGTGTGGTGTCAGTGCTCTCTATCTCGGTGCTGGTGTCAGTGCTCTCTATCTTGGTGCTGGTCTCAGTGCTCTCTATCACGGTGCTGGTGTGGTCTCAGTGCTCTCTATCACGGTGCTAGTGTCAGTGCTCTCACGGTTCTGGTGTCAGTGCTCTCTATCACGGTGCTGGTGTCAGTGCTTAGTCTCTATTGCGGTTCTGGTTTCAAACAGTGAGGGAGATAGCAGTGGAGAAGCCAATCAGCAGGCAGTGCCAGCACCATGGCTGAGGATCGGCATTGGACTGGCACCTCCGGACCACAGCAGTGGAACCCTGGATAGGTGGGGGTAAGGGCTGGGCAGAGGGAGGGGCTAAAGCACAGGTTGGGACACTGGCACAGGACTGCGCTACCCTGACTGTGGCACTGATGATCTCCTGCACCCCCTTCATAGCCTGCCCTGACCTTGCCTCTCCTCCGTGGCCCTCATGCGCTCCTGAATTGTCAAAATTTCACAGATGAAAAAAGAATGCTTGTTTTCGCTCCCAGATTCACTTAATTCTTTTGTTATGTCAGTGTCCATGTTGTTGGACTATGTGTGCACAGCTAGTAAGTATTTTGTGGCTGAAAATATGACCTGGAGGTTTTTAAGGTTCGCCTGCCATTAAAGTCAATGTGGCCTGCTGCGAACCAAACTTTTGGCCATGTTCGCGTTCGCAAAACGTCCAATCGGAAGTTCGTCCATCACTAGTAATCAGTCTTAGAGAAGCCTCTGATATAGGTTTGAAGGGTGAACCTAAGAACGCTTTTAGTACAACAGCTAGATCCCAGGATTGAGCTTTGTTAACTGTGATTGGTTTACGTCATGTCGTAAGTTCGTCCATCATTACTGATGGGGACACCAGATGTAAGGAGGACTGACAGGGGCACCAGATGTAAGGAGGACTGACGGGGGCACCAGATGTAAGGAGGACTCGACTGATGGGGGCACCAGATGTAAGGAGGACTCGACTGATGGGGACACCAGATGTAAGGAGGACTCGACTGATGGAGACACCAGATGTAAGGAGGGGCTCTGCTGATGGAGACACAGATATGAGGATGGCTCCGCTGATGGGGCACCTGATGTAAGGAGGGACTCTGCTGGGGGCACTTGATGGCATCTGGTGGCAGGCAATATGGCTAGTGACATGCTCAGGGTTCCCACTGATTCTGCATTATGGTGAGTTGAATGATTTCATTTTATATTACAATGTAATAATAGAAATAATTTGCTTCAATCATCCTGACACTATAACAATCATGGCGCTGGGATGATTGAAGTGATAACACCAGGTATTTGGAATATCTTTATCCGCTGATTGTCAGACTCTGGAAAACACATATTGCTATTGTGGTGTAGGGTATGGGGCTGCTGTCCCTCCATCCCTCCCCCCCTTTCCCTCTCCATCCCGCATTCATCTCAGACTCTAACCACTCCCCTTTGTGCCATGCCCATTTAAGCCACACCCACTGTTTCACATAAACCACGCCCATTTTTCGCAGTGGCGCACAAAGCTCATGGCATTTTCAGTTTTTTCTTATGCCACACCTACAAACGCATACCCCCGCCCCCTATTTATAATACAACTCCGTCTACAGCCAAAAAGTGTCCCGGAATTTTTTTTTACAATGTTGGCAACTATGAACTCTGTGTACTTTGATGAACCAGCCAGCATCACTCTGAATAATGCTGTGGGTTATGGATATTAAAAGTCTCAGGCCTCAGCCTTGACTCCTGCAATCTGCCCAGTGTCAGTTCTGGAAAGTGTCCCTCACTAGGTCCTTGGACACAAGTGAGTTTGACGGATAAGCAACGCTGGGTTACACTCCCTCTGCTCTCTCCCATCGACAGTCCATGATTGCCACAGAAGGTTGATCCCAGTTTCCTCCGTCTGTTTTTCACCTACTTCCTCCTCCGCATGGTCCGGTACATCCCAGGATGGGACACCCGGTTTTCTCCTCCAGATTACATAGCAACTGTGTGTGTGTTATCCAGCACTGAGGTCTATGGACCCTCAGGCCTTCAAACCCGCTTCTGCTATCCAGCACTGGGGTCTCTGAACCCCCAGGCCTTCAAGCCTGCTCCATGCTCTCTACATCTTTCCTGCTTCTCCTCCTCCAGCTTCTCCCAGGAAGCATGGGACCTACAGCTTATATGCGAGTCCTGCCCCTGCCAACACAAATTAATGATTGGTCCAGAGCTCTCCATATAAGCTGCCTGCCACTGTAGTCCCAAGTCCTGCCTCCGTTCCAGAATGTTTCCACTGAAAGGTAAAGGGGATCTCTCTGAGCCAAAGTGTAGGTGGCCACACCCCCCTCTATTCTAACACTCCCCTCTCCAAAAATAAACAATCAGGCCTAAAAAATTGTAAGGCCCTGGTCAAATTTACCTATCACTACCTGTAAAACCCTAAATGGGGTGGGCGCTACAATTATATACATTATACTGTGTGATGTGTACAGGATGTATATATAACACTCTGTATCTCTCTCTCTATCAGACAGTCACACTCTGCGGTATTATAGAACTGCAGTCTCCTCTCCGGGATCCGGACTCCCTGAGTTCTCTGAGGTCGGATATGTTGATGATAAGGAGATAACAAATTATAACAGTGACACCCGTCAGTTCCTTCCCAAAACTGAGTGGATGAAGAAACTGGGATCTGATTACTGGGAGGAGGAGACACAAATAGGTCGGAGTGCTGAGCCTGTTTCCAAGCACAATTTAAAGACATTGATGAGACGATTCAATCAGACTGGAGGTGAGAGAATTCCTACATTTCTATTTGTCCACGTGTTAGTAAAAATATTCACAGTCCACGCACTGAAAGCCGTAATGCTAAAAAAGTGCTACCAAGATGGTATTTAGTCCAATATCAGAAATGTGTAGTCTTCCTTACACACTGCAGTTCAAAATTGGTGAGTAGAAAAAATAGGGACAGTTCAAACAGAGAAATGGTTCTAAGTGAAGATTTCAGGGTATAGCCAGAAAGTGCACCTGTCACCAAAATACAGTCCACCACGGGCTCCACACTCCCCCTGGGAGGCACACTCACCAGACTCCTCTGGGTAAATCAGCATTCAAACCACAGTAGAACCACTTCCTATTTTTGCATCAACACCAAAACAAATTCTCCCGGAGTAAGAGCCCATTCACACAGGGGCAACACGACTTGTAGGCGACTTGAGTCAGGCAACTTGGACACGACTTGAGTTAAGATCACAGCGCGACTTGGGACGACTTCAAAACGACTTGTGATGACTTCAAGCCCGACTTGGGACGACTTACAAGTCGCCCCAGGCCAGGCGACTTTTGCCGAGGCCAAGCAGAGAATGAGCTCAAGGGGGAACTCCACGGCAAATTTCTGAAAAAAAATTGGCGTGGGTTCCCCCTCCGAGAGCATACCAGGCCCTTAGGTCTGGTATGGATTCCAAGGGGAACCCCCTACGCCGAAAAAACGGCGTGGGGGTCCCCCCCAGATCCACACCAGACCCTTATCCGAGCACGCTACCCGGCCGGCCAGGAAAGGGGGTGGGGACGAGCGGGCGGCCCCCCCTCCTGAGCTGTACCAGGCCGCGTGCCCTCAACATGGGGGGGTGCCTTGGGGGAGGGGGGCGTGCGGCCCCCCCACCCCAAAGCACCTTGTCCCCATGTCGATGAGGACAAGGGCCTCTTCCCGACAACCCTGGCCGTTGGTTGTCGGGGTCTGCGGGCGGGGGGCTTATCGGAATCCGGGAGCCCCCTTTAATAAGGGGGCCCCCGGATACCGGCCCCCCACCCTATGTGAATGAGTATGGGGTACAATGTACCCCTACCCATTCACCTGTGGAAAAAAAGAACAAAAAAAAAAACACAACACAGGGAAAAAATATTTTATTGCACAGCTCCGGGGGTCTTCCGTCTTCGGGGGTCTTCTCGCCGGACTCCTCCGCTATCTTCTTGTAGCTCTTTTGCTAGCGGAGGAGTCCGGCTTTCTTCCTCCCCGCCTCCGGCCTCTTCTCCCGACTTCGGGGTTCTTGTCCCCCTCTTCGGTTCTTCTGCTGGGCCACCGCGCCTTCTTATAGCTCTTTTACAGGCGGTGGCCCGGTCTTCTGTCGCCGCCGCCGCCGCCCGTTCTTCTTCTTCTTCTTCTTCTTCTTCTTCTCCTTCTTCTCCAGGAGATGTTGCCTCGACGATCTCCCTGGCCGGAATGCCAGGGACGCGCTGTGCTGCCACTTATATAGGGACAATGGGGCGGTGTCACATGGGTTGATGTCACATGGGTTGGTCACATGGGTTGATGTCACATGGTGACCCTGTCCCCTTACCATGTGACATCAACCCATGTGACCAACCCATGTGACATCAACCCATGTGACACCACCCCATTGTCCCTATATAAGTGGCAGCACAGCGCGTCCCTGGCATTCCGGCCAGGGAGATCGTCGAGGCAACATCTCCTGGAGAAGAAGAAGAAGAACGGGCGGCGGCGGCGGCGACAGAAGACCGGGCCACCGCCTGTAAAAGAGCTATAAGAAGGCGCGGTGGCCCGGCAGAAGAACCGAAGAGGGGGACAAGACCCCCGAAGTCGGGAGAAGAGGCCGGCGGCGGGGAGGAAGAAAGCCGGACTCCTCCGCTAGCAAAAGAGCTACAAGAAGATAGCGGAGGAGTCCGGCGAGAAGACCCCCGAAGACGGAAGACCCCCGGAGCTGTGCAATAAAATATTTTTTCCCTGTGTTGTGTTTTTTTTGTACTTTTTTCCACAGGTGAATGGGTAGGGGTACATTGTACCCCATACTCATTCACATAGGGTGGGGGGCCGGTATCCGGGGGCCCCCTTATTAAAGGGGGCTCCCGGATTCCGATAAGCCCCCCGCCCGCAGACCCCGACAACCAACGGCCAGGGTTGTCGGGAAGAGGCCCTTGTCCTCATCGACATGGGGACAAGGTGCTTTGGGGTGGGGGGGCCGCACGCCCCCCCTCCCCCAAGGCACCCCCCCATGTTGAGGGCACGCGGCCTGGTACGGCTCAGGAGGGGGGGCCGCCCGATCGTCCCCACCCCCTTTCCTGGCCGGCCGGGTAGCGTGCTCGGATAAGGGTCTGGTGTGGATCTGGGGGGGACCCCCACGCCGTTTTTTCGGCGTAGGGGGTTCCCCTTGGAATCCATACCAGACCTAAGGGCCTGGTATGCTCTCGGAGGGGGAACCCACGCCAAATTTTTTTCAGAAATTTGCCGTGGAGTTCCCCCTTCAGAGCTAATAATTCTGTCAAAGTCGCCTCCGTATAGACGGAGATCCGACTTGGAGGCGACCTCCATTGAAATCAATGGGTACCGGTCGCCTACAAGTCGGATAGAAGTAGTACAGGAACCTTTTCTGAAGTCGGAGCGACTTCAGTAGTGTGCATTAAGACGGCTCTCATTCACTTACATTGCTTTTTAAATGTTGTCCGACCTGAGGCGACCTGAGGCGACTAGGGGCGACCTGAAGTCGGATCAGGAGTTGCCCCTGTGTGAATGGGCTCTAAAGGGGTTCCCAAATGTAAAAAAAAAACAAACAGAATACGTGGCGTAATACTATTTATTAGAGACAAACTACCCTGCACACACGGACCCCTTGTAAAAACTGCGTACATAAAGTTAAAACAACACAAGCATCAATGTAACAAGCAGAGGGCGCTCTTGCAATACTGAGCTGTCCAGAGTGAAGCATACTTTTTCCTGCAGGAAGTTGGTAATACTGCCGGTTGGATCACTGGAGGGCTGTGGAGCACAGAGCGTCACCGCTGAATTGTCGTGGAGGCCATGCCCTGACCGGTTTCGTCACCATGGACTTCAACAGAGGGTATGGCCACACAACATATCTTCAATCTTAACTATCCTCAGCTGATCTCTGCAACCAATCAGGGCCACCCAACAACTGATGACAATACAAGTCATACGGCACCTGATTGGTCAGAGGATAGTAATGTGTTTAAAATAGACTAAACCTGTACATAATAAATAAAAATAGAGCAAGAGAATGTGAACCAGTCAATCGCTAGGCTAGAATAGAAAACAACACATGCTGGGATATATACACAGCGAAGCAGGAGCTTCAAGAAGGCTAGGAGGTAGACGCAGCTCTCAGGCCAATCGGACCCCCTTAGCAACACCTGACGTCACAGGGTCCGATTGGCCAAATTGGGTCCTGTTCTCTCCCTCTACTATTATAGATTATATACTATCTGCTATATTTTACATGAATGTTTCATCCTCTTGATTTGATTATGTTATCAGTGGAGTGAGACACTTATATTCATACTCCTAGTCCAAGGCTGCAAGGATTATCTTTATTGACATATGTCATAGTATGATTGGCATTTGAGGGCTGTGCCTATATTATTTTATTTAATTTATTTACTGTGCCTAGATGGGGTGGTATATACTATCCTGTCATCCCTCTATTGAGTATTTGCTCCATAGCCTGCATGGATAGCGGTGTACCTCTAGTACCTGTTCACCGGCTCAGGGTCACTTGTAAGGCATAGTGTGTGTATCTGTGTGCTATATAAACAGATGAGGGCCTCTTGGCTAAGATCAAGTGTAGTATCTGTTCTTATCAGTTACCAGGAGGTGGCACTTGCTTCCGTCCCTGTTCTACGGCGAGGTGGAGCAGGAGTGGCGGTTGCTATGCAAAACCTGCAGGTGTAAAGGTGACTCAGAGCGGTTTGTAGCTGAAAGGGAAGCCTTCTGATGGGGATGGAGAACCACTGGTCGGTGCCAGGGGAGGGGACCCTGGCCTTCTGGCTTGGATTGTGGCAGCTTTAGCTCCGGTCAGTTTTTTGGGAGGGAACGTTTGTTCCCCTTTCTCCCAGCGGGGAACGGCCTGTATTTCCCAAATGTAATTAGGTAGGAGTGATGGTGAGACCTGATGGCAAAAGGTCATACTAAGCTCCTGGATCTCCATGCCTTTCTGGCTGGGGTAGGGGCTGCTTCTGTTGAAAATCCTATGGTGATGTGCCCCTGAAGTGGCAGTTCAGGGGTGCCTTATGTTCACTGTGCTATGCACTTTGATATCTGGCACCTTGGTCACGTCACTATATAACACGCTTTTTTACACCTGCCTCTAGGGTCCGACCTTTTGGCTAGGACCAGAGGAATTTTTGATTCCTGGCCGGAGGGCCTGGTCATTGTATTGCACAATGGCCACCTTTTCACTCTCCTCTTCACTATCCCTTTCCTCACTTTTTATTTATTTTATATGTGTGGTTTGTCACATCTTGTCACTTCACGTTTTGAAGCGTAGGGTGTCGGTCCTCGGACCTATCCTGAAAGTCTTGTGGGAGGGTGGACATAGGCCTTCTGGCTTGGTTCGTCCTCTATTGGGTGGTCTCCCTTCGGGGGAGCCCCTATTCCCTTGTAGCTGGGTGGGTCTGTTTCGGCAGATCTTCCGGAGAAAGGCGGTCGTCCGGCTTCGGCTGGATGGCCATGAATCTGGTACCTCAGTCCCCGTCTGGAGCCTAACGCCCCGGGGGATCAGGGTAAGGTCCTTCCTAGTGGAGGATATTGGACACCCGTTGCACGTTTTTGTGTGTCACACTTTATGTGTGTGCACTTTTTTTGGCACCGAGTGGAAGTTTTTTGGGTGTGTTTTGCACGCCATAGGTTTTAAATTAAAAAAAAAAAAAAAAAAAAAAAAAAAGATGTGGGCTGTTGTGTATATATAGACTCGTTTCACAGGCATCTGTTATCTACATGTTTAGTTAATGCCGTGACACTGTCCAGCCTCAGTATGTTCTCAAGACCCCTGATTTGACCAATCGGGCACTCGGGACCCTGTGACGTCAGCTGTTGCCGGGGAGATCCAACTGATTTGTAGCACGTGATTTGACCAATCTGATGACCAGGACTCTGTGACGTCAGGTGTTGCTAAGGGGGTCCGATTGGCCTGAGAGCTGCGTCTACCTCTTAGCCTTCTTGAAGCTCCTGCTCTGCTGTGTATATATCCCAGCATGTGTTTTCTATTCTCGCCTAGCGATTGACTGGTTCACAATCTCTTACTCTATTTTTATTTATTATGTACAAGTTTAGTCTATTTTCTCATTAAAAAATTTTATTTTCACATAGTAAAATAATTACAGAAGAATTCACAGTAAAGCCAATAAATGTGACTAGTTAACATATCAATGAGACATTAAGAATTTAACAAAGTAGGAAATAAGTATATAACTTAACCACTTCAATACAGGGCACTTTTGCCCCCTTCCTTCCCAGCCCAGTTTTCAGCTTTCATCGCTCTAGCGCTTTCAGTGACAATTGCGCGGTCATGCTACACTGTACCCAAATGAAATTTTTATCATTTTGTTCGCACAAATAGAGCTTTATTTTGGTGGTATTTATTCACGACTCCGTTTTTTATTTTTTGCGATATAAGCAAAACAATATTTTCTTTTTTCTATTTTAAAAGAAATCCAATAAAATCAAATGTTGTCATAAATTTAAGCCAAAATGTATTCTGCTACATGTTTTTGGTAAAAAAAAATCCGTTAAGTGTATAATAATTGGTTTGTGTGATCACGGACATATGTACGCAAATGATCATGTACATATGTGTGCAGGTGATCACGAATATGTGTGCAGATAATCATTGGAACATGTGATTTTAGTGGGCTCATATGTGGGGGACATGTTTTTATTATTAGGGACATGTGTTTTTATTATTTGGGGACATGTATGTTTTGGGGACATGTGTGTTATGGGGACATATGTGGGGACTGTGTTTACACTGTGTGGTGTGTTGTGTATTACACTAGACTGGTGATCAGTGAGTAAAAAGCTGTAAAAAACAGCTCATACTCACTGATCATCAGCCGGCTGCAGCGATCTGCTCTCCTCTCCTCAGCGATGACTTCTGTGTGAGGGGAGGAGGACCCGATTGCCTAGCAACCGGCTGTTTGTTTACATCACATGACGGCCATGATTGGACACAGCCGTCATGTGATCAGGAGGGCCAATCAGAGAGCCCTCCTGCCGATCTGAGATGCGGAATGTCCGGGTGACACGGGCGCATCGGGATCGCGCCGCTGCGCGGGCACGCATGCGCGCGCGATCCCGCTCCTTCTGATGGATGTTCCTGAACGTCCTATCAGAAGTAGACGGCTCCCACCCGGCCGTATATGTGCATTGGCCAGGTGGGAAGTGGTTAAGCTATGACAACTCATATATGCTATATCCCAAAACACTCCAAGAAGGATAGGAACTCCACATCCCCTCCGACACGCTAACCGGGATCAAGCTGTGTCCAAGGTGGTGAAAACCGCCCCCCCCTCCCCAACCCAAACTAAATAACTTCTTTCTGAGAAGCAAGATATAATACTTTTATCTTTCCGAGTTGCCCAGACAAAATGAAATTGTAGACTCTAACATGTTTAGTCTATTTTAAACACATTACTATCCTCTGATCAATCATGTGCCGTATGACTTGTATTGTTATCAGTTGCTGGGTGGCCCTGATTGGTTGCAGAGATTAGCTGAGGATATTTAAGATTAAAGATATGTTGTGCGGCCTCCACCACAATTCAGCGGTGACGCTCTGTGCTCCACAGCCCTCCAGTGATCTAACCGGTGTTGTGACAGATACAGTCCGCCTATCAAAAAGTGTCCGCTCTGAACTGCGCAGGCGTAGCGCTTGCGCAGTACGAAGCAGAAGGAGATTCGGAAAATCTCCGAAGATGAACGGCATTTGCACTGTGAGTCCAGGTGCAAGCCCCATCATCCAAGTGGACATAGGGCTGCACATATTAGAGGGTCCCTTGCGGGCTCGCTTCTCTCGCCACACTTCGGGCACGGCCTCGCTTCGCTCGGGTCTTTTTATTCTAAATCTATATCCACTTGGATGGTGGGGCTAGAACCTGGACTCACGGCGCAGGCGCATTTAATTTTCGGATACCTTCGGAATCTGCTTGTACTGCGCATGCGCAGCACACAGCGGACACTATCCGACGGACACTATATGACATGACATAGGCAGTATTACCAACTTCCTGCATGAAAAAGTGTGATCCACTCTGGACAGCTGAGTATAGCAAGAGCGTCCTCTGCTTGTTTATATTGATGCTTGTGTTGTTTTAACTTTATGTATGCAGTTTTTACAAGGGGTCTGTGTATGCAGGGGGGTTTGTCTCTAATAAATAGTATTACGCTATGAGCGGATTCTGTTTTTTTTTTTTTATGACAACATTTGGGAACCCCTTCACTCCGGGGGAGTTTTGGTGTTGATGCGAAAATAGGAAGTGGTTCTACTGTGGTTTGAATGCTGATTTACCCAGAGGAGTCTGGTGAGTGTGCCTCCCAGGGGGAGTGTGCAACATGTGATAGACTGTATTTTGGTGACAGGTGCACTTTCCAGCTATACCCTGAAATCTTCACTTAGAACCATTTCTCCGTCCTCCGTTTCTGAACTTTCCCTATTTTTTCTACTCACCAATTTTGGTGCAGTGTGTATCATTTCTGATATTGGACTAAATACCAGACTGGTAGCGCTATTTTAGTATTACTGTTTTCAGTGAGCGGACTGTGAATATTTTTACTAACATGTTGACATTTTATATGATTTTTTTAAACAGCTGCTGTTTTGATTCTTTTTAAATATTGTGTCATATTTTTAAACATTTCTCATTTCTCCTGCTGCTGACGTGTTAGAGGACTGAACTGGCGCTGAGTGGGTGGTACTGTTGGGTCTTTGATACACTTTTGTTTTACATTTCTATTTCTTTATTACACGGAATACAAACTCTGCAGACAGGATGCAGGGGGGGGAGGGGGGCAAACCCCGGAGAGATGAGACATTCTATGTACAGATTTATAGAAGATCACAGCTTGATCAATAAATTCCTCCCTCATCTGATCAGAATGATCTCCTCACCTATAAAATATACACAACGACTTCTTCTAGGAAACCTGGAGTGAGAGAGATATGGAGGACACCAGAGCTGATCTCTAATAGTCGGCTCCGATCTGCCGGCTGTCATACGGATTCATTACTTTCCATAGATTTTGGGTCAGGACCCCAGAACAAGCAGATAGAATAAAGTGTATGTCTGGTCAAAACTCTTTTCTCTTAATTTTGAATAAAATGAGGAAAGGTAAGTACCCCTGCCAGGTTTTCACACTCACTTCTTGTCCTACTGACTAGATTTTACCAAACAGAAAGTTGGGGGAAATCTCCAACAGCAACACAGTTAGAAATAAGTCTGATTTTATTTCAGATTAGAGGAAGACTAGAACTCATGGCAGCTTTTTAATTCTGTCTTTGTCCCTGTTGCAGAATTTTTTCAAATTTCCTCTTTGGTGAAATGTTGTGAAAAAAAGTTTTGTCTGACATACACTGTAATTCCTTTCTCTGACGTCACTTGCTCTGGATGCTTTTCCCATGTGAGTGAATCAAAGTATTAGTGCAAAAATATGCAGACCGTCAGCAATGGGAGGAGCAGATTTCTCTCTGTATAGGTTGTAGGTCTTATTTTAACCCTTTGACAGCCATACAGATGTGATGGAGTACAGGATCATCATGATGACAGTTAGGGGGTAAAACAAGCTGATTGGTGCAATAACAGGTGTGATCTGAATACTGAGACAGCAAATATAACCTAATGGGGTGTAATCCTTCCCTACTCCATCTAACAATTACAACAGCTTCATCTATGCATACTATTTAACTAGTTAAGAACCAGAAGAATTTTTCCCTGTAGTGACCAGGCCATTTTTTGCGATACGGCACTGCATCACTTTAACTAACAATTGCACAGTAGTGCAACGCTGTACCCAAATAAAATGTATGTCCTTTTTTGTTCCCACAAATAGACCTTTCTCTTGGTGGTATTTGATCACCACTGAATTTTTAAACATAAAAAGAACGTCAATTTTGAAAAAAAAAAAGATTTTTTACTTTATCCCCCAAAAAATGTAACCACTTAGACCCCCTTTCCCACTGAAGCGTTTTTCATGCGCTTTGACGCTAAAAAATAGCGCCTGTAAAGCGCCTGAAAAAAGCCTCAGCTGCAAACCCAGTATGAAAGCCCGAGTGCTTTCACACTGGGGTTCTTGCACTGGCAGGGCATCACAAAAAGTCCTGCCAGCAGCTTCTTTGCAGCAGTGAAGGAGCAGTCTGTACACCGCTCCTCTACTGCCATTGAAATCAATGGAGAAGCATTGCCATACCACCGGCAAAGTGCCGCTGCAGCGTCATTTTGCAGGTGGATTTAACCCTTTTAAAACCACCCCGCTAGTGGCCGAATAGCTAAAATGACAGTAAAGATAGCGCCTCTTTAACGCAGATGCCCAGGCGCTGTGAGTGTGAAAGCACTCTTAAGGAACAAGCCTCTTTCTGAGATTTGTTGTTTAAAAGTTAAAAAAATATTTGTTGCTAGAAAATTACTTAGAACCCCCAAACATTATACATTTTTTCTAACACCCTAGAGAATAAAATGACGGTCGTTGCAATACTTTCTATCAGACTGAATTTGCGGTCTTACAAGCATGCTTTTTTGGGAAGAAATGCATTTTTTTCTAATCAAAAAATAAGACAACAGTAAAGTTAGCCCAATTTTTTAATATTGTGAAAGACAATGTTATGCTGAGTAAATTGATACCCAACATGCCACGCTTCAAAATTGCGCCCGCTTGTAAAATGTCGACAAACTTTTACCCTTAAAAATCTCCATAGATGATGTTTAAAAAAATCAACAGGTTGCATGTTTTGAGTTACTGAGGGGGTCTAAGGCTAAAATTATTGCTCTCGCTCTACTGATCGCAGAGATACCTCACATGTGTGGTTTGAACACCGTTTTCACATGCGGGCGCTACTCGCGTATGTGTTTGCTTCTGCACGCGAGGTCATCGGGACAGGGTGCCTTTCATTTTTTTGTTTATTATATTTTTTTACCTTTTATAGATATTTTTAAAAAAAATTGTTTCACTTTTATTCTTATTACAAGGAATGTAAACCCCCCTTTTTAATAGGAAAAAAAGCATTACAGGACCTCTTAAATATGAGATCTGGGGTCGAAAAGACCCCACATCTCATATTTATACTAAAATGCAATAAAATAAATAAATAAAATGTTGTCATTAAACAAAAAAAAAGGCTATGGGCAGAAGTGATGTCACTTCCTCCCTGCAATGATATGGAGATGGGTGGGGGCCATCTTCCCCTCACTTGTCTCCATGTCAGGCTAGGGAACAGATCCAATTGCCTCCGCCGTTGTGACGGCTCCGGTAAGCAGCGAAGGGCACCGGAGTGCGGTGGGGGGGCCCTCTCCCGCCACCAATAAAAGTGTTCTTGTGGCAAATCCGCCGCAGTAACCACTTTTATCTTGAAGTGGACCGCCCACTGAAAGAGGATACTGCGGTTATGGCAGCTAGTTACTGCCATAACAATGATATTACTTTTCAAGTACTAACATATAAAGATGGTGGGTGGTCCGGAAGTGGTTAAAAAACAAATTTCTTTATCCGTCTAGACCAATATATATTCTTCTACATACATTTTGTAAAAAAAAAATCACAATAAGCGTATATTGATTGGTTTGTGCAAAAGTTATAGTGTCTATAAAATAGTGGATAAAATTTATTGGATTTTTTATTATAATTTTTTTTTTACTAGTAATGGTGTTGATCATTGTTTTTTATCGGTATTGCAACAGACAGATCGGACACTTTTTTGGGACCATTGACATTTATACAGCGACCAGGGCTCAAAATAGCCACTGATTACTGTATAAATGTCAGGGATCAGATGAGAGACTGAGTTGATGAGGTCGGCTTCTCTTATATCTCCTGTCCTGGCTCCACTGAAGGTGAGACAGAGGAAGCCGAAGGACAAGAGGGACACGAGTGCCTGAAGAGGAAGGTTCCGGGTGAATTACTTGCCAGGGTTCAGTGGTCTGGAATAAGCTGCTGTGTACAGAGCAGAAACAGGAGACAGCCAGGCAGGTAGGGTTAACAGTAGCCAGTAACATAGACAGAAGCAGAGTCTCAGGGATAGCCAGGTTCGTCAGCAGGCGGGCAGCGAGGTACCAAGACACAAACAGAGCCAGAGTCAGGAACGGAGCCAGCTCAGAGATGGGTAGCAGTACAGCAACAGAACACAGAGCCAACGTCAAGAGCAAGCCGGGTCATAAAATGGAGAGCACACTGGATCAGAACGGGATACAGGAACACAGCTGAAGATCAGTCGGCAAAGCATAGAAGCTGGGCCAGTGCTACCACTAGGCAAACTAGGCAGCCGCCTAGGGCACACTGCTGCCTAGGGCACTCAGCCACTGGTGTTCCTACTGTCTTTTCTCTGCAGCAAGCAACTAAGTCTCAGCATTAGCAGGCAGCCGCCGCTCCATTCACACATGGTGTCAGAGGCAAAGCGGAGGACTGTGTCTGTGTCCCAACTCCTAAATAAATGGAAGCAAGAAAACATTCATTGATGGGCACTGATAGGCTGCATTGATGGGCGCTGGTGAGGCTGCATTGATGGGCGCTGGTGAGGCTGCATTGATGGGCGCTGGTGAGGCTGCATTGTTGGGCGCTGGTGAGGCTGCATTGATGAGCACTGGTAGGCTGCATTGATGAGCACTGGTAGGCTGCATTTGATGTGTGCTTCATTAAAAAGGTGGGGTATACATGGGCAGGGCAAAGGGGTTGGAGTCAAAATTAGGTTTTGCCTAGGGTGTCAAAAATCCTTGCACCAGCCCTGCATAGCAGGCTAGTGTCCCTTTAAATAAGCTGTCTGGCGCCAAGAGGAATTAAGCCCATGCACATACGCGATTACAGACTCCTGCGTACATGCATGCGCCTGTTAGCGTTCTATGTTAAACTCTATGCGATTGTGCACATCTATGTGCCAAATGTCTCACAGGTATTCCTTCACAATAAATGTCACTGGCCGGGAAGGGGTTAACACTAGGGGGTGATCAAAGTGTTCCCTAGGGAGGTGTTTCTAACTGTGGGGTCGAGTGTACTGATTGGAGGAAGAGAGAAATCGCTGTTCCTAATCACTAGGTAACGGCAGAGCTCCCTCTCCTCCCCTGGCAGAATGGGGATCTGTCTGTTTACATTGACTGATCCCCATTCTGTCTCTCTCAGGAGTGATTGCGGGTGGCCGGCAGACTTTGTGGCCATCGACCATGTGGCACCGGGGGCTCTTAAAGCACCCGACATTCAATAACGGCGGTTTGCCCAGGAGAGCCAACCTGCCACAGTACAACTGCGGCGGCTGGCCTTAAAGTGGTTAGATGAAGGTGTGATGAGGTGCCAGTACATATTAGGGCCTTATCAGCCTGGCTCTCAGGGGGCCACACATTCTAAGCCCTGGATCACACCAATGCGATTTGTCATGCAACTTCAAAGTTACATCCCATATATTTCAATCGGTACCTTTTAATTTCCACAACTTCAAGTCCCCATAGACTATGTTATCTCACAGAAGTCACATCAGTATAGATAAGAATGCCACTTTTAAGAATCCTTTATTTAACCCTCACCTCTCCTCCCTGGTCATCCTTGCTGCCCAAAAATGTCCTCCCTAGCATATCCCATTCACACCTCAGTGTAACAGAAACGCATGTTCCTGCTCGTATTTTTTGTGCTTTTCTTCACTCCTAAACGCACATTGCACATATGACAGCCCGTTTACTTGAATAGACAGCCCTATACACAGCAAAGGCCTTTTTGGTCACACAGCGTCACACATTTGGGTGCATTTGTAGCATGTTTTGGCACACAGCAGAACACACATCTGCCAACAACGATTGAGGTTCAATTCACAGCTGTGTATTTCTGAATGTGCTGTAAGGCATGCATTTTTTTGTGCGAGTTGTATGCAGATGTAAATGCATAGTTGCCAACATTCTAAAAAAGTTTTTAGGGACAATTTTTTGGCTGTAGGCGGAGTCTTATAATTAGGGGGTGGGGCATGCATTTGTAGGTGTGACATAGCAAGAAAGAAAAATGTGGCATGCTATGGGTGTGGTTTGGGTTAAATAGTGGGCATGGCTTATATGGGCGTGGTTCAAATGGGGGTGTGGTTACAGTCTGAGATGAATGAGAGATGGAGAAAGAAAGGGGAATAGAGGGAGGGAGGGAGAGGGAAAGAAGGAAAGAAGGAAAGAGGGATGGAGGGACAGCAGGCCCAGATCCTAAACCACAATAGAAATGTGTATTCCAGAGTTTAACAATCAGCAGATAAAGATACTCCAAACACCCGGTGTTAGAGCTTCAATCATCCTCGCACCATGGTTGTTATGGTGTCAGGATGATTGAAGTGCATTATTACTATTATTATATTGTAATATAGAATGAAATCATTCAACTCACCGTAATCCAGAATCAGTGGGACCCCTAAGCGTATCACCTGCCATGTCGCCTGTCACCAGATGCAATCAGGTGCTCCCAGCAGAGTCTGTCCTTAAATCAGGTACCCCCAACAGAGTCTCTTCTTAAATCAGGTGCCCCCAAAAGAGTCTGTCCTTATATCAGGTGCCCCCAACAGAGTCTGTCCTTATATCAGGTGCCCCCAACAGAGCCTGTCCTTACATCAGGTGCCCCCAACAGAGTCTGTCCTTACATCAGGTGCCCCCAACAGAGTCTGTCCTTACATCAGGTGCCCCCAACAGAGTCTGTCCTTACATCAGGTGCCCCCAACAGAGTCTGTCCTTACATCAGGTGCCCCCAGAAGCAGAGGCCCTCCTTATAGATCTGTGTTCTCAGCAGTGGAGCCCTCCTTTACATCTGGTGTCCCTGGCAAGGGAGCCCTCCTTTACATCTGGTGTCCCCGGCAGCAGAGCCATCCTTTACATCTGGTGTCCCCGGCAGCAGAGCCATCCTTTACATCTGGTGTCCCCGGCAGCAGAGCCATCCTTTACATCTGGTGTCCCCGGCAGCAGAGCCATCCTTTACATCTGGTGTCCCCGGCAGCAGAGCCATCCTTTACATCTGGTGTCCCCGGCAGCAGAGCCATCCTTTACATCTGGTGTCCCCAGCTGTGGAGAGGGACAAAAATGGGCTGGCATTACATTATTTTGTATGCCCACTACTGTTAACTCACTAGTAAAACAAGCTAGAGACCCTGAATGACAGCAGTTCCCTACTTACATGCAGTCCTTCTTGGCTTCAGATAAAACCATTTTGAGTAGGGGTTTGTGGAGAAAGGGAAGAGGGGCTGGCATCAAATCATTTTGCATTGTCTTGCTGGAACCTAAAGCATCTCAGGAATAGATGTGGCCTCTACTGCTCATCCATAAACAACCCAGCAGAATGAAGCCACGAGGAGTCCCTACATTTTAGCAGTTATTTGCTTACGTTACTGTCCTTCCTGGCCTCAGAAAAACACCATTTTGAATAGAAGTTTGTGGAGGGGGTGGGGAGAAGAGCTGCCTTTAAATCACTTTTCATAGTATTGCTGGAATTTAGCGCCTCTTGGATATAGCTATGACCACTACTGCTCACTCACTACTAAAACAACGAAGCAGAGAGGGAGATGGAAGAAAAACTGGTATTGTTCATAGCAATAGCAGTATTTACAGATATGCAGTCGAAGCTATTTGTTATGCCTGTCACACATGACATGTTGGAAGATTATGGTTTGCTGCTCTGTTCCCAGAAATATCTCAGCACATATAACACTTGTCAATGCTGAATTCCCATTATGGACACTAGGCATGGTATCTGAAGGTGTACTGAATGCTGAGCTCTGCATAATCCTGAAGTCTGTCATGTGTGTCACAGTCATAGCTCACAACTGTCCCTGATTTTGAGGGACTGTCCCTGATTTGGAACAATGTTCCTCTGTCCCTCTTTCCTCCATTTGTCCCTCATTTTGGTCTGATCTATATAGATGTATATAAAATTCACTTTTTATCTTTTAAAAAGTGTTTCCCAGTGCTAAACATGTCATCAAATTTCTAACTTGTTGCAATTGTACATTTCAAAGGCCAATAAATAAAGGAGTTGTAAAGGCAGAAGTTTTTTTTTATCTTAATGCATTCTATATGTAGCGCCGGTACTCCTAACGAGTACGCGCTATTTGTTAAATTTAGTTTTTGCCCAAAACTGTAATGATTTTTGGGACTAATTGTGCTAAATTCTACTTTGGTATCAGTTTGGCTGGGCTGTATAGAAGTTCTGCCTGGTCATAGGTGGGGTTGTACACCTGTGGTTGGGCTCATTGGTTACCAATCTCTGTCTCGAAACCAATCAGTGGGAGTTTGTCTCACTGCGTAATCCAGGAAGGGGTACTTAAGGTGCCGATGTCACGTGGTTCAGGTTTTTTGCAGTCCAGAAGTTATTGCTGACTCCATGGTCCTGGTCCTCCTGACCAGCCCCCGGCCAGGTCTGGGGTCCCGGATCCATCCGTTTCCGAGCCTCGAAAATGGCTAGTTCGAGGCGCAGAAACTGGAAAGAGGATTCTGAGGTGTTCTGGTGCCGTCTCGGGTTTTGGAGAGGTCCAGCAACTCTACATGTGACCAGGGGAGGACTCTTCAGTGAAAGAGCCATGCACAAGGCTGGCTGCTAAGTAAGAGCCTGGAAGCTGAGCTGCCATGGACATTGATTGAATCCACAATTCTTACGGCATCACTGGACCGGCTGAAAGATTCTGGTACAGTAAGAAAAGTTCCTACTTCTACCCTTTCAGTTGTAATGAAGTTTTCCAAGTTTTCAACCAAGTCTACGTGAGAGACTTTGAATGCTAAAATTAGCTGTTGGCTGCTTAACCCAGAACCTAAGGATTTATCCAACAGTTAAAGAGTCCAGTTGTGAGCGGCTGTTCCATGGACTGTGTACATAGAGAGAGACTTGTATTGAAGTCAGCAGTTCCAAGCACTTGAGCTAAATTCTACCCTGATACCCTCTATTGCCAACTTAGAGACTGAGTTTGTTCAATCGTTTTATGCAAAATAAAAATCCTAACAAGGAATTCAAGTGTCGGTCTGTACAATTACTGGGTTATCAACCCTGGGAACCCCTAGACAAGGACAACGAGTGCGAGCTGTGGGAGGTAATCGGTAAGCCCAGGAAAATTTCAGCTTTGGGGGTAAGTGATACATATACATTAAGAGAAAAAAAACTGTGTGTAGCAGCTGCCCCAGCACCCCCCTAATTACCTACCTGAGCCCCATCCCTCTCCAGCGATGTCCACTATCCCCTCAGCCATCCAGTACGCTCCTCCTGATTGGCTGAGACAGAATAGCAGCGCCCTTGGCTCCCGCAACTGTCAATCAAAGTCAGTCAGCCAATCAGGGGACAGAGGCAGAGGCAGGAGGGACCAGGTGGGGGCTCCGTGACTGAATGGATACACAGAGCTCTGACTCGGCCTTTATGCCCCCTGTAACAAGCTGCTGCGTGAGGGGGCACTCAAAGGAGGGACCAGGAGCAGCAAAGAGGTACCCGAGAAAAGGAAGATCTGGGCTGCTCTGTGCAAAACCAACTGGTTTTGTAAGGTAAGTATAACATGTTTGTTATTTTTTTTTTAAACCACCTCAATACAGTGCAGTTACACCCCCTTCCTGACCAGACCAATTTTCAGCTTTCAGCGCTCTCACAGTTTGAATGACAATTACTCAGTCATCCAAAACTGTATCCATATGAAACTTGCGTCCTTTTTTCCACACAAATAGAGCTTTCTTTTAGTGGTATTTAATCACTAGTGGGTTTTTTATTTTTTGTGCTATAAATAAAATAAAACGTAAATTTTGTGAAAAAATGCCTTTTTCTTTGTTTCTGTCATAAATTTAGTAATTTTTCTTCATACATTTTGGCCAAAATTTATACTGCTACAAATCTTTGGTAAAAATAACCCACATTAGTATATATTATTTGGTCTTTGTGAAAGTTATAGAGTCTACAAACTATGGTGCCAATCACTGAAAATTGATCACTTCTGATCAGGCCTTCAGTACATCAGGTGTACCTCATTTCTTGAGACACTAAAAAGTCAGGAAAGTACAGATACCCCCCAAATGACCCCTTTTTACAAAGTAGACATTCCAAGGTATTAAGTAAGTAGCATGGTGAGTTTTTTTTAAGTTGTAATTTTTTCCCACAATTCTTTGCAAAATGAAGATTTTTTTTATTATTATTTTTTTTTACAAAATTGTCATATTATCAGTGTCACGTACCTGGTGGTAGAGCCCGACTTGCAGAAGGAGACCTCTCTTGCAGCTCCGACTCGAGAGCCCTGGTAGTGTATACAGGTGACTCAGGAGTCAAGAGGAGCACGAGTGTCTGGCAGGATCAACAGCTGGGTAAGGAATGCTGGATCGGAGGGGAGCTGGAAAGCAGGCAGGTGCAGGAAGCTGAAGCAGGACAGCAGGCAGAGAGGTTGTAGCCGGACACAAGTGCAGGAGTTCTGGCAGAGGTAGGACTTCAGGCAGATGCTGGAACCAGTACAGGAGATGGGCAGCGGATGGCACCGGAACAGAAGGCTGGAAGCAGAGTCGTCAGGCAAGCCGGGTCAGAGGTCAGGCGGACAGCAGAAGTACCGAGGATCAGGCAGGTGGATGGTCGGACGAGCCGGGTCAGTAAGCGGACAGGCAGCAAGGTACCGAAGGGATAAACAGAAGGGAGGTCAGGCAGGCCGAGGTCAGATGCAGGCGGATAGCAGGAGCAGTAGGTAAACAAGCCGGGTCAACGAGTCACAGGAAGCAGGTTCTCAGGATCAGGGTACTAGCACGCTGTAGATCAGACAGCAAGAACTGGATGTGACCAACAGGACTAAATAGCCCGCCTGGCGGCAACGAGCACACACACGCGCGCACGACCGCGCGCGCGCACACGCACGCGCGCACGGACGCGCACCCGCGGACGCGCGGCGGAAGGTCCGGGCTGATCGCTGCTGGCAGGATCTTCGTGACATTGCCCCCCCCTCAAGGGGCAGCCTCCGGATGCCCAACCGGGCCCATCTTTCCGGGTGCAATCTTCTGAAAGCTTGGATTAGGGTCTTTGCATGGATATTTTCCACAGGCTCCCAAGAATTCTCCTCCGGGCCGTAACCTCTCCATTTAATTAAAAATTGAGCTTGGTTATTCCTTTTCCTACAATCCAGGATAGCTTCAATTTCAAATTCTTCCTCCCCGTTCACCATTACAGGGTCTGGGGGGTTCACATTCCGGTCGGGAAAGGGATTGGGGACAAAGGGTTTCAACAGGGAGATGTGAAAGACAGGGTGGATCTTGAGTGAATCCGGGAGCTCCAGCTCATAGGCTACCTCGTTGATCCTCCTCCTTACAGTGAAAGGGCCCAGGAATTTGGGACCCAATTTCCTGGAAGGACACGACAATCGAAGATTTGCGGAGGATAACCATACGCGGTCACCTGGTTCGAGCAGCAATTCACCCCGCTTCTTCCTGTCGAACACTTCCTTATTCTGTTCCTGGGATCTTGCCATGGTCTTCTGTAGTAGTTGGTTGTTTGAAGAGAAAAAATTTATAGTCTCCAAGACTGCTGGCACAGAACATTCGGGAATGGAATTAGGAAGGAAAGCTGGATGAAACCCATAGTTCGCAAAAAACGGACTTTGCTTGGTAGCAGAATGCACGGAATTATTATAGGCAAATTCGGCCAACGGGAGCAGTGTGATCCAGTCATCTTGGGAATAGCATGAAAAACAACGGAGGTATTGCTCGAGAGTCTGATTGGTCCTCTCGGTCTGACCATTCGTCTGAGGGTGGTAAGCGGTGGAAAATGACAGCGTAATTCCCAGGACTCTACACAGCGCTTTCCAAAACCGTGAGGTAAATTGCACTCCGCGGTCAGACACTATATTAGTCGGGATTCCATGGAGTCTAATTATTTCCCTGATAAACGTCTGGGCCGTTTCGGATGCAGAGGGGGGTACCCTTCATCGGGATGAAGTGGGCCATTTTAGACAGCCGATCTACCACCACAAAGATGGCAGTATGCCCAGCTGCAGGGGGCAGGTCGACGATGAAGTCCATAGACAACATCTTCCACGGCCTATCTGGGATGGGCAGAGGTTTCAGTAACCCCCAAGCTCTGGACCTACAGGTCTTGCTCCGGGCACAGGTGGTGCAGGACTCCACGTAACTCCTACAGTCCTTAAGTACTTGGGGCCACCAGAAGGTACGTTGAACAAGATCAGCGGTCTTATAGGCACCAAAGTGCCCTGCTAGAGCATGGTCATGGCAAAGTTCGAGAATGCTCACTCGCAAGCATTCGGGTACAAAGATCTTGCTGCCGTACCAAAACAGTCCATCCCTGACCTGTAACTCAGTTCCAACGGTGGGTGTTGGTCCCATGGAAGCTTGTTTCAACCGCGAGAGCAGATCTTCCTGTAACAGGAGAAAGTTCCCAGGGGCCAGGATAGTGTCAGGGGGTGGAGTTCCTTCGGATTTGTGGAACATCGTAGAGAGGGCATCGGGTTTCGTGTTCTTGGAGCCGGGCCGGTAAGTAACATGAAAAGAGAACCTGGAAAAGAACAGGGCCCACCTAGCTTGTCGCGGTCTCAGCCTCTTTGCAGATTTCATGTACTCCAAGTTCTTGTGATCTGTGTAGATCAGGATAGGATGAGCAGCTCCTTCTAACAGGTATCACCATTCTCCCAGGGCAGATTTAATGGCCAGTAATTCCCGATCGCCTATGTCGTAATTTCTCTCCGCGGGGGACAGCTTTCGGGAAAAGAAGGCAATAGGAAAAAGTGAAGCTTGGGTACCTTGTCGTTGGGAGAGGACAGCTCCAACAGCGATTTCAGAGGCGTCTACTTCCAGGACAAATGGTAGGGAAGAATCGGGGTGTTTTAAGACATCCGCGGAGGTAAACAGTCTCTTGAGGGACTCGAAAGCGACTTGAGCTTCCGGGGACCAGTGAAAGCGCACCCCTTGCTTGGTTAGCTGCGTGATTGGGCAGATGATAGCGGAGAACCCCTTGATAAATTTTCTATAGAAATTGGCAAAGCCAACAAAACGTTGGACCCCTTTCTTGTCAGTGGGAGCTGGCCAATCAAGGATTGCAGAAATCTTTTGTGGATCCATCCTTATTCCTTCAATGGAAATAACTAGGCCCAGAAATGAGATACTCCCTTGTTCAAACGCACACTTTTCAGCCTTGGCGTACAGCCCGTGTTGCCGGAGCCGGTTCAGGACACATTTAACGTGTTTGCGATGGGAATCTAGAGAAGGGGAAAAAATGAGGATATCGTCAAGGTAAACAATGACAAACAAGTCTAAATAGTCCCGGAAGACATCATTAATAAAATACTGAAAGGTAGCGGGAGCGTTGCACAGTCCGAAGGGCATCACCCGATATTCGAAATGCCCAAAGCGGGTTCGAAAGGCTGTCTTCCACTCATCCCCACTTCTGATACGAACCAGATTGTAGGCCCCTCTGAGATCCAGCTTAGTGAAGATAGAGGCGGTTCCCAGTCTCTGAAATAATTCCGGTACCAGAGGAAGCGGGTATCGATTCTTTATAGTTATCTTATTTAACTCTCTGTAATTGACACAGGGTCGGAGGGTATGGTCTTTTTTTTTCCACAAAGAAGATGCCTGCACCCGCTGGAGAAGTGGAGGGTTGAATGAAGCCTTTCTTCAGGTTTTCGTCTATGTATGTCTTTAGGGTTTCCTGTTCCAGTTCGGTCAGTGGGAAGATCCTGCCAAAGGGAATTTCAGCCCCGGGAAGAAGTTCAATGGGACAGTCATATGCCCGATGGGGCGGCAGAGATTCTGCCCCCTTCTTACTGAAGACATCTAGGTAGTCGTGGTATACTTCGGGAACGGATTGGCGAAGCTCGGAATCGGAATCCAGACATAGTAGGGTAGAAGATTCGCCAGAATTTTTCAGGAGACAGTACTGCTGGCAGTAAGGAGAGAAGAACGTGATCTCCCCAGTGACCCAGTTAATAGCAGGGTTATGGGCCTGCAACCATGGCATGCCAAGGATGATTGGAAACAAAGGAGATGGAATGATGTCCAAGCGGAGCAGTTCCTGATGCAGGTTAGAGACAGAAACTGAAATGGGGGTAGTCTCTTGCGTAACTGGTCCAGATCTTATCGTGGAGCCATCGGCCAGGTAGATGGAGAGTCCTTGAGCCTTGTACAGCAAAGGGATTTGGTGTTTACTGGCAAAAGAAGAGTCCATGAAACAACTACAAGCCCCCGAGTCAATGATAGCGGGGACCTGCAAAGTCTTTCCTGGGAGCTGCAACGAGACAGAAAGGGCAAGGTGAGAAGAGGTCTTAAGCCAAGCAGTAGTAGAGCCAGACGAGACAGACATGCACTTACGAAGCTTGGCCGGACAGTTCCTGACGTAGTGCCCAGGTTCTCCGCAGTAGAGGCACAAATTGTTGACCCGACGACGTTGGCGCTCCTCCACCGTAAGAGCAGGGCGAAGGACTCCGAGCTGCATAGGCTCAGAGGTATCAGGTGCTGGAACAGGACCAGGAATGGGAGCCGGATGAGAGTAGTTAGGTACCCAAGGCAGCATCCAGGTGGGGCGAGTGAGCCCAGGACCTCTTTCAGCTCTTCGCTCCCTCAGCCGTCGGTCAATTTGGATGGCCAGATTAATCAAGGCATCCAGAGTTTGTGGGATTCCCACACGGGCCAGTTCATCTTTCAGTGGGTCTGAGAGCCCCATCCGAAACTGGTAGCGAAGGGCCGCATCGTTCCAGTCCGTATCAGTACTCCAACGGCGGAACTCAGCGACATAGTCCTCTACGGCCCTACGCCCTTGCTGAAGGGTATGCAGGGCGGCTTCGGCCGTGGCGGAGAGTTGAGGGTCCTCGTAGAGCTGGGCCATCGTATCGAAGAAGGTGGTCAGGTTGGTTAGGACCTCTGCTTTCTGTTCCAGTAAACGATGAGCCCAAGCTTGAGGATCTCCCAGGAGTAAGGACACCACGAATCCCACCTTGGTGGCTTCAAGTGAGAAGGTGCGAGGCTGAAGGGCAAAGTACAGTTCACAAGAGTTCCGGAACGTTCTGAATTTACTTCGTTCCCCGGAAAACTTTTCAGGCATGGGAACCCTTGGTTCGGGAGGCAGCATTACCACCGTCGGAGAAGGGGTGCTTGAGCCGGCAGTAGACGGAAGAGACCCCTGAGCGGTTGTGGGCGAAGTGAGAGCTTGGACCCTTTCCTCCAAACGCGTGTAACCCTCCTGGAGACTCTTAACAGCCTGGGTGAGGCCAGCCAGATGCAGACAAAGTTCGTCCATGGGAGAGGCTCCCTGCGCGGGCTCGGACATGGCTGTCTGATACTGTCACGTACCTGGTGGTAGAGCCCGACTTGCAGAAGGAGACCTCTCTTGCAGCTCCGACTCGAGAGCCCTGGTAGTGTATACAGGTGACTCAGGAGTCAAGAGGAGCACGAGTGTCTGGCAGGATCAACAGCTGGGTAAGGAATGCTGGATCGGAGGGGAGCTGGAAAGCAGGCAGGTGCAGGAAGCTGAAGCAGGACAGCAGGCAGAGAGGTTGTAGCCGGACACAAGTGCAGGAGTTCTGGCAGAGGTAGGACTTCAGGCAGATGCTGGAACCAGTACAGGAGATGGGCAGCGCATGGCACCGGAACAGAAGGCTGGAAGCAGAGTCGTCAGGCAAGCCGGGTCGGAGGTCAGGCGGACAGCAGAAGTACCGAGGATCAGGCAGGTGGATGGTCGGACGAGCCGGGTCAGTAAGCGGACAGGCAGCAAGGTACCGAAGGGATAAACAGAAGGGAGGTCAGGCAGGCCGAGGTCAGATGCAGGCGGATAGCAGGAGCAGTAGGTAAACAAGCCGGGTCAACGAGTCACAGGAAGCAGGTTCTCAGGATCAGGGTACTAGCACGCTGTAGATCAGACAGCAAGAACTGGATGTGACCAACAGGACTAAATAGCCCGCCTGGCGCCAACGAGCGCACACACGCGCGCACGACCGCGCGCACGCGCATGGACGCGCACCCGCGGACGCGCGGCGGAAGGTCCGGGCTGATCGCTGCTGGCAGGATCTTCGTGACAATCAGGTTATTTCTCACACACAGCATATGCATACAACAAATTACACCCCAAAATACATTCTGCTACTTCTCCCGAGTACGGCGATACCACATGTGTGAGACTTTTACACAGTCTGGCCACATACAGAGCACCAACATTGATGCAGTACTTTCAGACGTTCTACGAGCAAAAATGACGCATCTCATTTCTCAACCACCTATTACACTTTTGAAGGCCCTGGAGTACCAGGACAATGTAATTTCCCATAAAATGACCCCATTTTGGAAAGCAAACACCCCAACGTATAATCTGTGAAGCATAATGAGTCTTTTGAATAGTTAATTTTTTTCCAGAAGTTTTTGGAATATGTGGAAAAAAATTAAAACACATTTTTTTTTACACAAAATTGTCAATTTATAAGATATTTCTAACACATAGCATGTATATAGCAAAAATTACACCCCAAAATACATTCTGCTACTCCTCCCGAGTATGGCAATACCACATGTGTAGGACTTTTACACAGCCTGGCCACATAGAGAGGCTGAACATTGAAGTAGTATGTTCAGGCGTTCTAGGAGCATAAATGACACATCTCATTTCATTCCTACCTATCACACTTTTGAAGCTCCTGGACCACCAGGGCAGTGAAATTACCCACAAAATGACCCCATTTTGAAAAGGAAACACCCCAACACATATTCTATGAGACATGGGCTGCAAATAGGTACTCGGGTACTCTAATGGGCTGCAGATAGGTACTCTGGTACTCTGATGGCCTGGTGACAGGTACTCGGGTACTCTGATTGCCTGGTGACAGATACTCGGGTACTCTGATGGCCTGGTGACAGGTACTCGGGTACTCTAATGGCCTGGTGACAGGAACTCTGATGGCTTGGTGACTGGTATTTGGGTACTCTGAAGGGCGGTGACAGGTACTCATATGGACTGTGACAGGTACTCGGGTACTAAGATGAACTGTGACAGGTACTCAGGTACTCAGATGAACTGTGACAGGTACTCGGGTACTCAGATGAACTGGGACAGGTACTCGGGTACACAGATGGACTGGGACAGGTACTCGGGTACTCAGATGGACTGGGACAGGTACTCGGGTACTCAGATGGGCTGTGACAGGTACTCGGGTACTCCGATGGACTGTGACAGATACCCGGGTACTCTGATGGACCGTGACAGATACTTGGGTACCCTGATGGACTGTGACAGGTACTCAGGTACCCTGATGGACCGTGACAGGTACTCGGGTATTCTGATGTGCCGTGACAGGTACTTGGGTACTCTGATGTGCCGGGACAGGTACTCGGGTACTCTGATGTGCCGGGACAGGTACTCGGGTACTCTGATGGGCTGGGACAGGTACTCGGGTATTCAGATGGGCTGGGACAGGTACTCAGGTACTCAGATGAACTGTGACAGGTACTCGGGTACTCGGGTACTCTGATGGTCTGGGACAGGGTGGGCCAGTTGATAATCTCCCATGGTTTCCAATACCACCTCTATGCCGACTACACCCAGATCTATCTCTCCACTCCTCAACTCACCCCCTCAACCTCCTCACAGATCTCCAACTTACTGAATGACATATAAGTATGGATGTCACACCACTTCCTTAAACTCGATCTCTCTAAAACTGAGCTTGTTATATTTCCTCCTTCATGATTCCCCCCCTGTGACTTCACCATTAATATCAACAACACAACCATTGGTCCCTCCACACATGCCAGGGTCTTGGGTGTAATCCTTGACTCTGACCTCTCCTTCAGCCCCCATATCCAATCACTGGCTAAATCCTGCCACCTTCACCTCTGCAACATCTCCAGAATTCGACCCTTCCTGACTAATGACACCACAAAGCAACTCGTTCACTCCTTGATTATTTCCCGCCTTGACTACTGCAACTTTCTCCTTAATGGCCTACCCTTAAGTAGGCTATCCCCCCTTCAGTCTATTATGAATGCTGCTGCTAGACTAATACACCTCACTAATCGTTCCGTGACTGCTGCCCCTCTCTGCCAATCCCTTCACTGGCTTCCCCTACCCCACCGTGTAAAATTCCAAATGCTAACCATAACATACAAGGCCATCCACAACGTCACCCCATCTACATCACCAACCTCATCTGTAGATATCGTCCCCTCTGCTCCTCTGAGGACCTCCTGCTTTCTAGCTCCCTTGTTACCTCCTCTCATGCTTGCCTTCAAGACTTCTCCAGAGCATCTCCCATCCTCTGGAACTCCCTGCCCCGGTCTGTCCAATCAGCCCCTACCCTGTCCACCTTTAAGAGTTCCATGAAAACTCATTTATTCAGGGAAGCCTATCGCACACCCACCTAACTGTCATTGAGCCACCCCCATCAAATCATTCTCTGCAGCTATTACCTTTTGTACCACCACCCCCTCCCTTTAGAATGTAAGCTCTACGAGCAGGGCCCTCCTGTACCTTTTGTATTGTACTGTAATTGTGTTGTCCCCCCTATACATTGTAAAGCGCTGCGTAAACTGTTGGCGCTATATAAATCGATAATAATAATAATACTCCTTGCATCTCTTGAATGCCAATTCACGAGCACTTTAATATATTAAATCAATTTTTTTATCACAATTTATGCCACAATTATATGCATCATAATTTTATTGGTGATACTCACTTAGCACCCCCTTTTACATATTACGCAATTGATCTAAAGCACTTTGTCACTTTAGTGGGGATAGCAGCTGTTTAGAAGATTACATTTAGCACTTTATGTAGAATTGTAGGAACAAAGTTTATTTATTATTCAATCAGTGATGAGTGTCCTCTCCTCAGTGGTGGGATGAATCTTTGACCTGTAGAACATTCTGGGGTGTCACTAGGATACGATCTTATTCTTCCTCCATACTGAGGATGTGTATCAGAGATTTCTGCCATAGTGGAGGATATATATCTGTAGTACTGGCCGTGTCATTATAAAGAGATCTGTGCTGTATATGTACACTCTGTATACACATAACTCCTCCCTATACCATCACCTCCTCCATCATCACATATTACACAAATCACTTCCTCTGATCCCGGCTCACATCTTCCTCTTCTCTCTGCAGGGATCCATATTGTACAGAGGATGTTTGGCTGTGAGCTGAGAGATGACGGCACCACTGAGGGGTATGAGCAGCACGGATATGATGGGAGAGATTTTATGTCTCTGGACACACAGAGAGGGATCTATATCCCGACCATGAATGAGGCTCAGATCACCACACAGAGATTGAACAGTCCGGAGGAGAGATGGGGGGAGAGATACAATAATTATCTGAAGAATGAATGTATAGAGTCCCTACAGAAACATATCAACAATGGGAGAGAAGATCTGGAGAAGAGAGGTGACTACACTATAATCATCATATATGTTCTATCTACACACCGTATATGCACACTACACTATATACATCATACAGTCAGGTCCATAAATATTGGGACATCAACACAATTCTAATCTTTTTGGCTCTATAAACCACCACAATGAATTTGAAATGAAACAAACAAGATGTGCTTTAACTGCAGACTTTCAACTTTAATTTGAGGGTATTTACATCCAAATCAGGTGAACGGTGTAGGAATTACAACAATTGGTATATGTGACTCACACTTTTGTAAGGGATCAAAAGTAATGGGACAACAGCTGCTCAGCTGTTCCATGGCCAAGTGTGTGTTATTCTCTCATTATCCCATTTACAGGGTGCAGATAAAAGGTCCAGAGTTCTTTTCAAGTGGGCTATTTGCATTTGGAATCTGTTGCTGTCAACTCTCAATATGAGATCCAAAGGACTGTCACTGATAGTGAAGCAAGCCATCATTAGGCTGAAAAAACAAAACAAACCCATCAGAGAGATAGGAAAAACATTAGGTGTGGCCAAATCAACTGTTTGGATAATCTTTAAAAAGAGAGAACGCACCGGTGAACTCAGCAACACCAAAAGACCCGGAAGGCCACAGAAAACAACTGTGGTGGATGACTGAAGAATTCTTTCTCTGGTGAAGAAAACCAGAGTGAATACAGAGGGTTCACCACAAGATGTAAACCATTTGTGAACCTCAAAAACAGGAAGGCCAGATTAGAGTTTGCCAAACAACATCTAAAAAAGCCTTTGCAGTTCTGGAACAACATCCTATGGACAGATGAGACCAAGATTAACTTGTACCAGAGTGATGGGAAGAGAAGAGTATGGAGAAGGAAAGGAACTGCTCATGATCCAAAGCATACCACCTCATCAGTGAAGCATGGTGGTGGTAGTGTCATGGCGTGGGCATGTATGGCTGCCAATGGAACTGGTTCTCTTGTATTTATTGATGATGTGACTGCTGACAAAAGCAGTAGGATGAATTCTGAAGTGTTTCAGGCAATATTATCTGCTCCTATTCAGCAAAATTCTTCAGAACTCATTGGACGGCGCATTCACAGTGCAGATGGACAATGACCCGAACCATACTGCGAAAGCAACCAAAGAGTTTTTTTTAAGGGAAAGAAGTGGAATGTTATGCAATGGCCAAGTATATCACCTGACCTGAATCCGATTTAGCATGCATTTCACTTGCTGAAGACAAAACTGAAGGGAAAATGCCCCAAGAACAAACAGGGACTGAAGACAGTTGCAATGGAGGCCTGGCAGAGCATCACCAGGGATGAAACCCAGCATCTGGTGATGTCTATGCATTCCACACTTCAGGCTGTAATAGACTGCAAAGGATTTGCAACCAAGTATTAAAAAGTGAAAGTTTTATGGATGATTGTTAATTTGTCCCATTACTTTTGGTCCCTTAAAAAGTGGGAGGCACATATACAAACTGTTGTAATTCCTACACCATTCACCTGATTTGGATGTAAATACCCTCAAATTAAAGCTGAATGTCTGCAGTTAAAGCACATCTTGTTCGTTTTATTTCAAATCCATTGTGGTGGTGTATAGAGCCAAAAAAATTAGAACAGTGTCGATGTTCCAATATTTATGAACCTGACTGTATATGTTATATCTACACACTGTATATACACACTACATTATATAAATCATATATGTTATATTTACACACTGTATATACACACTGCACTATTGACATGAGCAATTAGTTTCGTTCCGAATCAAAATTCAGACGCATTTTAAATTATTTGGATGCATCCGCATTACAATAGTAACGAATTTAAACTAATCCGAAATAACAATTCAAATAAAAAAAGTGGACAAAATTTGAATCTAACCATACTATAAAATAATAAAGCAATAGAATAAAATAAAAGAATCCTAAAGAATAGAATTTAATAGAATAAAATAAAATTAATTATGACCGTCTTCCGAAATTCAAATTTCGAATACTATGAATTCAAATTCAAATTTTGATAGATTAGAATATAATCCAAAACAATGGAAACCAAAATAATAAAAAAAGAATAGAACAGAAAAGTAATAGAATAAAATATAATGAATTTGAATAGAATAGATTTGAATATAATCCAAAACAATGAAATCCGTAATAATAAAATAGAAAATAAGAAGAGTAGTGTCAGGAACCATGAAACAGACAGAGACAGAAGTACAATAAAAACACACTTGCTTATTATTAAAAAGGTAAACAGGAAAAAGCATAGTCAAGCAAGCCAGAATCCAGTAGCCAGATCGGGTAGTCAGCCAGTCCAAAGTTCATAAACCAGATCGGGTAATCAGCCAGTCTAGACGTCAGGGATCCAAGGAGAGCAACTGCAAGCAGGATGGAAGCCAGAAGGGATGTAGCAAGCCAGTCTTGAAACAACAGCAGGAGATGGTTCCTAGTGATGTGACCAAATGTGAAGGCAATGGAGAAATGAGCTGGAAGACTTTAAATAGGCAGGCCAGACGAGCATCATCGGGAACAGCTGGTAGCTGTGGAGAGAGAAGAGAGCTGGCAATTAGCCGACAGCTGAGCGGCCAGCCTAGAGGAGGAAGGGCTAAGCCAGCCCTGACAGTACCCCCCCTCAATGACCCCTCTCCCTTGGAGGGCCACCGGGCTTGAGGGGAAACTGTCTATGGAACTCGCGGAGGAGGACAGGGGCATGTACGTCAGAGGATGACACCCAGGAGCGTTCCTCCGGACCGTACCCCTTCCAATGCACCAGGTACTGTATGCGCCCACGGAACCTGCGGGAGTCAACAATGGATTGTACCTCATACTCCTCATGGTTCTGAACCTGAATAGGGTGAGGACGTGGCACCGAGGTGGTAAATCGGTTACAGACCAACGGTTTCAATAAGGAGACATGAAACACATTTGAGATGCGCATACTAGGAGGAAGTTCCAACGCGTAAGCTACTGGGTTAATCCTGCGAAGGATACGGAAAGGCCCAATAAACCGAGGTGCAAACTTCAGTGAGGGAACATGAAGCCGGAGGTTGCGAGATGACAGCCAGACCCTGTCTCCAACCCGGTAGGAAGGCGCTGGCAGGCGTCTGTGATCAGCATGGAGTCTGTACCTATTATTAGCATGACGCGAAGCCTCCTGGACTTGTACCCAAATAGAATGAAGACCACGGTGATGCTCCTCTAACGCAGGAATACTCTGCGGAACAAACGAGTCAGGCAACATGGAAGGTTGGAAACCATAATTCGCCATAAATGGAGACAATCGGTAGGCAGAATTCAAGGCACTGTTGTGAGCAAACTCTGCCCAAGGTAATGGGTCAGACCAGTTGTTATGATGGTCAGAAATATAGCAATGTAGGAATTGCTTCAAGGACTGATTGGCTCGTTCTGCGGCCCCATTAGACTGCGGGGGATACGCAGAAGAGAACGCAAGCTGGATTCCCAACTGTGCACAAATAGCTCGCCAGATCCGGGAAACAAACTGACTGCCCCTATCCGAGATAATCACCTTGGGTAGCCCATGTAAGCCAAAGATCTCCTGAGCAAAAATGGAAGCCAGTTCCTTAGAGGTGGGCAACTTCTTAAGTGGAATACAATGACACCTCTTTGAGAACCGGTCAACCACCATAAAGATAACAGTGTTGCCTTTGGAGTTGGGCAATTCCACAATGAAATCCATAGACAGGTGAGTCCAGGGCCTCTCTCCATTGGGTATAGGTTGTAAGAGGCCCACTGGAAGGTGTCGTGGAGTCTTACTCCACACACACGGGACAGGCAGCTACGAAAGCAGTAACATCAGCCCGTAGACTAAGCCACCAGAATTGTTGGGAGATGGCCCAAATGAGCTGATTCTTCCCAGGATGGCCAGCTGCCTTGGGAGAATGATAAGTCTGGAGCACTGCAGTACAGAGACTCTCTGGGACAAAGCAGCGGTCACAAGTTTTATCAGGAGGAGCATGGACCTGAGCAGCAAGAATTTTGTCACCCAAAGGAGAAGTAAGACTGGTGCGAACCGTAGCTAAGATGTGATCAGGAGGAATCATAGGAACTGGAACCGACTTGGAAGTGGAGGAAAATTGTTGTGACAAGGCATCAGCCCTTACATTCTTAGTACCGGGTAAGAATGAGACAATGTAATTAAAGCTCGACAAGAAAAGAGCCCATCATGCCCTTCTGGGAGAGAGTCGCTTAGCCTCAGACAAGAATGTAAGATTCTTATGGTCAGTAAGAATAAGAATGGGCACAGTGGTACCTTCAAGGAGATGTCTTCATTCTTCCAGGGCTAAAATGATCGCCAACAGCTCTCTGTCACCAATCTCATAATTGCACTCAGCAGGTGACAATTTCTTGGAAAAGTAGCCACACAGATGCATAGCCCTCTCAGGCCGCGTACACACGGGCGGACTGTTCGCCCAACCTTGTCCGCTGAACAGTGTTTGGGCGGACAGTCCGCTCGTGTGTGGGCTTTCAGCGGACAGTTTCAGCGGACAGTTTGACGGACAAAGTCTTTCGAAAATTCCGAAAAACTGTCCGCTGAAACTGTGTTTGAGCGAACAGTCCGCCCGTGTGTAGGCTACTTTCGAAATGAGCAAACTGTTCCCGCCCGGAGGAAAGTCTGCTCATTTCGAGCGCGTGTGAAGGTAGGCGGGGCCCGCGACGGAGACATCGCGGGCTCCGCTGCCTGGAATGGGCTTAAAGGGGAACCCCAACGCCGAAAAAAATCGGCGTGGGGGTTCCCCCAAAGTCCACAACAGACCCTTGTCCGAGCACGCTACCCGGCCGGCCAGGAAAGGGGGGCGAGCGAGCGCGCCCCCCCTCCTGAGCCGTACCAGGCCGCGTGCCCTCAACATGGGGGGTGCCTTGGGGAAGGGGGGGCCGCGCGGCCCCCCCACCCCAAAGCACCTTGTCCCCATGTTGATGAGGACAAGGGCCTCTTCCCGACAACCCTGGCCGTTGGTTGTCGGGGTCTGCGGGCGGGGGGCTTATCGGAATCCGGGAGCCCCCTTTAAGAAGGGGGCCCCCGGATACCGGCCCCCCACCCTATGTGAATGAGTATGGGGTACAATGTACCCCTACCCATTCACCTGTGAAATAAAGTACAAAAAAAAACACAACACAGGGAAAAAATATTTTATTGCACAGCTCCGGGGGTCTTCCGTCTTCGGGGGTCTTCTCGCCGGACTCCTCCGCTATCTTCGTGTAGCTCTTTTGCTAGCGGAGGAGTCCGGCTTTCTTCCTCCCCGCCGCCGGCCTCTTCTCCCGACTTCGGGGGTCTTGTCCCCCTCTTCGGTTCTTCTGCCGGGCCACCGCGCCTTCTTGTAGCTCTTTTGCAGGCGGTGGCCCGGTCTTCTGTCGCCGCTGCCTTCCGTTCTTCTGTCGCCGCCTTCGGTTCTTCTGCCGGGCCACCGCGCCTTCTTGTAGCTCTTTTACAGGCGGTGGCCCGGTCTTCTGTCGCCGCTGTCGCTGTCGCCGTCGCCGCCTTCCGTTCTTCTTCTTCTTGTTCTTCTTCTTCTTCTCCAGGAGATGTTGACACGTCGCTCTCTCCGGCCGAAATGCCAGAGCCGCGCTGTGCGGTCACTTATATAGTGACAATGGGGCGGGGTCGCATGGTATATGTCACATGGGTTGGTCACATGGGTTGATGTCACATGGGGACTATGACATCGTAAGGGGGCGGGGTCACCATGTGACCAACCCATGTGACATATACCATGTGACCCCGCCCCATTGTCACTATATAAGTGACCGCACAGCGCGGCTCTGGCATTCCGGCCGGAGAGAGCGACGTGTCAACATCTCCTGGAGAAGAAGAAGAAGAAGAACGGAAGGCGGCGACGGTCGACGGCGACAGCGACAGCGGCGACAGAAGACCGGGCCACCGCCTGTAAAAGAGCTACAAGAAGGCGCGGTGGCCCGGCAGAAGAACCGAAGGCGGCGACAGAAGAACGGAAGGCAGCGGCGACAGAAGACCGGGCCACCGCCTGCAAAAGAGCTACAAGAAGGCGCGGTGGCCCGGCAGAAGAACCGAAGAGGGGGACAAGACCCCCGAAGTCGGGAGAAGAGGCCGGCGGCGGGGAGGAAGAAAGCCGGACTCCTCCGCTAGCAAAAGAGCTACACGAAGATAGCGGAGGAGTCCGGCGAGAAGACCCCCGAAGATGGAAGACCCCCGGAGCTGTGCAATAAAATATTTTTTCCCTGTGTTGTGTTTTTTTTTTGTACTTTATTTCACAGGTGAATGGGTAGGGGTACATTGTACCCCATACTCATTCACATAGGGTGGGGGGCCGGTATCCGGGGGCCCCCTTCTTAAAGGGGGCTCCCGGATTTCCGATAAGCCCCCCGCCCGCAGACCCCGACAACCAACGGCCAGGGTTGTCGGGAAGAGGCCCTTGTCCTCATCAACATGGGGACAAGGTGCTTTGGGGTGGGGGGGCCGCGCGGCCCCCCCTTCCCCAAGGCACCCCCCATGTTGAGGGCACGCGGCCTGGTACGGCTCAGGAGGGGGGGCGCGCTCGCTCGCCCCCCTTTCCTGGCCGGCCGGGTAGCGTGCTCGAACAAGGGTCTGTTGTGGACTTTGGGGGGACCCCCACGCCGATTTTTTTCGGCGTTGGGGTTCCCCTTTAAGTCCATTCCAGGCGGCGGAGCCCGCGACGTCTCCTTTGCGGGCCCCGCCTACCTGTACACGCGCTCGAAATGAGCGGATTTGCCTCCGCCTTACGTGGGCGAGTCCGTTCATTTCAAAAGTTGAGCGAACTGTTTGGCAAACAGTTCGCTGAAACAGTCCGCTCGTGTGTGGGCAAGTCCGCTCATGCAAATTTTGAACGGACTGTTTGCCGAAACTGTTTGACGAACAAGGTTGGGCGAACAGTCCGCGCGTGTGTATGCGGCCTCAGAGTTAGGACGTTGAGACAGAAGGGCGCCAACTACAGTCTCAGAAGCATCAACTTCTAGGATAAAAGGCAACGTAGGATCAGGATGTGCCAACACAGGAGCAGAAACAAAGGCAGCCTTGAGAATTTCAAAGGCCTTAATGGACTCCGGAGACCAACTCTGTGGGTTACCATCCTTTCTGGTCATATCAGTCAGAGGCTTGATCAGAGATGAGAAGTTACGAATAAACTTCCAATAGTAGTTGGCAAAGCCCAGGAAACGCTGCAGAGGACATAAACCCACAGGTCGAGGCCACTGTAGGACTGCCGACAGTTTCTCTGGATCCATCGAAAAACCAGCAGTGGAAATGACTTAGCCCAGGAATGTAACCTGTTCACGATAGAACTCGCACTTCTCCAGTTTACAATAGAGATTGTAAGTTTCTGAAGTACATGACAGACATCTGTGCGGTGGAGGACATTGTTAATAAATTCCTGGAAAACTGCCAGGGCGTTACAAAGGCCAAAAGGTATTACCAGGTATTCATAATGGCCTGTTCTGGTATTAAACGCAGTCTTCCACTCGTCGCCCTCCTTAATGCGCACGAGATTGTATGCCCCTCTCAGGTCAAGCTTAGTGAAAACCGTTGCTCCCTTGAGGCGGTCAAATAACGCTGTAATCAATGGAATCTGGTAGGCATTCTTAATTGTGACACGGTTGAGACCCCTATAATCTGTTCACCGCTCTTCTTTTTCACAAAGAAGAAACCAGCACCAGCAGGAGACGAGGATTTGCGGATGAAATCTTGAGAAAGTGCGTCAGCAACATACTCCCCCATGGCCTTATCCTTCAAGACCGACAAAGGGTAAACCCGGCCACGAGAAGGTATGGCACCAGGTTGAAGGTCAATTGCACAATCATAAGGCCGGTGTGGAGCCAAACTACTAGCTTGACCTTTATCAAAGACATTACCAAAATCACAGTACTCCTCCGGCAGGAAGGGAGTGAAGCAGTGCACAGGACCTTGTATACCTTCAGGAAGCATGTCTCACTGCATTGTGGTGACCAGGAGAGAACCTCAGCACGGATCCAATCCAAGGAGGGGTTGTGCCTCTGTAACCAAGGATAACCAATAACCAGCGGAAATCTGGGTGAGGAAATAACTTGGAATTGGATTATCTCATGGTGAAGAGCCCCTACGGCCATGGACAACGGAACCTTCTCATGAGTCACATGGGCAGGCTGTAAAGGTCTCCCATCAAGAGCCTCAATGGCAAGTGGAGTGCCATGCAGCTGCAGCAGAATCGAGTGCTACGAAACCAATGCAGCATCAATGAACAGGCCTGCAGTCCCAGAGTCAATTAGAGCCTGTATCTCGATGGACGACTCAGCACAAGAAAGGGTGACCAAAACCAGGGGCTTATCCTTCTGGATAACTGGGGACGAAACAACGCCACCTAAGGTCTGTCCATGACAGGACCTCAAGGTTTGGGCGTTCCCTGGACGGGTAGGACAAGACTTCAAAAAGTGACCTGCCTGGCCAAACAAAGGCACAATCTCTCCCCCCTCCTAAAGGCTCTCTCATCCGCAGAGAGACACGTGAAGCCCAGGTGCATGGGTTCATCTTCACTGACCAACTCGATACCAGGAGGCATGGGAGGTGAGGGAGGCATGGGTGGGACTACAAAGCTCAGAAGCAAACGTACAGGAGGCTTCCGCATGCGCTCCTTAAGAGAAAGTCTTTCTCTAAGTGTGGAGTCAATGAGGATGGCAAACGAGATCAAGTTCTCCAGCTCAGTGGGTATATCTCGGGCTGCTATCTCATCCTTGATGGAATCCAAGAGACCATGAGAAAAAGCAGCCACGAGGGCCTCATTGTTCCAAGCAACCTCTGCTGCCAGAGTACGGAATTCAATGGTGTAGTCGGCAACAGTTCTCTGTTTGATGGACATGAGGCACTTGGCAGCAGAAGCAGAGTGTAAGGGGACGTCAAAAACCCTTTTAAAGGAGGGCAGAAACTGAGGGTAACTCAAGACAACAGGTTTTTGCGTCTCCCATAGAGGGTTAGCCCAGGCCAAGGCTCTCTCAGAAAGCAAAGATTTCACAAAACCTACTTTGCTTCTGTCCATGGGAAACGCCTGGGGCAGCATTTCGAAGTATATCTCAACCTTTTGAGAAACCCTCTGCATTGAACTGGATCACCCTCAAATCGCTGGGGAAGTGGTGCAGAACCAGACATACCTCTTATAGAGGTAATACTCGAGGCAGGTGCCTGCACAGAGACTGGCGAAGCAGCAGGAACGGCCCTGCGACTCAGGTTGTACCGGAGCAGCCACCGTGGGGGATTCCAGGTGAGCCGTGCGATTCAGGAGCGTTTGTAAGGCCAAGGCAAACTGATCCATGCGGTGATCTTGCTCATCCAATCTGGAAAACATATTACCAACAAGTGGATTGACTGTATCTTCTGAATTCATGGCCTTCGTGTACTGTCAGGAACCATGAAGCAGACAGAGACAGAAGTACAATAAAATCACACTTGTTTATTAATAAAAATAAAAAGGTAAACAGGAAAAAGCGTAGTCAAGCAAGCCAGATTCCAGTAGTCAGCCAGTCCAAAGTTCATAAACCAGATCGGGTAATCAGCCAGTCCAGACGTCAGGGATCCAAGGAGAGCAACTGCAAGCAGGATGGAAGCCAGGAGGGATGTAGCAAGCCAGTCTTGAAACAACAGCAGAGCGGCAAGCCCAGAGGAGGAAAGGCTAAGCCAGCTCTGACAAGTAGAAAAGAAAATAGAAAAGGATTAGAATAGAAAAAAATAGAACAGAATAGAATAATATAGAAAGAATGTATAACCATTTTTTTGAAATTCCCATTTCAAATAGAACAAATTCGAAATTTCAATAAAAAAAAAATAGAAAAGAATTTAATAGAAAAGAATAGAAAAACAATAGAACAGAATAGGATAAAAATAGAAAAAATATATAATCATCTTCAAAAATTTGAATTTTCGAATAGAATGAATCTGAATAGAAAAGATTAGAATAGAAAATACAAGAATACAATAGAATATAAAAGCAATACAATAAAATATAAAGAATATAATAAATATAGAACTATCTTCCGAAATTCGTATTTCGAATAGAATGAATTTGTATGTAGAATACATAGAAAATAATAGAATAGAATAGAAAATCAGAAAATAATAGAATAATATTGAATATAAATGTTATTCTTTCTATTCTATTTTATTCTATTCTGTTCTATTGTTTCTATATTCTATTATTTTCTATTCAAATTCATTCTATTCTAAATTGGAATTCATTTATTCAAAATGGGAATTTCAGAAAATAGTTATATATAATATTTTATTCTATTCTGTTCTATTGTTTTTCTATTCTATTCTTTTCTATTTCATGCTATTTGTTTCTATTCTATTATAATTCTATTATAATCTTTTTTTTTCAAATTCATTCTCTTTGAAATTGGAATTCATTCTATTCTAAATTGGAATTTCAGAAGATGGTTATAAAGTATATATACACCCATCTTCCGAAATTCTAATTTTTATAGAATCTATTCAGATTTGAATAGAAAATATTAGAATAGAATAGAAAATAGAATAAAAAAGAAGAGAATACAATCGAACAGAATAGAATAAAATATAATATGTGTGTATATATAACCATCTTCTGAAATTCAAATTTTCGTATAGAATGAATTTGAATAGAAAAGATTAGAACAGAATAGAAAATAATAGAATAAAAAATAAGTGGATACGAGAGAATGAAAAACAATAGAATAGAAAAACAATAGAAAATAGACAGAATATAATATGTAACCATCTTCTGAAATTCAAATTTAAAATAGAATGAATTTCAATTTCAAACAGAATTAATTTTAATATAAAATAATAGAAAAGAATAGAAAAACAATAGAGCAGAATGAAATACAATTATATATTTTCTATTCTATTCTTTTCTATTCTATTATCTTTTCTATTCAAATTCATTCTATTCTAAATTAGAATTTCAGAAGATAGCTATATATTATATTCTTATTATTTTTCTATTTTTCTATTCTTTTCTTTCTTATTATATTGTATTCTGTTATTTTTTATTCTATTTTTTCTATTGTAATCTTTTCTGTTCTAATTTTATATGAAATCCAAATTTCAGAAGATGGTTATATATACATATTATATTTTATTCTATTCTGTTCTATTGTATTCCATTATGTTTTATTCTATTATTTTCTATTCTAATCTTTTCTATTCAAATTTGAATTAATTCTATACTAAATTAGACTTTCAGAAGATTGTTATTTATATATATTATATATATATATATATATATATGTATGTATATATGTGTATATATATATATATATATATATATATGTATATATATATATATATGTATATGTGTATATATATATATATATGTATATGTGTATATATATATATATATATATATATATATATATATAACCATCCTCCAACATTCAAATTTCGTATAGAATGAATTTGAATAGAAACGATTAGAATAGAATAGAATAAAATAGATAACCATCTTCTGAAATTCAAATTTCATATAGAAGGAATTTCAATTCAAATAGAAAAGATTAGAATGGAATAGAAAATAATAGAATAAAAAATAAGAGAATACAATAGAATATAAGAACCATCTTCTGAAAAATTGAATTTCAATTGGAATGAATTCCAATATTGAACATGATGAATTTGAATTAAAATAGAAATTAACATTTTAGAAGATAGTTATGTATTATAGTATATTCTTTCTATTTTAAAATATTCTGTTCTATTGTTTTTCTTTTCTATTCTATTATAATCTTTTCTATTCAAATTGAATTCATTCTGTTCGAAATTAGAATTTCAGAAGATGGTTATATATTATATTCTTTCTATTTTATTCCATTGTTTATTATTTTCTATTCTAATCTTTTCTATTTAATTTTGAATTCATTCTATACGAAATTTTGGTAGATGGTCTTATATTCTATTTTATTCTATTCTGTTCTATTGTTTTTCTATTCTTTTCTATTTTATTCTCTTCTTTTCTATTCAAATTGAATTCATTCTGTTCGAAAAATTGGAATTCATTCTATTTGAAATTTGAATTTTGGAAGATGGTCTATATTATATTCTTTCTATTTTTATTATATTCTGTTCTTGTTTTTCTAGTTTTCTATTACTTTCTTTTCTATTTAATATAAATAAAGCAATTGTATGATTTAAGGTACAAATTTTCGAATTGCCAGACAGTCAGCATCAATAATCGAATGCAAAAGATGCGAATAACAAATGCAGTTTTGAATTCCGATACAGGTTCAATACAAGTCAAAACAGGAAAGGGAATTAGGGATTTTGACGGTGCAAATAATAACTAGATAATAAATGTTAATAGGTAAGATACAAAATTCTGTTACAAATATTTATTAAATTCAAAGTTAAAATTCATTAACAATTATTGATGAAAAATAAAAACACAAGACAGTACAAAGTGGTGGTTATTCTCATGAAACACACATAATCCCAACATGTTTCGCAGTAGATTGCTTCTTCAGGGGATGTGCAAATTTTTCAAAGAGATCTAAATCGAAATACAAGATAATATAGTAACAGAATATTTTCAAGTATATATCAAAAATAAAAATGCAGAGGTGATCAAATACCACCAAAAGAAAGCTCTATTTGTGGGAACAAAATGATAAAAATTCTGTTTGGGTACAGTAAAGGATGACTGCAATTGTCATTTAAACAGAGACAGCGCTGAAAGCTGAAAATTGGCTTGGGCAGGAAGGGGGTGTAAGTGCCCTGTATTGAAGTAGTTAATAACAAGTTACAGTGCCTTGCGAAAGTATTCGGCCCCCTTGAAATTTTCAACCTTTTGCCACATTTCGGGCTTCAAACATAAAGATATAACATTTTTATTTTTTGTGAAGAATCACCAACAAGTGGAACACAATTGTGAAGTGGAACGAAATCTATTGGATTTTTGAAACTTTTTTAACTAATAAAAAAATGAAAAGTGGGGCGTGCAAAATTATTCGGCCCCCTTGCGTTAATACTTTGTAGAGCCACCTTTTGCTGCGATTACAGCTGCAAGTCGCTTGGGGTATGTCTCTATCAGTTTTGCACATCGAGAGACTGAAATTCTTGCCCATTCTTCCTTGCAAAACAGCTCAAGCTCAGTGAGGTTGGATGGAGAGCGTTTGTGAACAGCAGTTTTCAGCTCTTTCCACAGATTCTCAATTGGATTCAGGTCTGGACTTTGACTTGGCCATTCTAACACCTGGATACGTTTATTTGTGAACCATTCTTTTGTAGATTTTGCTGTATGTTTGGGATCATTGTCTTGTTGGAAGATAAATCTCCGTCCCAGTTTCAGGTCTTTTACAGACTCCAACAGGTTTTCATCCAGAATGGTCCTGTATTTGGCTGCATCCACCTTCCCCTCAATTTTTTTTTTTTTCAAATATAAATTTTATTAAGTAAACTCCGGAAGGGAATACCCCACAATACAGGCAGTAAAAAGACAAAAAAAAACAAACAAGTAGAGTTCTCAGTACAAAAAGCAATGTGGTATCAAGAGCGTACAGTCACTCAAACAATGCAGCGAACCAGATACAATAAAACAATAGAGTACATAGGAGATCGTTGCTTTTGCAGCAGGTAAGGACAGTGAACCTGCGAACTCCGTGGAACGGTACAAGAGTGGGGTACAATATCCGAGCTTCCTCCGACTAACCACAGGGAGGAAAATCAGAGTTACCGGAGGTGGAGAGGGATAGGAGTAGGAGGACAGAAGTGAGGGGTAAAGAGGAGGAGGTGGGGGAGGGGGAAAGAGATAAGGGACAGAAAAAGACAAAGAATAGACCGATAGACACGGCGGTGGATCGGATCATCCGTAACGTAAATAGAACCAAGGGAGGATCACGACTTTAGCAGGGCTTGGCCTTCCCCGGAGAAGATAAACAAGCACCAGCCATCCCATGTTTTTTTATATGTCTCTTGCTTGTGCTGTGCAGTAAGGATAAGGTCTTCCAACTTCCGTATGTCCTCCACCTTCCGCAACCAATGCGCCACTGTTGGTGGGGCACTGCGCTTCCAGCATAGGGGAATACAAGCCTTAGCTGCATTGAGAAGGTGACACATAAGGGATTTCCTATATTTTTTGAGGGGGACCACTGATAGATGCAGCAAAAAGAAAGCGGCATCATCCGGGATGGGGTAGGCCGCGAACTGCTGGGATATACGGCGGACCTCCATCCAGAACGATCGCAGTCTGGGGCAGGACCAGAACACGTGGAGCAGAGTACCCTTCTCCTCCCCACAGCGCCAGCACCGATCCGAAGACGAAGGGTAGCACTTGCTCAGCCTGGAAGGCGTTAGGTACCAACGGGTAAGGATTTTAAAGTTGGTTTCCTGCATCTTGGTGCAAAGAGAAGATTTAAGGGCTAGGGTGATAATACGGTTTGTGTGAAGCGGTGAGAATTCACGGCCCAGGTCCCGCTCCCATTTAGATAAACAGGGCAATACAGGTGGTTCTACGGGTGAGGATAACAGGGTATAGGTCTGAGAAAGCACGTGAGTCAATGGGTCAGTCGTTGAGCACAGGTCCTCAAATGGCGTCAGATGTCGTGTAAAGTCCCGCGGGTGTGGTAACGAATGTAGGAAATGGTGTAGTTGTAAAGCTGTCCAGAACGGTAGGCGGAATGTCCCTGACGCTATAGTAAGTTCCGTCAAAGAGGGCTACCTCCCCTCCGTCAAGAAACTGGCCGCGCTGTCGTGGCCGGCATCCACCAGAGACGCGTAGTTAGCACAGCTTAAGCCTGGTTCAAAACTCGGATGACCTAAGATGGGAAGTAGGGGAGAAAGTACAGAGATAAGGGCAGTCTTGGCGGCGACCGCATGACTGTGTTTCAGCGTCGTGCCAATAAGGGGGTGTAGTTTTAGGGGCGCCGGGAGGTCCCTGTAGCACCACAGTGCTCCTTTCAAGGGTATGCATGTCTGGTCCTGTTCAAGTTGTACCCAGAGTTTGGACGCCCCGTTACGTCTCCAGTCAACGATCCTCCCCAAGTGGGACGCCAAGTAGTAGTTACGTACATCAGGAAGTGCAAGGCCCCCCCAATGTTTGGGCAGCGTCAGCTGCGCATAGCGCAGCCTTGGCTTCTTATGAGCCCAGACAAATTTGGTAAAAAGAGCTTGTACTTGTCTAAAAAAAAGAGGTGGTATGTGTATGGGCAGGGCCTGGATGAGGTAAATAAATTTGGGTAGAATGTTCATTTTCAGGAGGTTACATCTCCCAAACCAGGAGTGCAAACCTCCCTGCCATTGCTCTAGAAGCAACCGAGACCTAGTCAGTAGGGGCGGAAAATTAAGTTCAAATGTCTGGGCAATGTGAGCCGGGATTTTCGTACCTAAATATGTCAGAGCTGTGTTCGTCCATTTAAAGCTGAAGTTGGCCCTCAAATCAGAGAGGATTCGAGGTGGTACTGCAATGCCCATTGCTTCGGACTTAGTAAAGTTTATTTGCAGATGGGAAAGCGCACCATACAACTGGAATTCTCTGAGGAGGTTCGGCAACGAAATCCTGGGATTAGTCAAGGAAAACAAAAGGTCATCTGCATAAGCCGATATTTTATAGTGAGAAGCCCCAATTCGTAAGCCTGAGATATCCGGGTTTCGCCTGATATGACAGAGAAACGGTTCTAGGGAGAGGGCAAAGAGCAAGGGTGAAAGCGGGCAACCTTGTCTCGTCCCATTCCCAATGGGAAAGGGACTTGAGAGGACTCCGTTCGCCTTTACTTGAGCTGTAGGGGTAGAGTAGATGTTGGATATCCACCGCAACATCGTATCTCCCAAACCTATGTGACGTAAGACAGAGAACATATAGCACCAATTAACCCTATCAAAAGCCTTTTCGGCATCTGTATTCACCAACACACAGGGGACCTTTCGGGTTTCTGCAACGTGAAGCAGGTTCAACACCTTAATGGTGTTGTCTCTTGCCTCTCTGTTGGGTATGAACCCCACTTGATCTAAGTTCACAAGGGACTGAATGTGTTGCGCTAGTCTATTGGCCACAATTTTGGAGAATAGTTTCAGATCTATGTTTAAGAGCGAGATCGGCCTATAGCTACCACACTGGCTAGGGTCTCCCCTCAATTTTAACCATCTTCCCTGTCCCTGCTGAAGAAAAGCAGGCCCAAACCATGATGCTGCCACCACCATGTTTGACAGTGGGGATGGTGTGTTGAGGGTGATGAGCTGTGTTGCTTTTACGCCAAACATATCATTTTGCATTGTGGGCAAAAAGTTCGATTTTGGTTTCATCTGACCCGAGCACCTTCTTCCACATGTTTGGTGTGTCTTCCAGTTGGCTTGCGGCAAACTTTAGACGAGACTTTTTATGGCTATCTTTGAGAAATGGCTTTCTTCTTGCCACTCTTCCATAAAGGCCAGATTTGTGCAGTGTACGACTGATTGTTGCCCTATGGACAGACTCTCCCACCTCAGCTGTAGTACTCTGCAGTTCATCCAGAGTGATCATGGGCCTCTTGGCTGCATCTCTGATCAGTCTTCTCCTTGTCTGAGCTGAAAGTTTAGAGGGACGGCCAGGTCTTGGTAGATTTGCAGTGGTCTGATACTCCTTCCATTTCAAAATGATCGCTTGCACAGTGCTCCTTGGGATGTTTAAAGCTTGGGAAATCTTTTTGTATCCAAATCCGGCTTTAAACTTCTCCACAACAGTTTTACGGACCTGCCTGGTGTGTTCCTTGGTCTTCTTGATGCTCTCTGCGCTTTCAACAGAACCTTGAGACTATCACAGAGCAGGTGCATTTATAAAGAGACTTGATTACACACAGGTGGATTCTATTTATCACCATCAGTCATTTAGGACAACATTGGATCATTCAGAGATCCTCGCTGAACTTCTGGAGTGAGTTTGCTGCACTGAAAGTAAAGGGGTCGAATAATTTTGCACGCACCACTTTTCAGTTTTTTTTTTTTGCTAAAAAAGTTTTAATTATCCAATAGATTTAGTTCCACTTCACAATTGTGTCCCACTTGTTGGTGATTCTTCACAAAAAATTACGATTTTATATCTTTATGTTTGAAGCCTGAAATGTGGAAAAAGGTTGAAAAGTTCAAGGGGGCCGAATACTTTCGCAAGGCACTGTAATTAGCTCATGTTAATTATGTTCTTGGTTGCAGTTTGTATTGTATAGTAGCGATGGGCAAACGGTTTGGCCAGATCATAAGTTTGGGCCGAACTTTGGTTGTTCGGATGTTTGGGCGAACGCCGAACAATATAAAGTATTTGGGGCAAATTCGAAAGCTGCCAGAACACTGTTAAAGTCTATGGGACACTAACATGAAAAATCAAAAGTGCTCCTTTTACCCGCTTGCCGACTGCGCCATAGCCAAATGACGGCTACAGTGTGGCTCGATAACTCTGGGAGGGAGTACATTGATGTCCTCCCAGAATCGCGCTCCCACGTGCCCCTTGGTAAATGACCGTTGACAGTGGCCATTTACCACGTGATTGCACCGTCAAATGATGCAGCGATCACTTGTAAACAAACCAGTGTTATATCGAATGACCGCAACAAACAGGGACATACAATGTAATACTGACATATAATCACACACATAGGTTGGACTTAATGAACTTGTGTCTTTTTTTTACCCTCACCTACTATGTAACTATGTCTGGTTCCTCTCTCCCCTCTCTGTACCGATCAGTACAATGTAAGCAGAGAGGGGAGAGATCAGGTGCTGCAGTGCTGTGGGCTGGATGTGTAGTGCCCACAGCCCTGGTTTGTGACAATTCCTGCCTCATCCATCCATGCTCAGCCATCGCAATTATCCCCATCCATATTTAGCAATACTCAGCCATTAATCCTCATTAGGGATGAGCCGAACACCCCCCGGTTCGGTTCGTACCAGAACTTTTGAACGGACCGAAAATTTGTGCGAACTTTAGAACCACATTGAAGTCTATGGGACTCGAACGTTCAAAATAAAAAGTGCTAATTTTAATGGCTAATATGCAAGATATTGTCCTAAAAAGGGTTTGGGGACCTGGCTCCTGCCCCAGGGGACATGGGCCAATGCCTAAAATGTTTTTAAAAACGGCTGCCCTGATTTTAATGAAGATTAATGTGAAAAAAAGTGAAATATTCCTTTAAATATCGTGCCTGGGGGGTGTCTATAGTATGCCTGTGAAGTGGCACGTGTTTCCCATGTTTAGAACAGTCCCTGCACAAAATGACATTTAACAGAAAAAAAGTCATTTAAAACTGCTTGTGGTTTTAATGTAATATCTGGTTCCGGCAACATGGATGAAAATCATTGAGAAAAATGGCATAGGAAGCTCCCCCGCCCATTACCAGCCCCTTTGGGCCTTGTGCGGATATTAAGGGGAACCCCGTATCCATATTAAAAAAAAGGAAAGGTGTGGGGCCCCCAGACCCTATATACTCAGAACAGGAGTATACAGGCGGGGCAAACAAGACAGGGACTGTGCAGGTTTGTTGTGTTATGTAGAATCTGTTTGTAATTTTGAACTGGTACATTTTTAAAGTGTAGCTCCAGTCAAAAAATCTATTTTTAAGCTTTTTGGAAAACATAGGGAAGGGTTATCACCCCTGTATAATTTGTTTTGCCATCTGTCTTTTTTCATCTCACTTCCTGTTATCTCCTTCCGTTTGCAAGTAGGAGATGTTTGTAAGTTGGATGTTTGAAAGTAGGGGCCTGCTCTACATGCTCTGCAGAAATTTGCGCCTAAGGTGTTGGTGTTGCCACAACACTGTAAGCCCTCAAAGTGACTCTTGGTAGGCCCTGGAGAGCCCTGTAAACAATTATATAGGTGCTGGAGATACTGTAAACAATTATATCAAGAATTTTAATTACATGCCATTGTTGAACAGTGGTAGAAAAATAAGGCCTTTGGTGGTTGTGGTAGTGGTAGTGGTGCTGGTGCCACAACACTGTAAGTCCTCACAGTTACTCTCGGTGGGTGCAGGAACGGGCCCTGCTGTGAAATATTATATTAAGAATTGTTATTACATGCCCCTGTTAAACAGGGGCAGAAAAATTGGGCCTTAGGCACTGATTGCTGGTGCCACCACACTGCAACCTCTCCCATATACTCTAGTTGTAGTGCAGGAATGAGCCCTGCTGCAAAGCATTGCATCAAAAATTGTAATTACACGCCCCTGTTAAACAGGGTCTGAAAAATTGGGCTGGTGGCATCACCCAGAACCAATAATGTTCTTCCAAGATATCAGCGGAGGAGGAAGAGGATAGACAGTCAACATAATGGGACAGTCACTCAGCATCAGCATAGGCAGTCTTGAAGGTATGTGATATTTCAAAAAAAATTATTCGGTTACATCAGCTTCAGGTGCTTGGTAGCTGTGGGTGATCCAAGACTGATTCATCTTGATGAAGGTCAGTCGATCAACCGAGTCGGTGGACAGGTGCACCCTGTGATAGGTTACAAAGCCACCAGCAGCACTGAAGGTGCGTTTTGAAAGAACGATGGATGCAGGACAGGCCAGAAGCTCAATTACATACTGTGCAAGCTCTGGCCAGTGATCCATCCTCAAGACCCGGTAAGCCAGAGGATTTTCGGTGGGAAAGGTGTCCAAGTCTGAATTTGCCCCTAGGTATTCTTGCACCATGTAAATCAGACGCTGGCGATGATTGCCGGAAACCGATTATACCTTGGGGCTGCGGACTAAAAAATTGTCTGAACGCATCGGTCAGGCGGCCACCTTCTCCACCGCTCCTTGTTACTGATGACTCAGCAACACATTGTCCAGGACCAGGAGTTTGTAACCTCCCAGTCTCTGGGAACGCGTTGCACAGACCTTTCTGCAAGGCCTCTCGGAGATGTCTCATCCTCTGCTCCCTCTGCGATGGCAAGATAAGGTCTGCAACCTTACCCTTGTACCGTGGATCAAGGAGAGTAGCCAGCCATTAATGGTCCCTCTCCTTGATCCGAAGAATACGAGGATCCTTCCGCAGGCTTTGCAGGATCAGGGAGGCCATGCAGCGTAGGTTAGCTGAGGCATTCAGTTCGGAGTCCTCTGGGTCACTAAGGACAACATGATCCGCAGCCACCTCCTCCCAGCCATGTAGAAGTCCACAGGTTTCTTGGGACTGTGAATCATCCCTAAAAGACTGCTGCTGCTGATGCTGAGTGCCAGGCTCCACCTCCATGCTGACACAATCCTCCTCCTTCTCCTTGTCCTCTTCCTGTGTGATGGGTGGGACAGCAGGAACACTGTCTGGATAAAGGGGGCCTTGAGAGGCCAGGAAGTCCTCCTCTCCCTGCCTCTGTTCTGCCTCAACTGCCCTGTCCATTATTCCATGTAGCATATGCTCCAAGAGGTGGACAAGAGGCACAGTGTCACTGATGCATGCACTGTCACTGCTCACCATCCTTGTGGCCTCCTCAAACGGTGACAGGACAGTGCATGCATCCCTGATCATGCTCCACTGGCGTGGTGAGAAAAAACCGAGCTCCCTGACCCTGTCCTGGTGCCGTAGTCACACAGGTACTCATTGATGGCCCTCTGCTGCGTGTGCAGCCGCTGCAGCATGGCCAACGTTGAGTTCCACATGGTGGGCATGTCACATATAAGGCGGTTCTTGGGCAGGTTCAACTCCTTTTGGAGCTCATCCAGCCGAACACTGGCATTAAATGATCGGCGGAAATGCACACAGACTTTCCTGGCCTGCTTCAGGACATCCTGTAAGCCCGGGTACCTGCCCGAGAACCGCTGCACCACCAGGTTAAGGATGTGAGCCACACAGGGCACATGGGTCAGTTGTCCCTGTCAGAGAGCGGAGAGGAGGTTGGTGCCATTGTCACAAACCACCAATCCTGGCTTAAGCTGGCGTGGCGTCAACCACCTCTCGGCCTGCCCCTGCAGAGCTGACAATATATCTGACCCAGTGTGGCTCCTGTCCCCCAAACAAACCAGCGCAAGCACGGCATGACATAATTTTTCCTGCGTACTTGTGTAGCCCCTTGAACGCCTACGGAGCACCTCTGGTTCCGAGGACAGAGCAATGGAAGAGGCCATGGAGGAAGAAGTGGTGGAGGAGAGAGGTGTGTCACAACCAGTAGTAACATTTTGGAGGCGTGGTGGCGGAACAACCTCCAACACTACTGCACTTTGTCCTGCATCCTTCCCAGCTGCCAGAAGAGTGACCTAATGGGCCGTGAAAGACAGGTAACGTCCCTGTCCATGCCTGCTGGACCATGAGTCAGCGGTAATATGCACCTTACCGCTGACCGCTCTGTCCAGCGAGGCAAGGACATTGCCTTCCACATGCCTATAGAGAGCCAGAATCGCCTTTCATGAGAAAAAGTGGCGTTTGGGGACCTGCCACTGAGGAAACGCACATTGCACAAACTCACGGAAGGGGGGGCAGAGTCTACCAAATGAAAAGGCAGCAGTTGAAGTGCTAGCAATTCAACCGCTGTACATGTGGATGGCTGATAGTGAACTTTTTTCGACGGTCCAGCAGCTGGGGCAGGGAAATTTGCCTGCTACAATTGGACGTGGGTGTACTGCTAGCAGAGTGCCCACAAGCACTTGGCTGTGACACACCTAATTCTACACCTTCATTCCTCTCAGTGCAGGTTTCAGAGAGGACTGAAGGTCTAATGGGGTTGGAGATCCCAGCTGATGAGGAGCAAGGAGAGGTCCGCTTTGTTCTTTGGTGTGGATATTTTAGGTACGCTTGCCAATGAACTGCGTGGCAGGTCGACATAAGTCTGGTCAAGCATGTGGCTGATGTTTTGGCCATGCAAGATACGCTTGAGACATATGTTGCAAATAGCAGCGGTGCGATCTGATGCACTCAACTTTTGGAATAACGTGCAGAGGCAGCGCCCTGCACAGGCGAAGCTCTGCGGTGTGATTCAGTCGGTGTGCTGCCCCTAAGCTGGCCCCCGGAGGGCATCCTGCCTCGTTGGAGATGTGCCTCCTCCTCCTCTCTCCTATCATGCACCTACGTGGAGTCAGTGCCCTCATCATCCTCTACCTCTTCATCACTGGAGCAAACCTGGCAGTATGCTGCAGCTTGTGGAACATGACTGCTAGATTGCTGTCCTTCTTGAGCATCCTCTCTCTCTGCGCTCACGCTACTGCCTTCCTCTAGCTGAGTATCATAATCAGAGCCTACAAAACACTGGACATCCTCCTGGAGCATGTACCCAACACTGTGCTCAAACAGTTCGGGGGACTCCTCAGGAGGACGTGGTGGGTCTAGGGAAGGAGTCACTGATGATGACATTAAGGCAAGGGAAGAGGATGCGTTGGCAGCTGCTTTGCTAATACCCTGAGCCTGGGTGAGAGAGGATGAGGAGGATGAAGAGGGCTTGGTCATCCACTCTAACAAGTCTTTGGCATGATGCGACTCAACGTGTCCAGCTGCTGAAAATAAGGAGAAGCGTGTCCCATGGCCATGTGCTGATGATGCACCGCGTCCACAACCAGCACTGTTGTCTCTAGACACGGAGCCTGCTTGCCCTCTTTTATTGGCTCGTGCCTGTCTGCCTCTCCTTGTTGGCCTTTCAGACATGGTAATGGCCTGCAGGGAGATGGGAAACCAGCAATTGGGTAGTGTATATTGTGCTGGAGGCACAAAACACCCACTAACTCCTGCAGATGCCTTTATTATAGAACACCAGCAATAACGGGTAGATATAGGTGTATACTGTGCTGTGCTGGAGGCACACAACACCCACTAACTTCTGCAGATGGCAGATGGCTCAATTAGAGAACAGCAATGAAGGGTAGATACAGGTGTATTCTGCAGTGAAGGCACACAGTCAACACCCAGTCACCCACTAATTCCTGCAGATGGCAGATGGCTCAATTAGAGAACGGCAATAAAGGGTAGATACAGGTGTTTTCTGCGGTGCAGGCACACAGACAACACCCAGTCACCCACTAACTCCTGCAGATGGCAGATGGCTCAATTAGAGAACAGCAACAAAGGGTAGATACAGGTGTATTCTGCGGTGCAGGCACACAGACAACACCCAGTCACCCACTAACTCCTGCAGATGGCTCAATTAGAGAACAGCAACAAAGGGTAGATACAGGTGTATTCTGCGGTGCAGGCACACAGACAACACACAGTCACCCACTAACTCCTGCAGATGGCTCAATTAGAGAACAGCAATGAAGGGTAGATACAGGTGTATTCTGCAGTGCAGGCACACAGATAACACCCATTCACCCACTAACTCCTGCAGATGGCAGATGGCTCAAATAGAGAACACTCAGAACAGCAATGAAGGGTAGATACAGATGTATTGTGCGGTGAAGGCACACAGACAACATCCACTAACTCCTGCAGATGCCGGAACACTACACAAGGCTGTCGCGCTGGCAGCCTTATATAGTGTGGGGCGTGTACTACACAGCCTGAGCCATAATTGGCCACAGGCATACTGCCTGTGGCCAATCATGGCTCTCCTCGCTGCCGGCGCTGTGATTGGCCAAGCATGCGGGGTCACAGTGCATGGTTGATCAATCATGAGCCAGCAATGCACTGCGATGGCGCAGTGAATTGTGGGGCGTGAGCGTCACGCAAATTTGGCGCGACCGGCTAATTATTAATGTTGGCTGTGATTCAATGAGAATGGTGGACAATTGCTGCTGTTGCTGATAAATGCTGAATACTGCTGCTGTTGCAGATGTTAAGGTTAATCACTGTCCTTTATTTACCTGCTGAAGACTGCTGTGGCCTGTGAGAGCATAGGCCCGTTGCCACCTGTTGATAACTGTTGTTATAGGTGGATAGCCAATGAGAATTGCAAAGGAGTCTAACCTTAATACATAAAAAGTCATCCAAACTGTGGTTTTTGAAAATGGAACTGTTCATTGTATTACCCCTTCCCGCCGAGCTTACGCAGATGTGCGTACTCGGCTTCCGAGGGTTATACAGGGAAGATGCCTGCACCTGCAGGCATCATCCCAGTACCGTTTTTTACAGCGGGCGATTGGCTATCCAGCCATAACAACCGAAGCAGCTAAAAGCCGCTCAGCTGTTATGCCGGAGGAGTGGGAGGGGACGTCCCCCCGCCGCTGTTACCGGTGCTCCCACTCAATCGGGAGCACCGATTCACAATGTGATGCCTCCGGCTGCTGGGGAGGAACTGGAATGAAGCTGTAAAGGGAGTGGGCTGCGCTAAAAAAGTTATAAAATTAATACTTATAAACGGAAAAAACCCTTAAAGTGAAAAACTTTAGGAAGTAACTGTTTAGTTAATATCAACTATACCAGAAAATAGAATTATATTAGATGTAAGTAACAAATATATATCAATATTGTCAGTGAAGACACCATAGATAATAATGAATTATCCTAATGTGATGTGAACATTCAAAGAAAGGAGCAATGTGACATCAAATGACCAATTGCCTTAAAAAATTAATAAAACATCAATATATGTGAAAAAAATCATAACATTAAATATTAGAGTGTTCATAAAGTCCATGAAAAATATCTATTTTCAAAGTATTCCACGGTGATATGGTGACAGCATAAATATCCAGAACGAACGTGAACCGTGCACAACCTCCACCACAGATATTACTGCCGCTTACCGAAGGTGTATGGTTCCTTATTACAGAGAACCATGCAGAGCGGATGACTGATTCCCCCAGTCCAGGGTTTTCACAAATGGATGTAAAGGAACTCTGGAACCCGTTCGCCTCCAAATACACTCCCTCTCACCGGTTTACATAGAAGGTAATAAAACTCACAATAGTGTAAAACCCAAGTAAATTTTAATCGAACGTAAGAGACAAATGCGCACTTACAGAAATAATGTTTAAAACGATCGTTAAGCAAATCCGAGCCGGCCGGTCTCGATTCGCGCCCAATGCTTCCGCAAACAAACAACGCGAGCTGGTGGCGTCAGGACGTCGCTCCTCCTCCCTACGCGTTTCGTCACTATGGGACGTGGTCACGGGGTACGGGCGGCGTCCTGACGCACCGCTTAAATAATACATACAATAAACCAAGACTCTATCTGACCCCGGAACTGAGGCGGAAGACGCCATCTTGGTTCTTGGAAAATAGCACAAACTAATGTTGTGGGAAAAGTACTCATAGCCAATAGTGTTACATAGATAAAATTAATATATGGATGAACAAAATAAGCTCGAAGGCTGTGAACCCACATGGGAAACACAAATACACCTCAAAAAGAGGAGGGAGAAGTAAAATAAAAATAAGCTCCCGAGGTGTATATTTAAACACAAATATAATCCAATTATCTGAATAGTCATAATATAAAGGGGAATAGGATGAAATATAAACCCCATAGAAACTTGGTCAGATCAAAAGAATTAACCCAATATGTGATCCACCCAATCTCCGAAGTCAGACCAAACATATACAGTAGTTACAAAACATCTGTTACATTTAGTGGTATATGCCAATAACAGAATTGGAGCAGTGTTGTGCCACGTCCATCGATATGTCCTAATCATAGGACAGGGATGGCACAACCCTATACATAAAGATGAGTATAAGTCATAGGACCATACATGGCCCCTTAGGTAAATGGATGAAAGTTGAGTGAACCATCTACGTAAATTAACAAACCAAATCTTAAAACCAGACCCAAAAAGGTCTGTTATCTCTAGTAATATGTACCTATAACAAAATTTAAACAGTATAATATTGTGCCCATTATTAAGTGCCAATACCGAAACCTAAACAGTATAATACCGCACCCATGGGCCTAATTATGGGTAAATTATAGGCCATATATGGCCCCTGATATTACAAAATCATGAAAAATTAAAAGGTGGGAAACCAGTTCATAGGAAAGGATCTATATATAAAACAATATGAAAAAATAAAAAAATCCAGATATTTCTTCTAAGCTAATATAATAAAGAACATATATTAATTAAGAATTATCAATAAAACAATTAACATCGACGTCAATATTTAACCCAAATGGGGTATAACTTTTAAGCTTATGTACCCAGGCCATCTCCAACCTGGAGATACTGCGAACCAAACAGCCACCCCTCCAATTCGGCCTATATTTATCTATGCCAAGAAACAACGTATCGGAGGGATCCCTATTGTGAGCAATTAAATAGTGCTTGGAAACAGAGTGTTTGGTAAACCCTCTCCTGATGTTGCCTATATGCTCATTAATCCGGACCTGTAGGGGTCTCTTGGTCCGGCCCACATATTGCAGACCGCACGGACATTATTTTTTCATATTGTTTTATATATAGATCCTTTCCTATGAACTGGTTTCCCACCTTAAAATTTTTCATGATTTTGTAATATCAGGGGCCATATATGGCCTATAATTTACCCATAATTAGGCCCATGGGTGCGGTATTATACTGTTTAGGTTTCGGTATTGGCACTTAATAATGGGCACAATATTATACTGTTTTAATTTTGTTATAGGTACATATTACTAAAAATAACAGACCTTTTTGGGTCTGGTTTTAAGATTTGGTTTGTTAATTTACGTAGATGGTTCACTCAACTTTCATCCATTTACCTAATGGGCCATGTATGGTCCTATGACTTATACTCATCTTTATGTATAGCGTTGTGCCATCCCTGTCCTATGATTAGGACATATCGATGGACATGGCACAACACTGCTCCAATTCTGTTATTGGCATATACCACTAAATGTAACAGATGTTTTGTAACTACTGTATATGTTTGGTCTGACTTCGGAGATTGGGTGGATCACATATTGGGTTAATTCTTTTGATCTGACCAAGTTTCTATGGGGTTTATATTTCATCCTATTCCCCTTTATATTATGACTATTCAGATAATTGGATTATATTTGTGTTTAAATATACGCCTCGGGAGCTTATTTTTATTTTACTTCTCCCTCCTCTTTTTGTGGTGTATTTGTGTTTCCCATGTGGGTTCACAGCCTTCGAGCTTATTTTGTTCATCCATATATTAATTTTATCTATGTAACACTATTGGCTATGAGTACTTTTCCCACAACATTAGTTTGTGCTATTTTCCAAGAACCAAGATGGCGTCTTCCGCCTCAGTTCCGGGGTCAGACCGAGTCTTGGTTTATTGTATGTATTATTTAAGCGGTGCGTCAGGACGCCGCCCGTACCCCGTGACCACATCCCATAGTGACGAAATGCGTAGGGAGGAGGAGCGACGTCCTGACGCCACCAGCTCGCATTGTTTGTTTGCGGAAGCATTGGGCGCGAATCGAGACCGGCCGGCTCGGATTTGCTTAACGATCGTTTTAAACATTATTTCTGTAAGTGCGCATTTGTCTCTTACGTTCGATTAAAATTTACTTGGGTTTTACACTATTGTGAGTTTTATTACCTTCTATGTAAACCGGTGAGAGGGAGTGTATTTGGAGGCGAACGGGTTCCAGAGTTCCTTTACATCCATTTGTGAAAACCCTGGACTGGGGGAATCAGTCATCCGCTCTGCATGGTTCTCTGTAATAAGGAACCATACACCTTCGGTAAGCGGCAGTAATATCTGTGGTGGAGGTTGTGCACGGTTCACGTTCGTTCTGGATATTTATGCTGTCACCATATCACCGTGGAATACTTTGAAAATAGATATTTTTCATGGACTTTATGAACACTCTAATATTTAATGTTATGATTTTTTTCACATATATTGATGTTTTATTAATTTTTTAAGGCAATTGGTCATTTGATGTCACATTGCTCCTTTCTTTGAATGTTCACATCACATTAGGATAATTCATTATTATCTATGGTGTCTTCACTGACAATATTGATATATATTTGTTACTTACATCTAATATAATTCTATTTTCTGGTATAGTTGATATTAACTAAACAGTTACTTCCTAAAGTTTTTCACTTTAAGGGTTTTTTCCGTTTATAAGTATTAATTTTATAACTTTTTTAGCGCAGCCCACTCCCTTTTTTCCCTTTATTCAAATGTAGTATAACATTTGGGTTGCTGCTTAATTTTGTAATTTAACAAGCGCGGTTTTTCCTCTTTTTTGGAATGAAGCCGTAATCGGCTTCATTCCAGTATCCCAATAGTAAACACGGAAGCGATGTCATGATGTCACTTCCTGTTTACTCGGCTGACAATAGCGCCGTTTTTTAAAAAAAAAAACAGTATTCAGAATCGCCGTTTTTGCCAATCTAAATACATTGAAGTGTAAAGGAGGGATGGGGGGTCTTTTAGACCCCTATCCTTCCATAAAGAGTACCTGTCACCACCTATTACTGTCACAAGGGATGTTTACATTCCTTGTGACAGCAATAAAAGCAATCAAATTTTTAATTTTTTTTAAAAAACAATTTATTCATTTTAAAATAAATAAAAAATAAAAATCGAAGCAAAGAAAACGCATACGGAAGTCGCGCCCGCATATGTAAACGGTGTTCAAATCACACATATGAGGTATCGCCGCGATCATCAGAGCGAGAGCAATAATTCTTGCACTAGATCTCCTCTGCAACACTAACCTGGTAACCGTAAAAAAAATTGAAAGCGTCGCCTATTAAGATTTTTAGGTACCGTACTTTGTTGTCAATCCACGAGTGCGTGCAATTATAAAGTGTGACATGTTTGGTATCTATTTACTCGGCGTAACATTATCTTTCACATTATGCAAAAAAATTGGGCTAATTTTACGGTTTCCTTTTTTTTTTAATTCATGAAAGTGTCTTTTCCCAAAAAGTTGCGTTTAAAACACCGCTGCGCAAATACTGTGTGACATAAAATATTGCAAGAATCGCCGTTTTATTCTCTAGAGTCTCTGCTAAAAAAAAAATATATATATATAATGTTTGGGGGTTCCAACTAATTTTCTAGCAAAAAATATGGATTTTAACTTGTAAACACCAAATGCCAAAAATGGGCTAAGTCATGAAAGGGTTAATAAGCATGGAGATTTTAGAAAGCTGTCTATTTCCATAAATGATTTTCAAGTTCCGTAGCCTCCCTGGGGGTATGTCAGATTTTTGCGTCTCAAAATTGTTTTGCATAGAAATTTGGGATTTTATATTGTAGGCCTGTAGTTCTAACACACCTAAATCTGTCCAAACAAGAGTCTAGTAGACATCCCAGGTATAATAAAGTTTGAAATGCAAAATCATAAATTATAATATAATAAATAATTATAAATAATAAAAAAATAATAAAATTAATTTCCCCACGATTCACTATCGCTCAATTCTGCGAGTGTTCTAATTTACTATCACTGGGGTGCATCTCTCCTTCCATGTTCCACCTCACATTCTCCCCTCTCCCTGCCTGCCAACTCCCCATGCATCTAGCTCCACGAGGGAGCCAGCCGATCACCAGCTCCTCTCCCCATGTTCATATTTGCTCCATGTGGCGGCCTCTCGCCGATTCTCCCGGTGTAGGGGGGTGATTGACCAGCTCCGCTCCCCATGCACATCTATCCCCACGAGGGAGCCGTATGCCTGGTGGGGGAGTGAATGGCCGCCCGCCGATTCTCCCGGTGTGGGGAGGGGGATCGGCCGCTGCCGGCTCCGCTTACCATGCACATCTATCCCCACAAGGAAGCCGCCCGCCTGGTGATCGGCTTCCCGCCAGCTCCTCTATCCCCTTGTTCATATTGCTCCATGTGGCGGCTGCCCGCCGATTCTCCCGGTGTGGGGGGGTGATTGGCTGGCTCTGCTCCCCATGCACATCTATCCCCATGAGGGAGCCACACGCCTGGTGGGGGGGTGATTGGCCGCCCGCTTGCTCCTCTCCTCTTGTATATCTGACTCTACGAGGGGGGTGGGCCGCCGGTTTCTCCCGGTGCTCACAGGGGGGATGGGCGGTCACCCACCCGTCACTTCTTTCCTCCCCACAAAACTGGCATCTCTGCAGCAGTCAGAGGATATCAGACCACCTCAGTTCCACCTCACACTCTCCCCTCTCCCCAACCCGCCCACCAAGTCCCCATGCATCTAGCTCCACGAGGGAGCCACACACTCCCTCGTGAGGATAGATCTGGGGGGTGATCGGCCGCCCGCCTGCTCCTCTCCTCATGTATATCTGACTCCACAAGGGGGGCGGGCCGCCGGTTTCTCCCGGTACTCACGAGGGGGATGGGCGGTCACTCGCCCGTCACTCCTTTCCTTCCCACAAACCTGGCATCTCTGCAGCAGTCACAGAGGATATCAGACCACCCACAGCAGTCATGGCAATGACCAGACGTGAGGTGACAGGTCTGTCAGGTTTGCTGCTTTTACTTGTTATTTTACTTTCTTTGGTCAGTGTTTCTATCGCAGCCAGCGTTCTGCCTGGCATTTCTGTAATAGCGTTCTACCCGACATTTTTGTCAGCGCGTTCTGCTCAGCATTTTTGTCATAGCATTCTGCCTGCCATTTTTGTCATAGCGTTCTGCCCAGCATTTTTGTCATAGCGTTCTGCCCGGCATTTTTGTCATAGCATTCTGCCCGGCATTTCTGTCATAGCTTTCTGCCTGGCATTTCTGTCATAGCTTTCTATCCAGCATTTCTGTCATATCGTTCTGCCTGGTATTTCTGTCATAGCGTTCTGTCTAGCATTTCTGTCATAGCGTTCTGTCTAGCATTCCTGTCATAGCGTTCTGTCCAGCATTTCTGTCATAACGTTCTGTCCAGCATTTCTGTCATAGCGTTCTGTCCAGCATTTTCTGTCATAGCGTTCTGTCCAGCATTTTCTGTCATAGCGTTCTGTCCAGCATTTCTGTCATAGCGTTCTGTCCAGCATTTCGGTGTGTCAGGTCACCTTGAGGCGAGGTGACAGGTGCACACCGTAGGGATGCGGAGTGCACCGCAAGGTTGTGGACCCTACGGCTGACTGCTGCAGATGGGGACAGATCCCACTGGGGATAGAGCGTGAGATTCCCTGGGGCGCGGAGTCTAAGAGCCAGCAGGTGTTCACCAGGGCCTCCAGAGGTGAGGATGGACTTGGCTGCAACTGGCTCCAGGTCGCGACCCCCAGGGTCCCCCAGCTCACACCCACAGTAGGCAACAGGAGGACAAGGATGAGGGACGAAGACAAGGTCGGGGTCACAAGCAGAACAGAATGGTCGGGTACATGCCAAAAGGTCAGGTTCACAGGCAAGCAGGGATAGTCAAAACACGCCAAAGTCGGTAACGGAAATCAGTAGCAGAGCACACGGCAGGCAAGCGGAAGCTAACAAACAAAGGCTACACAATGGTTGATCAGCACTGAGCCCTGCAGTGCACAGGTTTATATAGGGCTCCCTGATAGGGCCTGGGGTGGAGCCATGCTTAGAGGAGAGGTTATAAAAACCACCAGGTGGAAGTAGCTGGCTTCTTAGTCTGAAGACATGAGGGAAGGTAAGCAAACACAGGAAGATCACTGCATAACCATGACAGTACCCTCCCTCTTACGAGGCCTCCCCCTTCCCTGCCTGGGTCCAGGCTTAAAGGGAAACTCCAGATGGAACCTCCTTAACAGACAGGGAGCAAAGACCTCAGATGCAGTGATCCAAGACCTCTCCTCAGGACCCAACCCTTTCCAAAGTACGAGGTATTGAAGAAAGCCTTTACGGAGTCAGGAATCCAAAACTTGACTAACCTCGTATTTTAGATTATCCTCAGAGACCGAAACAGAGGTAGGGAGAGGACGAGGGGACTTGAGGACTAAAGGCTTTTTAGGAATGGGTAGGGGCATGAGAAGATCAGGAGTCTGAGCAGGGTCCCCCAGACCCTTAAAGATGAGTTGGGCATCCATAACCGGACCATCAGACTGGGCAGAGGTCAGTGGGTCCCTGAGGTCAGGTTGGTGAGAAAGTGACATGTCACAAGAGTCAAGCTGGGTAGCTGAAACAGAAACAGAATGCAGAGAAGCCTGAGAAAAAGATTGAAAACCCCTCCTGGCCGAATGAGGTATTCTATTCAAAGGATGGATTGAGCCTCTTAAATGGGTTTGAACGGACATAGTAGCAGTAGGGTGAGGCTGGATCACAGAAGGTCCTGAACAAGAAGCAGGAAGCTCATGGGGCATGGGCTGGACTGGCATAAGTGGTGCAGAGGCCGACTGAATAGTATAGTCAGATGTAGCGACCATCGCATCACAAGGCATAGCGACTCTGGAACTTGCAGACAAGTTAACCTGGCTGTGTGTCCAAGGGAGATTAGGGACAGGCAAAGGTAAATGGTTATGCGAACTGGAGTGAATGATCGACTCAGGTTCATAGGTGGGCTCCTCATCCAGAGTACCACATGACCCAGAGACTGCACCAGTCCGACTATTGCAGGACGTATCGCAGGGATCGCTATATACAGCAGGAAAAGCAGAAGATACTGGGATGGTGGAAACAGGAAGTTTCTCCTTTGGGGTACCCTTGAGAAGGCAGGAAGAGGAACAGGAGGAACCCCAAGCCAGGATCTGTCCAGCAGACCAGTCAACATGTGGAGAATGGAGCCGAAACCAAGGAAGACCTAATATGATAGGAGATGAAGCCTTAGGTAAGACAAGGAAGGAAATCCACTCCTGGTGGAGTGTCCCTACTGTCATCTTAACAGGAATAGTCTGGAAGCGGATAGGGCCCTCTGGGAGGACCGTGCCATCAATCGCCAAGACCACCAATGGTGTTGTAAGGGGCAAAAGGGTAAGTCTCATGGAGGATGCAGTTTCCCAATCCATGAAATTGGCAGCGGCTCCGGAATCCAGATGTGCTGAGACCGAACGAGAGGAAGCACTGACATGAAGCAACACAGAAAGGAGAAGACGAGAAGGTGAAGGTGATATTTCAGGGTCTAATACTCCACCTTCCAGATGTATTAGCCCTGAGCGTTTTTCCAGACGAAGAGAACAAGTGTCACGGAAATGACCTTTGGCCCCACAATAGAGGCATAGGCCCAGAGTTCTGCGCCTAGCGCGTTCTTCGGGAGATAACTTAGTCCAGCCCAACTGCATAGGTTCCTCGGTAGGCAGGGGGTGCTCCTCGGATCGAGGAGAAGGGACTGGGGACTCAGGCTGCCTAAAGAATGGGGAGTGCTGGCGTCTTTTTTTCCAGGGCCCTCTCCTGAAAGCGAATATCGATCTGGTTACACAAGGTGATGACACTGTCCAGATCAGCAGGAAGGGATCTTCCTGCTAATTCATCCTTCACTCTATCAGAGAGGCCATGTAAAAAGGTTGCAACTAGGGCCTCATTATTCCAGCTCAATTCAGCTGTGAGGATACGGAACTGAAGAGCATACTGTCCCACAGAAGCGGACTCTTGACGGAGACGTAAAAGAGCGCTAGCCGCTGAGGAGACACGACCCGGTTCCTCGAAGATATTCCGAAAAAGTTTCAAGAAATCAGACAGGTTAGAAACCACTGGATCATTCAGTTCCCACAGAGGAGCGGCCCAGGCTAACGCCTCGCCAGACAGGAGGGATATGATATATGCGACTTTTGCCCGATCGGATAGGAAGTTTTGGGGCAGAAGTTCAAAATGAATTGTGCACTGGCTAAGGAACCCCCTGCAAGCCTTGGAGTCCCCAGAGAAATGGACCGGAGCTGGTAGTTGTAATGAATGTTTGGCTGCGACTGATGCGATAGGTGCAGCGGCAGATAGCGGTTGAGGTTGTTGAACCGGGGGTCCTAATGAGGCCTGAACCTGATCAAAACGGGATGCCAAATCCTGAAGGAATTGCATCACCTGGGTCTGATGCGATTCTTGGGTCTCAAGTCGCCGAACTAAGCTCTGCAATGGATCATCTGCAGGAAGCGGCACGTCAGCCGGGTCCATGGCTGATCAAACTGTCAGGTCACCTTGAGGCGAGGTGACAGGTGCACACCGTAGGGATGCGGAGTGCACCGCAAGGTTGTGGACCCTACGGCTGACTGCTGCAGATGGGGACAGATCCCACTGGGGATAGAGCGTGAGATTCCCTGGGGCGCGGAGTCTAAGAGCCAGCAGGTGTTCACCAGGGCCTTCAGAGGTGAGGATGGACTTGGCTGCAACTGGCTCCAGGTCGTGACCCCCAGGGTCCCCCAGCTCACACCCACAGTAGGCAACAGGAGGACAAGGATGAGGGACGAAGACAAGGTCAGGGTCACAAGCAGAACAGAATGGTCGGGTACATGCCAAAAGGTCAGGGTCACAGGCAAGCAGGGATAGTCAAAACACGCCAAAGTCGGTAACGGAAATCAGTAGCAGAGCACACGGCAGGCAAGCGGAAGCTAACAAACAAAGACTACACAATGGTTGATCAGCACTGAGCCCTGCAGTGCACAGGTTTATATAGGGCTCCCTGATAGGGCCTGGGGTGGAGCCATGCTTAGAGGAGAGGTTATAAAAACCACCAGGTGGAAGTAGCTGGCTTCTTAGTCTGAAGACATGAGGGAAGGTAAGCAAACACAGGAAGATCACTGCATAACCATGACACGGTGATAGCGGCATTCTGCCCCAGGACTTCTGTCATAGCATTCTGCCCCAGGATTTCTGTCATAGCGTTCTGCCCCAGGATTTCTGTCATAGCGTTTCTGCCTCAGGATTTCTGTCACAGTGTTTTCGCATTTTCTGTCATAACGTTCTGTCCAGCATTTTCTGTCATAGCGTTCTGTCCAGCATTTTCTATCATAGCGTTCTGTTATAGCATTTTGTCCAGCATTTCTGTTCTGTCATAGCGTTCTGTCCAGCATTTCGGTGATAGCGGCATTCTGCCCCAGGACTTCTGTCATAGCATTCTGTCCAGCATTTTCTATCATAGCGTTCTGTTATAGCGTTCTGTCCAGCATTTCTGTCATAGCGTTCTGTCCAGCATTTCTGTCATAGCGCTCTGCCCAGCATTTCGGTGATAGCGGCATTCTGCCCCAGGACTTCTGTCATAGCATTCTGCCCCAGGATTTCTGTCATAGCGTTCTGCCCCAGGATTTCTGTCATAGCGTTTCTGCCCCAGGGTTGCTGTCATATCGTTTCTGCCGCAGGATTTCTGTCACAGTGTTTTAGCATTTTCTGTCATAGCGTTTTGTCTAGCATTTTCTGTCATAGCGTTCTGTCCAGCATTTTCTATCATAGCGTTCTGTCCAGCATTTCTGTCATAGCATTCTGTCCAGCATTGCTCTCATAGTGTTTTGTCCAGCATTTTGGTGATAGCGGCATTCTGACCCAGGACTTCTGTCATAGCGTTCTGCCCCAGGATTTCTGTCATAGCGTTCTGTCCAGCATTTTCTATCATAGCGTTCTGTTATAGCGTTCTGTCTAGCATTTGTGTCATAGCGTTCTGTCCAGCATTTCTGTCATAGCGTTCTGTCCAGCATTTCGATGATAGCGGCATTCTGCCCCAGGACTTCTGTCATAGCGTTCTGTCCCAGGATTTCTATCATAGCGTTCTGTCAAGGCATTCTGTCCACCATTTTCTGTCATAACGTCTTGTCCACCATTTTGGTCATAGCGTTCTGTCCAGCATTTCGGTCATAGCGTTCTGTCCAGCATTTTTGTCATAGCGTTCTGTCCAGCATTTCTGAGATAGCGTTCTGTCCAGCATTTCTGTGATAGTGTTCTTTCCAGCATTTTGGTCATAGCGTTCTGTCCAGCATTTTTGTCATAGCGTTCTGTCCAGCATTTCTGTGATAACGTTCTGTCCAGCATTTCGGTCATAGCAGCATTCTGCCCCAGGATTTCTGTCATAGCGTTTCTGCCCCAGGGTTGCCGTCATAGCATTTCTGCCCCAGCATTTCTGTCAGTGTTCCACCCAGCATGCTGCCCAGCATTTCTGTCACAGCATCTGCCCCAGGGTTTCTGTTATAGCGTTTTCTGGCCCAGGATTTCTGTCATAGCGTTCTGCTCCAGCATTTCCGTCATAAGAGTTCAGCCCCAGCATTTCTGTCTCGGTGTTCTGTCATAGCATTCTGCCCCGGCATTCTGCCCAGCATTTTCTGTCATAGCGTTCTGTCCAGCATTTTTTGTCATAGCGTTCTGTCCAGCATTTTCTATCATAGAGTTCTGTCATAACGTTCTGTCCAGCAATTTCTGTCATAGCGTTCTGTCCAGCATTTTCAATCATAGCGTTCTGTTATAGCGTTCTGTCCAGCATTTTCTATCATAGCGTTCTGTCATAGCGTTCTGTCATTGAATTCTGTCCAGCATTTTCTGTCATAGCGTTCTGTCCAGCATTTCGGTGATAGCGGCATTCTGCCCCAGGACTTCTGTCATAGAGTTCTGCCCCAGGATTTTTGTCATAGCGTTTCTGGCCCAGGGTTGCTGTCCCAGCATTTTCCCATGTGTCCCAGCATTTTCTGTCATATCGTTCTGTCCAGCATTTTCTATCATAGCGTTCTGTTATAGCGTTCTGTCCAGCAATTTCCGTCATAGCGTTCTGTCCAGCAATTTCTGTTATAGCGTTCTGTCCAGCATTTTCTGTCATAGCGTTCTGTCCAGCATTTTCTGTCATAGCGTTCTGTCCAGCAATTTCTGTCATAGCGTTCTGTCCAGCATTTTCTGTCATAGCGTTCTGTCCAGCAATTTCCGTCATAGCGCTCTGTCCAGCATTTTCTGTCATAGCGTTCGGTCCAGCATTTCTGTCATAGTGTTCGGTCCAGCATTTTCTGTCATAGCGTTCGGTCCAGCAATTCTGTCATAGTGTTCGGTCCACCATTTTCTGTCATAGCGTTCTGTCCACCATTTTCTGTCATAGCGTTCTGTCCAGCATTTTCTGTCATAGCATTCTGTCCAGCATTTTGGTCATAGCGTTCTGTCCAGCATTTTGGTTATAGCGTTCTGTCCAGCATTTCGGTCATAGCGTTCTGTGAAGCATTTCTGTCATAGCGTTCTGTCCAGCATTTCAGTCATAGCGGCATTCTGCCCCAGGATTTCGGTCATAGTGTTTCTGCCCCAGGATTGCTGTCATAGCGTTTCTGCCCCAGGGTTGCTGTTATAGCGTTTCTGCCTCAGGATTTCTGTCAGTGTTTCACACCAGCATTTCTGTCAGTGTTATGCCCAGCATTTTTGTCACAGTGTTCCGCCCCGCATGTTGCCCAGCATTTCTGTCACAGCATCTGCCCCAGGTTTTCTGTTATAGCATTTTCTGGCCCAGGATTTCTGCCATAGCATTCTGCCCCAGCATTTCCGTTATAAGAGCTCAGCACCGGCATTTCTGTCTCTGTGTTCTGTCATAGCGTTCTGCCCCATCGTTCTGACCCAGCGTTCTGCCCTGGCGTTCTGTCATAGTGTTTCTGCCCAGCATTTCTGTCATAGCGTTCTGGCCCAGCATTTCTGTCATAGCGTTCTGCCCCAGCATTTCTGTCATAGCGTTCTGCCCCAGCATTTCTGTCATTGTGCCTCTGCCCCAGCATTTCTGTCTTTGCGTCTCTGCCCTAGCATTTCTGTCTTTGCGTCTCTGCCCCAGCATTTCTGTCTTTGCCTCAGCATTTCTGTCTTTGCGTCTCTGCCTCAGCATTTCTGTCTTTGCGTCTCTGCCTCAGTATATCTGTCTTTGCGTCTCTGCCTCAGCATTTCTGTCACTGCGTTCTGCCCCAGCATTTTCTGGCTCGGCGTTCAGTCTCCGTATTTCTGGCTCGGCGTTCAGTCTCAGTATTCTGGCTCGGCATTCAGTCTTTGCTTTTTGGTCATAGTGTTTCTGCCCCAGGATTTCTGTCATTGCATTTCTGTCTCAGCATTCAGTCTCAGCGCGTTTCTGCCATTGCATTTCTGGCCAGGATTTCTGCTGTTGCATTGCTGTCTCAGTTTTTTTGTCATAGCGTTTCTGCCCCAGGATTTCTGTCATTGCATTTCTGCCTCAGCGTTTCAGTCTTAGTATTGTTGTCATTGCGTTTCTGCCCCTGGATTTCTATTACTACGTTTCTGCATCAGCATTAAGTTTCAGTGTTTCTGTCATGGCGTTTTTCTGTCATGGCGTTTTTCTGTCATGGCATTTTTCTGTCATGGTGTTTTTCTGTCATGGCGTTTCTGTCCAGCATTTCTGATATAGAGTTTCAGCCTCGGTGTTCAACCTCAGAGTTTCTCAGAGGGGCGTTGTTCACTTATGGCATACTCTGGTAGTTTTTTCGTCTTCGTTGATTGTCGTCTCATCGTATCTGTGTTCATGTTTGTACCTGGGTCAGTTAGCTACGGCTCACGCGTCAGGATCTGTCACGTCTACAGATCCATACGGGCTGAGGTTTCATTTGTTAATTGATTGTTGTCCACAATCTTCTCGCTCTTATACTATACGTCATACGATGCATGTTCATTCACCACATCTATACGACTACCCACCACGGTCTGTGGGTACACTAGCCCTGAGTTTTCAGTTAATTACCTGTCTCTGCGCTGCAGGTTACTTTGGCTCACTTACCACTTACACAAGGTTGGGGTCCGTTATCAGGTTCATTTACGTGCAGTGGCCTTGACGTTTCTGCTCATGTTCTCATTCTTACAGTAGATAGGCACAGAGGGGCATTGTTGTTCTCGTGTCTGGTTGTCTGTCATTTCTCTAGTTTGTGTTTTCAGGTTGGGCTGTCTTGGCATCCATACCGATATCAACCATGCTTGCACTCACTTCCATCAGCCCTTGGGGCTAGTTGATTGGTGCTGATGTCGTTTCGCCACTGGGCTCACCCTTGGGTCAGAATTGGTCATCAATTTTTCTTCAGTTGACGTCCTGTTGCGTAGAGGCCCTGGTTACCGCCCAGGGTTGTATAGTCTCTCTCAAGGTGTGTGCTAAGCCACGTCCCCTTGACTGTCCTTGGATGGTAGGTTTGGGAAAACGTTGTCGTGATTCTGGATTCCACTCTTGGCTCTGATTTTGTCTAGAATGTTGCCTGGAGTACTGCTCAGAAACGTCAGTCCAGTTGTCCTTTCTGATCCCCAGCCTGTTCCAGGTAGGGGGGGTTTCAGTCACTTTGGGTATGTCTGTATCATGCCATGGGACTTATTTCCCCAGGATGGAGACTGAACCTCCTTCCTCGGTTCAGGTTGTTAGGTCTCAGGCTGAAGCACGCCCCGCTCATATTCGGTGGAACCTGTGTCCTGTTTCTGGCATGGTTTCTCCACGTTTAACAATGTTTATTGCCATGGCGCATGGGCCTTATCTGCTTACTCCATCACATCTATCAGGTTTCCAGCATTTTGCACTCCTGCCAGTGGTCTTTTTGCACTCACCCTCTCATTTCCCCATACCAAGTATGGGTAGGCCAGGTATTGGGGGGGGGGGGGGCATGTCACTGAGCTATTTCACTGGTGTCCGTTTTGAAGTATTTCAATCTTCTCGGCCATCATTTGCAGGGGTTCCTCGGGCCAGGCCTTGCTCCTTTCCCCCATGTATCCTCTCATTTCACAAGCAGGTCATTCTCATGTCTGGGTTGTCTTGGGTATCAGGCTCAATTCAATCTTTCATGGGATGTTCAGTTGGGTTCGTGGTAGTTTTGCAGGTTCTATAGGGGGTTCCTTCTCATCACCAAGTCAGGAGTCAGTGGGTTTCTCTTGTCACAGCGGATACTTACCAGATACTTACTATTGCCATCTGGGCACACGCTATTATACATGTCGGCTCATTACCTTCCCTTCGTCACCTAAATTTGTGTCTTTTTTGCCCTCTTTTCAGACATACTGACCAGCTAGGCCAAGGCACACCTCAGGCCTTGGTTCTTAGGAATAGCGCATTTCCCGCTTGAAGACTCTGACTACAAATAATATAAAACTGCATGTAGGGCACTGGACAAACCACTAGGGACAAAAGGGATGTGAAATGATTTCATACAGTAATGTAATGTGTTAAATTACAGTGTACTGTATGGGCTATTCATTTTAAAAAAAATTAATTTGCCACCGGGCTCTGCCCTTGTGCGTGGCAACGCTCGCAGGGAACGGAGCCAAGCACACAGAGGCATCGGGCAGAGGACACAGCCCGCAAACACAGCAGGGGGACATCGCAGGATTCTGGGGACAAGGTAAGTACACTGCACCTGGATCCTGTGAAAGGAAAAGTGTAGATAGTAGAAAACTACATACTCTACGTTTCCTAGTAAAATACATATTACTCTAGTATTCTACTATACTTACAGGGGCGTTTCTGAATGAATAGCAAAGTCTTTGTGTAATATGTGAATCAGTATCCCTTCTCCTAAAGGGTATGTAGCAGAGATATGTATGTCTTTATCCAAGATCGCATTTGCAACGTACTTTCAGGAGTAGAAATTGAAGAATCCTTTGTTCGCTCAATACAATAAGAGTTGTTTTATTGTTCAGAAAGATAAACAAAGACAAGACTGACATCTGGTAACATATGGCATGGTTATAGTCTCAGAAGGAGGAAAGGGACATCTGATCTACATTCTCCAAAGTTTTTTTCTCTTCCCAGCTCTTTCCTAACTCTCATAATCCTACTCCATTCTTATACTGTTTCATGATGTTATGTCAACATATCCTAATAACATTCATATTTGCATATATACCTAATATGGTTCAGTCTAAAGATAAGTAGCATAACTCCACCCATTGTCCTGACATAGTAACTCAAAAATAGAAGTACCTACTCAGCAAAAACACTCCTCTCTGTACTCGGTGTTGTTCTGTGACCTTCACAGACCATCACTTATTACCGTACATATAACTTACATATATTTTCAGAAACTTTTATCACTTAAAATATTAATTAACTCAAAAACTTCTAACAATTCCCCCTCAATGCACTATATTCAACAAATATAATAAGTGCATTAATTTTAAATAATAAATGTCTCTGATACTTTTTTTCAATAAAAACAATACAATAAACATTAATACAATACACATTTATTATTATTCACACAATAATAATAATTATTCACACAATATTATTCACACAATAATACATGTGTCAGATATTGTACATAAACATTTTCCAAAACTCTGAGATATTTCTACGAAAAATATTTAAACTATTTCATTCCATTGAGAAAGTATAAATTATTATATTTATTAATTTTAATTAATTCTCCATCTAAATCATGTAATATTAAAGATTTTCTTATTTCAACTTTATACATTTATTTAACTTCTTGTGAAACTCGTATTACTTTAACCATATCATATAACCATTTTAATATAAAAAAGAAATAAATATCTTTGAAATTGCAAATTATATTGCTTTGTAATATAAATTATTAATTAATAAATAAAATGTCTTCCATTCATGGAAATTTCAACAACTAAATAATTTTTACAATATAATTTTTTATACATTATCCTTGACACTAAACAATATTTAACATAATAAGTGATCTACTAGTCTGTAGATGCATAAAAAACAAAAAACTTTCCCATTATATGATTGTCATATTTTTATATATTCTATTTATTGTTCTATTTATTTTTCAATTTATTTATAAATCTATCCATGACCAGCAAGCAACTTTTTCTATTTCTTTTTTTTTCCAAAATTACTTAATTCAACAATAACTCTGTTTAGACACATTAAATCCTTTACTTAATCTACTCTAATTATACCCTTTTCTCTTTCCTATTATGTTATCACTATCATTATTATTCAGATAATTCATAAAAAAATCTATATGAAAATCACATCCTAACTCCCCCTCACATAATGATCGACCGATCAATATGTCACCTTTTGATGCAAGTTCACCAAAAAATGATAGTCCTTGATAACATAATCAAAAAATAATAATAATAATAATAATATATAATTTAGTTGCGCTTGTTGCATTGTCATGGAAGAATTTCTAAAAAAGTAAATAAAAAACTAAAATAAAATAGTTTTTTTTAAATTTAGAAACAAAAGACATATCTATAAAAGAAAATAAAAACAAGTATAAAATTATTTAAAAAAATTATGTTTTCTTAAATAATTTTCATTAATCAATTTAAGGCTGAATATATATTTTATTAACCATTTTGCAATAAAAGTAATTGGGGGTACAGAATAGAGAAAAAAGGGGGGAAGTGGGGGGTAGTAGTAAACAATTACAACCACTCAAATGGTACATGTCGTATGAACATTCAAATGCAATTAACAATGCAGAAAGTTGCAATCGTTATCCTGAACCTGTAACATATCCAAGTAATTGGGCATAGTACACTGTCTAACCCAGAGATATAGGGAGGGAGGGAGGGGAAGAGGGTATGAGGGAGGGTAAGGTTACAAAGTTAAGATTGAAAACATGTTCATAACCATAGGCCAGGTAGAATAGCATAACGTACCTGACAATGAGTAGATATAAAGCTCATGTAACCAATAACAACCAATAAAGCACATTGTTAGGTCCTAAAGAACAAGGGAGGGGGGGAGAAGGTAAGTACTGCGGGGAAAGGGGGAGAGGAAGAGGGGAAAGAAAAGAAGAAAGATGAGGGGGGAAGGGGAGGTGCACAGTAGATTCAGCTAGTGAACACGAGATGATCAACACATGTCTCAGAACAATCGGTATATATAAAGGATAAAGGCACCACAATCACCCGGCTCAGATGTGGAGACGATTACGTATGTTCTTCCAATGTTACCTGTAGCCCACATGACGTCACCGCTCCCCGCCCAATCGTGGCGAAAGGATTGTTCAAGGGTTCTTAAGATTGTTAAGAAATAATTCCGTCTGAGAGTGGTGCCGCCAAACAGACCACAACATAGTAAACTTATCATAAGTATCGTCCGCCTTCGCCTGCAACTCCTCCATGAGCATGATGTCATTAAGGTTATCCACCCAAATTGAAATAGATGGAGCAGAATCCCTCTTCCAGCACAAGGAAATGGTGTGGCGAGCTGCTGAAAGAAAGAATCTCAAAAGACTCCCTTTCTGGGACCGAATTGTCCCTGGAAGAATGGATAGGAGAGCAGACAAAGGCGAAGGAGGCAGCGAGGTCTGGTATACATCATTATAAATTTTGTATATTTTATTCCAAAATGGGCGAACCTTATCACAGTCCCACCAAGTGTGAATATAAGAACCTTGTGCTCCGTGACAGCGCCAACACATGTTTGAGGTTGAAGGGAACATCCTGTGTACCGAGACTGGGACCCTGTACCACCTCGAAAGCAATTTATAGTTCTTCTCTTGGGAAAACCCTGACCTGGAGGAGTGATGAGTGTGAGTAAAGGAGGTAGTCCACTGTGTTGGAGAAATCTCTAAATTCAGGTCTCTAGACCATTTACTCGTATAGGCAGGGAGGGCGTCATATGAGCGAGATTGAACATCTTTGTAAATTAATGATAGAGTGTGTCTAGGGGTTTGAGCTAATTTGCAGAGATCCTCAAACAACGTTAGAGGTCTGTGTGTTCTGCCCGAAAGGTGAAGGTCTCTGCAGAGCTGATTTAGTGAAATCGTGGTCAGCCAGTCCGAAGGGGTAGCTGTCTGTGAGTCAGGAGGGGGACGGAAATGTCCAGTGGTAGGATGGACAAACTGGTTAGCTGTCGGCCAACTGTCCCGCTTGTAGTTCCCGCAGGACGTCTTGGCTGCTATAGAGGAGAGGGCCAGATTATCAAACAGGGGCGTTAGCGGGCTGGGATCTGTGGATAAGGCATAAGGAGTAGCTTTAGTGTACCACAGCGCAAGGGCCGCCCTCGTTAGAGGGGAGAGCCCCTGCATCATGCGATACCTGGTGTTATACCCCCATAGCAAGGCACGGAGGTCCACCCCCGCCATATCCTGCTCAACTGAGGTGGAGGGTTTGATGCTCGATCTCGGAAACCAGTCTAGAAGGCAGGAAAATACCGCCGATGCATGATATAATTGGAAGTCCGGGAGGCCCGTACCCCCCCTAAGTTTAGGGGCACATAAAATCTTGTGCTTAAGTCTGGGAGGGTGGTGTTGCCAAAGGAACTTGCTCACTAAAGCCCGCAGTGTCCGAAAAAAAGACGCCGGTAAAAGGATGGGAAGAGTTTGAAACAAATATAATGCCTTCGGGAGGATATCCATTTTAATAACACTCATTCTCCCCCACCAGGAAAGCTTAAGGTTGTGCCAGCCCTCAAGGGAACGTCTAATAGAGGTCAGCAATGGGCTAAAATTCAGGGTATATACGTCATGATCGGCTGAAGGAATCTCTGTCCCAAGATATTTGATCGAGCGCGGCTGCCATTTAAAGGAGAACCGCTCCCGAACAAAGTTCAGATCTTTCGGAGGTAGAGAAATATTTAAAGCTTCCGTCTTGTTTAGGTTTAATTTAAAGTTACTATGAGTGCCAAACCGGGCAAGCTCCTCCAGAATGGCTGGGAGACTAATACGGGACCGAGTGACATATAAGAGCAGATCATCTGCATAGAGTGACAGCTTACGGGGAGCCGAGGGGGTGTTGATCCCATGAATGGAGGGATTGTTTCGGATGGCTTGAGCCAAGTGTTCTACAGTAATTGCGAACAAAAGTGGTGACAGCGGGCATCCCTGCCTGGTGCCGTTCCGGATCCCGAAAGCCACCGACGATTCCCCATTAGCTAAGACCTTGGCAGATGGGCTCGTATATAGAGCCATGATTTTAGAGAGCATTCGTGGGCCTAAGCCTAGCTGTTGCAGGGAGGCCTGGAGGAATTTCCAGCTCACCCTGTCAAACGCCTTTTCGGCATCGCAGGCTAGAAGGCAGGCAGGGATATTGTGAAATTTGGCGTATGAAATAAGATGTAAAGTCTTAGTGGTGTTATCCCTAGCCTCTCGGCCCGGGATAAAGCCCACTTGGTTACTATGAATAATGGAGGGAAGCAGGGGAGCGAGGCGCGTTGCTAAAATTTTGGAGTAAAGCTTGAGGTCTACGTTCAATAGGGATATGGGCCTATAATTTCCACATTGCATGTGGTCCTTACCCGGTTTGGGTATGACAACTATCTGTGCCTGGAGAATTTGTAGTGAGAGGGGATGTGCATCGTCTATGTCCTCAAATGTCTTGGCCAAGATCGGAGCTAGTTGGTGTGCGAATGTTTTATAGAACTGCGGGGAGTAACCGTCAGGGCCAGGGCTCTTGCCATTCTTCAGACCTTTAATCGCTGTTAGAAAATCAGATGTAGACAAAGGTAGTTCCAAATCAGCCCTATCAGTCAAAGAAATGGTGGGCAAGGCAGTGTCTTGAATATAACCGTTTAAGTCGGACGATGAGGTGGAGCACGGGGCACCCGAGGGGGGAAGATTATAGAGGGATGAATAGAAGTCCCTGAACTCCGAGACAATCTCGGAGTTCCTGAACCTCTTCTGCTGAGCAGCCGATAAGATGCAAGGGATGGTTTGCCTCTGTTGTCTAGGATGGATAACTCGTGCTAAGTGCTTTCCGCATTTGTTAGCCTGTGAATAGTGGGTATGGCGGCCCTTGTGGTATGCGGTGAGTGATCTATCCGAGAATATCTGAAGCAATTCCCGCCGCGCGTTAGAGAGCTCTGCTAAAGTCCGAGTGTCTAAAGAACGTTTATGGGAGGCCTCTAGGCGAGCTATCTGAGAGAAAAGCCGGCGGATCTCCTCTGTACGAGCTCGCTTCAATCTAGCACCGTGTTGGATAAAAATCCCGCGAATAACACATTTCAGGGCTTCCCACTTAGTCATACTACTAGTCTCGTCTTGGGCATGGTCTTTGGTGAAATCTGTGATTGCTTTAGAAATTGCCGCAACACATACCGTGTCAGTCAGTAAGTTGTCATTCAGCCTCCACGTGCCACGACGGGGGCAGCGAGGGAGCTTCCCAAGTGTCAGGTGTACTGGAGCATGATCCGACCATAGTCGCATCCCAATCTCGCACTGAGGCTCAAAGTCCAGTAGGTTTTGGCTTAGGAGGATGTAATCTATCCTGCTATAAGAGTTATGTGCAGGGGAGAAATAGGTATAGTCCCTATCCGAAGGGTGCAACAATCTCCATGTATCTACCAAAGACATGTCAGCTAGGGCGGCCCTGATTTTGGTAAGTGAAGTGGGTGATAGGTGGGACTTACCAGTGGAGGAGTCCAGTCTCGGCACAAGGGGGACATTTAAGTCACCGCCTAGGATCAGGTTAGGAGTCCGGAAAGACTTAAGGCGCGTAGTCACGGAGCAGAGGAACTGAAGTTGGTTCTGATTAGGAAGATAAATATTGGCAACAGTTAGCACATTTTGTAAATACTGCAATTTCAAAAATAAAAACCGCCCTTTTGGGTCTATGTCACTTTCGAGTACTTGTGGTGTAAAGGATCGATGAAAAGCAATCGAAACCCCTTTGGAACTTGCCAGGGGGTTAGTGCTGTGGAACCAGGTTGTGTAATGTCTATCTGGAATGGATGGTACCTTATCGGATCGAAAATGAGTCTCTTGTAGTAAAAGAACTTGCGATCCGGCCTTGTGAAAGTGGTGTAGAATCTGTCTACGCTTTTCTGGGGTGTTAAAGCCTCTGCAATTAAGAGAGGAAAACTTAAGGTCTAGAGCTGCGGCCATTGGGAGGAGAGGTGGGAGGAATGTGCCTGGGTGCTACTGAATGCAACTGAGCAGGTGAGTGTACTGATAAACTGTGCAACATAGGTGAGGAAGAAAAGAGAAGAGGGGGAGGTCAAGAAGGGATAGGAGAGAAGAAGGTCAGAGCGCTGAGGCAGGAAAGTTCGTATGTGCTCCCCCAGAGGAGCCTGGGGTGCGAAGTGCAGAAGGGAGTGGGAGCCTAATTCCTGTAACAGCTTGATACAATGCTTTCTAGGAAGCTGAGGATGCAAACTTATAGGGAGAGAACTCCCTCTAGTGTCCATAAGGGGGTAGAATCTATGAACACTACAGTGAAAAACTAACAAGTACAATAGTAACAAAGTCACAAAACGACTCTGTACACCCTAACGTGGGGATACGCAGTCAAACTGAACTCAAGGGCTCTGCCCCAACTGTAATTAACTGTGAAACTGGATGAGCTGATGTGTAGCACACAGCGCCTATAAATGCATGAATCAAATGATGGTATGTGCAGAGGTAAACAGTGGGCTAGCCAACAAGGCAGCCTTCTTCCTGGAAGGACATAAAAAGTGCACGGCATCTATAACAATAGAGAGATCAGGTGGATCTATCAAATACTCATTTACCGTTAACCATAAAAAATCTAAATAGAGTAAAAAAATTTAGTAAATGACATACAGGTCCATTTAAGCGGTTCATAGACCTATTTAACCATCCCCCCACCCTCCCCCCCCCCACAGCTGTATAGCGTAACACAATATAGACCCAAGACAATAAGAGCCCAAGGCAATAGGAGAGGCTCGTAAGATTTATAGCTGGGGGGAGGAGCGGCGGGGATTGATCCACACCTAAAAAGAAACAAAAAAGAAAAAATAAAAAATGGGGAAAAAAGCAGGGAAGGAGTCAAATGAAGGACTTTCAAGTCACGAAGTGCAGGGGAACAACCTGAGACAAAGGTCTCCAAAGAGACATAGAAACAAAAATGTGGAAGTCAGACAACCACTTTACAGTGGGACTCAATGTGTTCAACCCAGAGGGGAGTTGGTGGTACGGGAGCGGGACCTCTTCTTCTTGGTTTGCGTTACCCAGGCTGAGGTGGTAGGTAGGCCAGGAGTGACGGCCGTCAGCGGCCAGTCCGGAATCCTGATCTGAGGTAGTTCAAAGGTGCCAAGAAAATTGGGTAGGTCTCCTAATGTGCGAAAGGTGGCAGATTTACCATCATGGGATGCAAAAAGGTGGAACGGGAACCCCCAGTGAAACTTGATCTGTTTAGCATGCAAAGCGTCCGTTACTGGCTTCAGGGCTTTCCTCATTAGCAGCGTCTGCTTTGAGAGATCCGTCAGGAGCATAACCGGAGACCCATTGAACAGAATGGAGTCCTGTGTGCGGGCAGCATGCATTATTTCAGCTTTGACGTTAAAGAAATGGACGCGGCAAATGACGTCTTTTGGGTGTGCAGGATTAGGATTGCGAGGGCCGAGGGATCTGTGAATCCTATCGATTTCGATCGGAGATTCCTTGGGTTTGTTCAGCAACTGATTAAACATGGCGGAGGCGGCTGACATTAGATCTTTGTTTTCAATCGCCTCTGGGATACCGCGGATGCGGTTATTGTTGCGGCGACTTCTGTTCTCCTGGTCATCAAGACCATAGAGCAAGTGCTGAATTTGATTGGTATGCTGCTGCAGGACATGGTCATGCTCTTTGAGTCTAAGTGCTGATTCTTCAACATGAATCTCAATGTCCTCTATGCGATGGCCTATGTCCTGGCGCAAATCCTTAATCTCCCTCTGATATGACCTCTCTAGTCTGCTGATGTATGCTTCAATGTCTCTTTTAGTAGGGAGAGCTTTAATGTAACTCTCCATGTCCCATCCTCTATGTTGTGTGCCAGGGGCCGGGGAAGGGCTCCTTGAATGTGCTGGGCTGTCAGGGCTCCCACTATGCCGCTCCGGGGACCCGGGAGAGGACTGGGGCGAGGAGGGCCGAGAGGCCTGTACCTTAGATGCGGCGTGCGCCGCGTGTGCTGCCGCCGAGCGGGTCGCCGCCATCTTGGATTCCGGCGCGGCCTTGCTGTTCGGTCCCCTCGCAGGGAAAAAACTGCCGATGTCCCCGGTTTTCTGGGTCCCCGAGGTGCGGGGGGTGTTGGTGCCTCCCCTCCTGCTCATGGGGATGTTCGGTGTGGCGCGGTCTGGCGGCGCTGTGTGCCGGATGGTGCGATGGAGCGGGAACTGAGCTCTCACACGTCCTTCTCCTCCATGCGCTTGGCCACGCCCCCTCATTAATCAATTTAAACCATTCTAGACTGATAATCCTTGCTGTGTTTTACCCATTTTATTCTTATTTTTACCAATTATTTTTATTTTTACCAATACTTTTGAAACAAAAAACTATAATCCCAATCTACAGTAGGTGACCGCGAGATTGTGTCAATCTCGCCACTTCTAGCGGCGAGATTGACTCCCTACGAGCTCTGTCGTGGGAGCCAGCGCCGAGCTGGCTCGCATCGGGAAAAGAAAAATGTTTCTTTTCCTTTCTCGATAAGCGACAAGCATCGCTGGCCGGGTTGACACTGGTGCGGGGATACGAATTGGATTCCCGCCAATACCAAGCACTGTTTGGTATGAATCCAAAGGGAGAACTCCATGCCAAATGTAAAAAAAAACGGCATGGGTTCCCCCTTGGGAGGCATACCAGGCCCTTAGGTCATTCACATAGGGTGGGGGGCCGGGATCCGGGGCCCCCTTACTAAAGGGGGCTCCCGGATTCCGATAAGCCCCCTGCCCGCAGACCCCCGACAACCAACGGCCAGGGTTGTCGGGAAGAGGCCATTGTCCTCATCAACATGGGGACTAGGTGTTTTGGGGTGGGGGGGCCACGCGGCACCCCCCATGTTGAGGGCACGTGGCCTGGTGCGGTTTAGGAGGGGGGGCGCTAGCTTGTCCCCATCCCCTTTCCTGACCGTGCTCGGATAGGGGTCTGGTATGGATTTTGGGGGGGACCCCACGCGTTTTTTTTCATTGAAGGGGATTCCCCTTAAAATCCCTGCCAGACCTAAGGGCCTGGTATGCCCCCAAGAAGGCATGCAGGCTTCATGAGTGAGGTGACATTGTCAAAAGACTGTCATTAACTCAAAAAGTTAACAAACCCTATGTTAACTAGTTGCTGACCGCCGGCCGTCAAATGACGGCCAGGCGGCGCACCTATTGTGGCGGGAGTACCCGAGTAGCTGTCACAGCCCATCAGAGTACCCGAGTAGCTGTCACAGCCCATTAAAGTACCCGAGTACCTGTCACAGCCCATCAGAGTACCCGAGTACCTGTCACAGCCCATTAAAGTACCCGAGTACCTGTCACAGCCCATCAGAGTACCCGAGTACCTGTCACAGCCCATCAGAGTACCCGAGTACCTGTCACAGCCCATCTGAGTACCCAAGTACCTGTCACAGTTCATCTGAGTACCCGAGTACCTCTCACAGTTCATCTGAGTACCTGTCACAGTTCATCTCAGTACCCGAGTATCTGTCACAGTCCATATGAGTACCTGTCACTGCCCTTCAGAGTACCCAAATACCAGTCACCAAGCCATCAGAGTACCTGTCACCAGGCCATCAGAGTACCCCAGTACCTGTCACCAGGCCATCAGAGTACCCCAGTACCTGTCACCAGGCCATCAGAGTACCCGAGTACCTGTCACCAGGCCATCTGAGTACCCGAGTACCTGTCACAGTTCATCTGTGTACCCGAGTACCTGTCACAGTTCATCTGTGTACCCGAGTACCTGTCACAGTTCATCTGAGTACCCGAGTACCTGTCACAGTTCATCTGAGTACCCGAGTACCTCTCACAGTTCATCTGAGTACCTGTCACAGTTCATCTCAGTACCCGAGTACCTGTCACAGTCCATATGAGTACCTGTCACTGCCCTTCAGAGTACCCAAATACCAGTCACCAAGCCATCAGAGTACCTGTCACCAGGCCATCAGAGTACCCAAGTACCTGTCACCAGGCCATCAGAGTACCCCAGTACCTGTCACCAGGCCATCAGAGTACCCGAGTACTTGTTACCAGGCCATCAGAGTACCCGAGTACTTGTCACCAGACCATCAGAGTACCCGAGTACTTGTCACCAGACCATCAGAGTACCCGAGTACTTGTCACCAGGCCATCAGAGTACCCGAGTACCTGTCACCAGGCCATCAGAGTACCCGAGTACCTGTCACCAGGCCATCAGAGTACCCGAGTACCTGTCACCAGGCCATCAGAGTAACCGAGTACCTGTCACCAGGCCATCAGAGTACCTATCTCCAGCCCATCAGAGTACCCCAGTACCTCTTTGCAGCCCATGTCTCATAGAATATACGTTGGGGTGTTTGCTTTCCAAAATGGGGTCATTCTGTGGGTAATTTCACTGTCCTGTGGTCCAGGACCTTCAAAAGTGTGATGGGTAGGAATGAAATGAGATGTCATTTATGCTCCTAGAATGCCTGAACGTACTACTTCAATGTTCGGCCTCTCTATGTGGCCAGGCTGTGTAAAAGTCCTACACATGTGGTATCGCCATACTCGGGAGGAGTAACAGAATGTGTTTTGGGTTGTAATTTTTGCTATATACATGCTATGTGTTAGAAATATCTCATAAATTGACAATTTTGTGTAAAAAAAATGTGTTTTAATTTTTTTCCACATATTCCAAAAACTTCTGGAAAAAAATTAACCATTCAAAAGACTCATTATGCCTCACAGATTATACGTTGGGGTGTTTGCTTTCCAAAATGGGGTCATTTTATGGGCAATTCCATTGTCCTGGTACTCCAGGGCCTTCAAAAGTGTAAGGCCGCGTACACACGCGCGGACTGTTTGCCCAACCTTGTTCGTCAAACAGTTTGGGCAAACAGTCCGCTCAAAATTTGCATGAGCGGACTTGCCCACACACGAGCGGACTGTTTGACGAACAAGGTTGGGCAAACAGTTCGCTCAACTTTTGAAATGAACGGACTCGCCCACGTAAGGCGGAGGCAAGTCCGCCCATTTCGAGCGCGTGTACAGGTAGGCGGGGCCCGCGAAGGAGACGTCGTGGGCTCCGCCGCCTGGAATGGGCTTAAAGGGGAACCCCAACGCCGAAAAAAATCGGCGTGGGGGTTCCCCCCAAGTCCACACCAGACCCTTGTCCGAGCACGCTACCCGGCCGGCCAGGAAAGGGGGGCGAGCGAGCGCGCCCCCCCTCCTGAGCCGTACCAGGCCGCGTGCCCTCAACATGGGGGGGTGCCTTGGGGAAGGGGGGGGCCGCGCGGCCCCCCCACCCCAAAGCACCTTGTCCCCATGTTGATGAGGACAAGGGCCTCTTCCCGACAACCCTGGCCGTTGGTTGTCGGGGTCTGCGGGCGGGGGGCTTATCGGAATCCGGGAGCCCCCTTTAAGAAGGGGGCCCCCGGATACCGGCCCCCCACCCTATGTGAATGAGTATGGGGTACAATGTACCCCTACCCATTCACCTGTGAAATAAAGTACAAATAAAAACACAACACAGGGGAAAAAAATATTTTATTGCACAGCCGGGGGTCTTCCGTCTTCGGGGGTCTTCTCGCCGGACTCCTCCGCTATGTGTGTGTAGCTCTTTTACTAGCGGAGGAGTCCGGCTTTCTTCCTCCCCGCCGCCGGCCTCTTCTCCCGACTTCGGGGGTCTTGTCCCCCTCTTCTGTTCTTCTGCCGGGCCACCGCGCCTGGTCCGGTGGCCCGGTCTTCTGTCGCCGTCTTCCGTTCTTCTGTCGCCGCCTTCGGTTCTTCTGCCGGGCCACCGCGCCTTCTTGTAGCTCTTTTACAGGCGGTGGCCCGGTCTTCTGTCGCCGCCGACTTCCGTTCGTGTTCTTCTTCTTGTTCTTCTTGTTCTTCTCCAGGAGATGTTGACACGTCGCTCCCTCCGGCCGGAATGCCAGAGCCGCCCTGCGCTGTCACTTATATAGTGACAATGGGGCGGGGTCACATGGTATATGTCACATGGGTTGGTCACATGGGTTGATGTCACATGGGGACTATGACATCGTAAGGGGGCGGGGTCACCATGTGACCAACCCATGTGACATATACCATGTGACCCCGCCCCATTGTCACTATATAAGTGACCGCACAGCGCGGCTCTGGCATTCCGGCCGGAGAGATCGTCGAGTCAACATCTCCAGGAGAAGAAGAAGAAGAAGAAGAAGAAGAACAAGAACGGAAGGCGGCGGCGGCGGCGGCGACGACAGCGGCGACAGAAGACCGGGCCACCGCCTGTAAAAGAGCTACAAGAAGGCGCGGTGGCCCGGCAGAAGAACCGAAGAGGGGGACAAGACCCCCGAAGTCGGGAGAAGAGGCCGGCGGCAGGGAGGAAGAAAGCCGGACTCCTCCGCTAGTAAAAGAGCTACACACACATAGCGGAGGAGTACGGCGAGAAGACCCCCGAAGACGGAAGACCCCCGGCTGTGCAATAAAATATTTTTTTCCCCTGTGTTGTGTTTTTATTTGTACTTTATTTCACAGGTGAATGGGTAGGGGTACATTGTACCCCATACTCATTCACATAGGGTGGGGGGCCGGTATCCGGGGGCCCCCTTCTTAAAGGGGGCTCCCGGATTCCGATAAGCCCCCCGCCCGCAGACCCCGACAACCAACGGCCAGGGTTGTCGGGAAGAGGGCCTTGTCCTCATCAACATGGGGACAAGGTGCTTTGGGGTGGGGGGGCCGCGCGGCCCCCCCCTTCCCCAAGGCACCCCCCCATGTTGAGGGCACGCGGCCTGGTACGGCTCAGGAGGGGGGGCGCGCTCGCTCGCCCCCCTTTCCTGGCCGGCCGGGTAGCGTGCTCGGACAAGGGTCTGGTGTGGACTTGGGGGGAACCCCCACGCCGATTTTTTTCGGCGTTGGGGTTCCCCTTTAAGCCCATTCCAGGCGGCGGAGCCCGCGACGTCTCCTTCGCGGGCCCCGCCTACCTGTACACGCGCTCGAAATGGGCGGACTTTCCGAGCGGGAACAGTCCGCTCATTTCGAAAGTACAGCGGACAAGCCCACACACGGGCGGACTGTTCGCTCAAACACAGTTTCAGCGGACAGTTTTTCGGAATTTCCGAAAGACTTTGTCCGTCCAACTGTCCGCTGAAACTGTCCGCTGAAAGCCCACACACGAGCGGACTGTCCGCCCAAACACTGTTCAGCGGACAAGGTTGGGCGAACAGTCCGCCCGTGTGTACGCGGCCTAATAGGTGGTTGAGAAATGAAATGCGTAATTTTTGCTCGTAGAACGTCTGAAGGTGCTACATCAATGTTGGTGCTCTGTATGTGGCCAGGCTGTGTAAAAGTCTCACACATGTGGTATCGCCGTACTCAGGAAGAGTAGCAGAATGTATTTTGGGGTGTAATTTGTTGTATGCCTATGTTGTGTGTGAGAAATAACCTGATAATATGACAATTTTGTAAAAAAAAATAATAATAAAAAAAAAAATCTTCAGTTTGCAAAGAATTGTGGGAAAAAATGACAACTTAAAAAAACTCATCATGCTACTTACTTAATACCTTGGAATGTCTACTTTGTAAAAAGGGGTCATTTGGGGGTATTTGTACTTTCCTGACTTGTTAGTGTCTCAAGAAATGAGACTCACCTGATGTACTGAAGGCCTGATCAGAAGTGATAAATTTTCAGCGATTGGCACCATAGTTTGTAGACTCTCTAACTTTCACAAAGACCAAATAATATATACTAATGTGGGTTATTTTTACCAAAGATATGTAGCAGTATAAATTTTGGCCAAAATGTATGAAGAAAAAATTACTAATTAGCAAAAATTTATGACAAAAACAAAGAAAAGGGCATTTTTTTCACAAAATTTACGTTTTATTTTATTTATAGCACAAAAAATAAAAAACTCACTAGTGATTAAATACCACTAAAAGAAAGCTCTATTTGTGTGGAAAAAAGGACGCAAGTTTCATATGGATACAGTGTTGGATGACTGAGTAATTGTCATTCAAACTGTGAGAGCGCTGAAAGCTGAAAATTGGTCTGGTCAGGAAGGGGGTGTAACTGCACTGTATTGAGGTGGTTAAGAAAATAATAAAGTTTTCAAACTTAAACTATAGCAGGTAAATAAGTCACCCAATATTTACCTTATTCTTGAATCATCTTACCCAATACTATTCATACGTTCTACAATACCTGAGTACTTAAGATGATAAGAAACAAATATTTTATTAAACCTAAAATTGCATACATGCTCTTCACTACCTGTCCTATAAAATTTTAAATCATTAACTGATTCCATGGTTTGAAATCCAACCCCAATGGAATATGACATAAGTGTACAACAATTTAGCTTATATTAAAAATATTATTTTTTCTAGAATTACCTCAATTAATTTATCAAATATAAATATTAACTTAAAAAAACATCCTTGTATCCTCCTTTAGCAGGTGAAAAAACTAATATAATCAATCAATCAATCTATATAGATTTGCCAAATTTCTCAATACTTTGTAGTATCAGGTTAGGCCTCTTTCACTTTGGATAATTCTATAAACAAATAAAACAATATTCAGATGTTTGATGACAAAATGTTTTAAAAATGAGTAGTTCAGAATTTTTTCATTAACTAAAACAAACAATCAATCAATCACCTGGATATGCAAAAATAAATATTTTCATTTAAAAATAACTCTATCCATTATTGTTGGAATCCAATTATTATTACAATACATTTTATCTCCATATGTCATTCTGTACTGACCCTAACTAAGACAAAATTTAATTGTCCGCCTCTTTATCCTGTGACTAATATTACATCTTGTAAAAGAATAATCTTACCAGATTACTGTTTTTTTCTCTACAATGACAATTTATTTTAATTTTGTAAAAGAACATTAATTTAGGTTGGGCTTTCCTAAATATTCTGTTACTGAAAGAAAATTTGATCATGTTGAAGTTTCTTTTCAGAACCAAACATTCCCCTCATACAATATGATTTCATGAACCACGCCTGCTCTGTCACTGACTGCTAAATCAACACATGGCAATCTTAAATTCAGCTTTTAATCGTATCCACTAAAAGTTGAAAAAGTGACTTTTTCATGATTAATTTACACAACTGTGGCTCTATCTCTCACACTGTATCTTTTTAGTCACCATGTATTTATATCCCACTACAACTGATCTTTTTAACATCCAATTGCCATTAGACAAAGCAGTGTGTATTGACACCTCCTGTTTTCCTTGTAATAACACCTTTAGTGTAACATAAGATGTTTTCAAAACAAATGGTGCTAAACTCACAATGGCTCAGATCTGTAGCATTCGACAATGCACTCCTAACACATTTATTTAGAAATACCAATGAAATTGTCTCATCATCCACATACAATTGAATGTACAATGGCTGAGAGAGATCTCTATATTTACCAGAAATACTAAATTAATAAGGGCTTTCTTCAGATCTTCAAATGTTTGTATATAAGTAATCTTTTGTTATTAACAAATATATTTGCCATACAGTAAGCCTATATAATTCATTAAAATTTACTCAGACAGATGCTTTGTCTGCAAAAATCGCAATGAACTCTCAAAAACAGTTAAGGCCAAAAAAATCTTATTTTCAAAAACAATTACTTTTAGTAAGTAATAATACCTTTTTAAATATATATTTTTCTCATCAGTGAACCCTCTTCCAAGTATCTGGAAAATATAACACAAAAATGTATTGTGCTTTGATCCATAAAAGTGAAAAATGTCATGGCATGTCTGACCAGTCTGTAACGTGATCTTTATTTCTCTATGGATAATGCACTCCTCACATGTCACATACTCTTCATGATCTGTTACTAACAGTCTTAGCTACCATGCTTTGTACACCCTACACTGTACAATTTGGTAACAATCTTGTTTCTCGTTTGTTATAATGTTTAACCTTTTTACCACATTTTTAAACATATTTTGTTTGTACATCTGTGAAAAATCATGTACACTATGTTATATGACTTTCCTGATTATAATAATGACAAAAAATTGTTTAGAAGACAATCTCGTGAAACTCACAGATTGGGTCCTGCCCATGACCTGCGTTTGGCCATTTCCCCAAGAAAACTCCTCCCACAAGCAAAGTCCTTACTTTTACCAGAAATACTCATTTACAAAAAACTTTTAACAATAGTTATTTTTACATTTTTTTTAGATTGAACAAAACTTTCATATTTTAATATTTTCTCTGGGTAACCTTAACCACTTCCCGACTAGCGCACGACGATGTACGTCGACAGAATGGCACGGGCAGGCATATTGGCGTACAGGTACGTCCAATATTCGATGCCGCCCTGCCATCGGGAGCGCGCCGCCGGCGGCGCGCTCCCGCGCTGGTCGGGACCCCCGTGAGTCCGGTCGCGGGACCCGCGGACTCGATCGTCGCGGGCATCCCCGCGATCGTCTCATGGAGCAGCCGAATGGAGGAAATGCTGTGTAAACAACATTTTTCCATTCTGCCTAGCAACTAGTGACGCTGATCTCTGCTCTATGTGATTGGAGCAGAGATCAGTGTACACTAAAGAAAGCCCAACCCCCCCCACAGTCAGTAACACTCCCCTAGGAACACTTAACCCCTACACTGCCACCCACTGGTTAACCCTTTCACTGCCAGTGTCATTTACACAGGAATCACTGCATTTATATAGCAGTGATTACTGTATAAATGACAATGGTCCCAAAAATGTCCGATGTGTCCGCCATAATGTCGCAGTCACAATAAAAATCGCTGATCGCCGCCATTACTAGTAAAAAAAAAAAATATTAACCCCCCTGACGGTTTTCCCGAGTCTGACTCGGGGTGGATTTTTAATACCAAAAGCGGTATCCCCGAGTCAGACTCGGGACTGCATCGCTGGATCCAGGAGGAGGAATACTCACCTTCTCCCTCGGATCCAGCGTCGTCTCCCCGCTGTACGAGCGAGCCGTGTCTCGCTCAATCTATCACATCGGCGATCTCCGTGCCCTGCGAGCGTTGCAACGCACGGGCACGGAGATCGGCACCAAATTCAAAAAGTGAAACACACAGTAAACATACAGTATAATGTAATCTTACAGATTACATTGCTGTATGTAAACATTTCACATCCCCGTTGTCCCTAGTGGTCTGCCCAGTGTCCTACATACAGTTTTATATAATAAAAGCTGTTCTTTATACCTGGAAACTGGAGATTGTCCATAGCAACCAAAACTGTCACTGTACATCAAAAATGATTTTAGAGCAGCTAGAAAACAGCGATAATAAATTAGAATCACTCGCAGAATTAAGCGATAGCGATTTGTGGGGAGATTCGTCATCAAATACTGAAAAGTAATGACAGTGACAATTCTGCAACTGAGCAAATTTCAGTGTTTTTGATGTGATTACATTATTGAATAATTTTTATTATTGTTATATTATTATTTGGTACAATTATTTATAATTATTTCTTATATTATAATTTATGATTTCATTTTTCAAACTTTATTATACCCAGGATGTCTGCTAGACTCTGGTTTGGACAGATTTAAGAGAGTTATTCCTAAGAATTGCAGGACTACAATATAAAACGCCAAATTTTCATGCAAAATAATGGTACCGCTTTTAGCACCTAAAATCCGAAATAATCGTACCGCCAGGGAGGTTAATAAAAATGCTATAAAACTATCCCTATTTTGTAAACGCTATAACTTTTGCGCAAACCAATCAATAATCGCTTATTGCGATTTTTTTTTACCAAAAATATGTAGAAGAATACGTATCGACCTAAACTGAGGGAGAAAAAAATGTTTTTTTATATATTTTTGGGGGATATTTATTATAACAAAAAGTAAAAAATAATGTGTTTTTTTCAAAATTGTCGCTCTATTTTTGTTTATAGCGCAAAAAATAAAAACCGCAGGGGTGATCAAATACCACCAAAAGAAAGCTCTATTTGTGGGAAAAAAAGGACGTCAATTTTGTTTGGGAGCCACGTTGCACGACCGCGCAATTGTCAGTTAAAGCGACGCAGTGCCGAATCGCAAAAAGTGGTCTGGTCTTTGACCAGCAAATTGGTCCGGTCTGAAAGTGGTTAAGTAAATTAGAACAATTTACTACTTTTAATTTAATAACCAAATCCAAGTTTGGAATTTTTGTAAAAATTGCTCGATCCTAACTTTTTATTTCCTGCAACCAAATCTGTAGAATTTTTGTAAAACACTAAACATCATGTCTTCCATTATCTCAATTTCACACAGTTTTTCCACAATCTTAATCAATATTTTTTTTTCTCTGAAAACTTTGTTCAGGGCTTAAATAATCATAAACATTTACATGCAGCTTTAAACTTAGTTTCCATATTAAAAAATGTCTTTGCTCTCTGGCATTAATTACCTTACTACTGCATGTATTCCTGTATTCCATACATATGGAATGTATACATTTCCCGATCGTACTGAGACTTACTTCTGAGTCTAGAGATGTTAACCATTCCCATGTTACCCTTTTATTTAAACAAGCACACTCACCTCTTGTTAGTATGATAGTCCTGTGTGCACTTAAAATAAAACAAGAGATGAATAATGTCCTTTTAACTTTGTTGTTCATTGCTTTTTCTTTCGTTGTTGCTTTTTGCCTTGTTCCTTGAATTGTGTGCTGTAGTGTTTTGCCTGTTGATTTATTCTTTGCCTTTGTGCTTGGACCTTCCATCTTCAAACATCAAAATCCGGCTTTCATATTAGCTCACCCAAAGTGTACATTTGCCTCTGTACCTACAATGGTGACCTTTTCAAATAACGTGAAGTCTTTGTTCCTATTTCAACACTTTTTTTCTTCTTGGGTAACAACCCAATATTTTCTTATGTGAGACTCTCTCACCTTCTTAGGAACTAACCTTGGCAGATATCTTCACGTATGTAACTAAATTACGTCTTCACAAAGTCCTGGATTTTCCAAAAATAACTTGAAGTATACCTTCCAACTGGCCTTGTCAATCAACTTTGTAGGCTGTATCTTTTTTTTTGTGTACAAAGTTATAAACTTTAGGTAGAGGTGAGAAAATAAACAGAGAAAACTCACCCTCGAATTTTACAGGACCGTTGTCCACATCTGACGCAAACGCCTCCTTCTAGGTTCTTTGATCGTTTTTTCCAGAGACTTGATCAATCACTAAATGGTGTTCATCTCCCCCCTTTGTCAAGGAGTAGGGAAAAAAATTGACCATTTTGACTGGCTCACCTTTGAAAGAAAAAGTGTAGATAATAGAAAACTACATACTCTACGTTTCCTAGTAAAATACATATTACTCTAGTATTCTACTTGAACACTCTGGTAGAAGGAGAGACTTTGTGGGAGGAATCATTATTGGCTTAGATAACTCTCATTCCAAAAGAAGGGAAGGATCCATCAGCTCCAGTGAGTTATAGGCCAATATCTGTTAAACACGGATATAAAAATTATCGCTAAAATAATTGCAGAGAGATTAAAACCACTACTCCTGAGGGGGATACATAATGATCAAGTAGGATTTGTAAAAGGGAGAGAGAGAAGAGATAACTGCCTTAAATCAATGTTTTTGATTCATGAAGTACAAAGGGGAAACCCCAGTTGCTTTTCTGTCGATAGATGCTGAAAAAGCATTTCGACAGGGTGGACTGGGGGTTTATGCTCAGAACATAAAGATACCTAGGTTAGGGGATTAAGACAATGAAATGGATATCTGCTCTTTATTATCACCCAACACCAAAAATCTGAATAAACGGGAATTTATCCTCATTCCTTAAATTATTCAACGGGACAAGGCAGGGGTGCCCCCTCTCCCCAATGCTGTTTATAATTGCATTGGAACTACTGTTAGCAGCAATGTGCAAGAATCTGGATATCAGAGGGGTGAGAGTGGGAGAACAAGACTACAGGGTAGCTGCTTACACGGATGATCTGCTATTTATATGTCCCACCCTAGGATAACAATCCCGTGTATACTGAGGGAGTTTAGCAGATATGGAAAACTATCTAATTTTAAAATATGTCCAAATCCTAGATTCTTAACATTAATATCTCAAGGGGAGGAACAACTAGCAATTTAGCCGAAAGAGGGATTGGGGTATCGGGGGAATAAAGTTGACGGCATCCCTGGGGACTATGTTTGAGGCTAATTATATAGCAGTGCTTTTTTAGGGAACATTTCAAAAATTTTGAGACATAAACCTCTCTCATGGACACATAAAATTAACGCTGTGAAAATTAATATTCTACTTAGAATGATCTATATCTTCCAAATTATCCCAATAGCAGTTCCCTTAGGAATGCTTTGGGAAATTAAGATCAATGGTAGTAAAATGTTTATGGTCGCATAAATGGCCCAGGATTGCATATGCAATACTGGTGAGGGAGAAAAGGGAAGGGGGATTATCAGCACCGGACTTCGAGAAATATCATCAGCAGATTTCTATATCTTGCATCGCAGAATGGACGCATTATAAAGAGGGGAAAAAGTTGGGTAAATATAGAGATAACACAAAGTAAGACAGACCTGCGAAAGATGGTTTGGATTCCACAGCAATATCGCAATATCGGGACTTGGCAATTAGTACAAATCCACTAACTAGAAACACTTAAAATATGCAATGGATTAGGGAGATTACATCACTGGGAATATAATTCACCACTTATGTCTATACTGGACACAAACTATTTTAAGCCAGGGAAAGAGGAATACATATATTTCACTAGATGAGCATAAGAAGAGGAAATATCATTGCAAGATTTGATGAAGGGGAATAGGATATACACATATACTGAAATTACACACAAATGCCACTAGACAAATGGAGGTATGCACAATTAAAGCACTTTTTTATTGGGTGGGGTAAAAGGGAGAATAAATGTACATTGTAGTGAGGTTATGGAAATTAGAATTTTTTTTTTTTTATTAATTTATGTGAACATATATTACAATCAAAACATTTATGCATTTTACAAAGGGAAAAAATGAGAAAGAAAAAAAGCATCAACACCAATAAGTTCCTAGAAATGATCAAAATTCATTTCTATGATACTATTCAATACGTTGCCCATATTGGGATTTTTTGTGGGGGCATTCTATCCTCATCAACCTACCACTGGGATTGCCCCCATTTAATACCCCTCCCCTGCTAGATACTGTAGCTGGGACACCAAGTAGTAAAGTCTGGGGTGTGGAACCGCCACCCCCCTCCTCGAGCGGCAGCTGCAGCGTTCATAAACAAATCCTGGCCTGCCCTCTTCTCCAGATTAAGTCTCTAAATAGAGATTCTATTCTCTTGAACCACTTCAGACCTATCCATACTTTGGCATTAAGGAGGAGATCTAGAATTTGGGGCAGCCATATCATCTTAACAAGACTACAGCATCCTGCCACGGATAGGGGAAGGCGGCTCCAAATGTCCACCTTATGTCTGCTAAATTATCCTCCAGGTACAGATTTACGTTCCTAGCAATCCAAACCCACAAGTACTTCAATTTTTCTACCACCTTTAAATTGGGAATGTCATGTGGAATATAGCTAGCTCGGGTATCCTTCGGGGAGTATTGCCGATTTGTCCCAGTTGATAACCAATCCAGACATTTGACTGAACTCTCCGACCATTCCTATCGCAGCTATTAGCAAGGTTTGGACATCTCCTAGGAAAAACGACATCATTGGCAAATAATGCAATCTTGTCCTCCTCCAATCCTCTCCTAAATCCCTGTATGTCTGGATTAGCTCTAGTAGCAATAGCCAATGGCTCTATTGCAAGAGCAAAGAGTAGAGGAGACAGGGAACACCCCTGTCTCGTTCTAGCTGAAACACATCAGAATATTCATTGTTAATTTTTAATTTTTGCTCTTGGGTTAGCGTAAAGAAGTTTTACCCAACTGATAAACTTTGGTCCAAACTCCAAACAGATGTTCCCACTCAAGGCTGTCAAAAGCATGGCTCCATCCAGGGCCAAAATGGCCCTGGAGCCGCTTTTATCCACCGGAATCTGAATATTCAGATAGGTTCTTCGTATGTTGATACTAGTAGACCTAGTCGGAATAAATCCTGACTGGTCAGGATGAATAAGCTTGTGGATACATCTATTTAGACGCGCTGCCAGTATTTTCGGCAAAATTTTTACATTAGTGCATAATAGCGAAATCGGGCGATATGAGGAGGGATCCGTAGGGTCTTTTCCTTCCTTGGGGATAGCCACTATGGTAGCTTCTGACATTGAAGGAGGCAGAGTCCCAGTGGATAAAGTCAGCCTGGGTCAGTGTCTTCAACAATTCTGGCAATAAAATCTCGCTGTACCTTTTATATACTTCAATTGGTAGCCCATCAGGGCCTGGTAATTTTAGATTTGGCATCCCTGTCACAGCACCACGCAGCTCATCAAGGGTAATTGGAGCCTCCATGAACAATCGATCATCTACTGATAGGGTTGGTATACTTATGTTTTCGATGAAGGCTAAAGTTCTTCCCCTTTCCACCCCCCTCTGGGATTTATATAAAGAACTATAATATTGCATAAATGTATTGCTAATATCAGTAGGTTTGGATGTAATCTCTCCCTGTGGGGTCTTAACCGCTAAAACTGTTGAGGGGGGAGTATTTGCTCTGACCAGTAGGGACAACATGCTACCCACTTTTTCACCTTTTCCAAAATTGGCTTGTCGCTGAAATATACGCTTATTGTCCATCTTTTTCATCGTGTTCATTTTATAAGCTTGCTGCCTATCTAGCCACTATTTGTTGGTGGCCGGGTTGGATTAATGATATACTGTTGTTCGGCCAACATCACAGTTTTTTGTAACATCCTCCTCCCATTCCTTTCTCCTAGCTTTAAATATTGCAATCTGCTGGATAATGAGCCCTCTGAGATAAGCTTTTAACCACTTGCCGCCCGCCCTATAACAGAAACACAGTGGCAAAGTGGTTCCAAAATCCTGACCGGACATCATATGACGTGATCAGGATTTTGAGCCGCTGCGCGCCCCCGGTGGCGCGCATCGTGGCGATCGTTGTTGCGGGGTGTCAGTCTGACACCCAGCAACTATGATCTCAGTAAAGAGTCTCCGACGGAGACTTTTTACCACGTGATCAGCCGTGTTCAATCACGGCTGATTAGTGTAAATAGGAAGAGCCAGTGATCGGCTTTTCCTCACTTGCGTCTGTCAGACGCGAGCAGAGGAGACACGATAGGCTGCTCCTCTGACAGGGGGGCATCTTATCAGCGCAGTCCCCCGAGGATGCCCACACTGGACCACCAGGGACGCCACCAGACCACCAGGGATGCCCAGCACAAGGTATGCTACCCTAGACCACCAGGGATTCCAGTCAGTGCCTACAATGGATGCCAATCAGTGCCCACAATGGATGCCAATCAGTGCCCACAATGGGCATCACTGATTAGCATGCATTATCGTTTGGCACTGATTGGCATCCATTAGTATAGTATAATACAATACAATGCTGCCTATCAGTGCCCATCTGTGCTGTCTATCAGTGCCCATCTGTGCTGCCTATCCATGCCCATCTGTACCGCCTATCCATGCCCATCCATGCCACCTATCCGTGCCAGCTATCAGTGCCAATTTGTGCCACCTATCAGTGCCCATCCGTGTCGCCCATCAGTGCTGCCTATCATTGCCACATATCAGTGTCCATCAATGCCACCTCATCAGTGCCATTTCATTGGTGCCACCTCATTGGTGCCCATCAGTGCTGCCTTTTCAGTGCCCATCAGTGTAGCCCCATCATTGCCCATCAGTAAAGGGGAAAACGTACTTATTTACAAAGTTTTGAAACTGAAACAAAAAAAAAACATTCTTTTTCAAAAATTTTGGTATTTTTCTATTTGTTTAGCAAAAAATAAAAACCGTAGAGGTGATCAAATACCACCAAAAGAAAGCCCTATTTGTTGGAAAAAAATGATAACAATTTTATTTGGGTACAGTGTAGCATGACCGTGCAATTGTCATTCAAAGTGTGACAGCGCTGAAAGCTCAAAATTGGTCTGGGCAGGAAGGTGTTTAAGTGCCCTGTATTGAAGTGGTTAAAGAATCCCAGACCCCTCCCGCCGACGCCGTACCGGCATTGATACTTATAAACTCTTTCAGTTCAATCATTAATCTCTCAGGGTCATTTATCATCTACAGCCATGAGGGATCCATTTTCCATTCTCCAAAATGAAGCTTTTTCCCAGTAATAACCGTCAGTGTTAGAGGGGAGTGGTCTGATATCCCCCTTGGTCCATATTCTACGTTGCCTATCAAAGCCAGGGCCTCACTATTGACTAGGGCCATATCAAGTCTAGATTGGGTGGAAAAGGAAATGGAAGAACAGGAGTATTGTCTTTCCAGTGGGTGCCGTGTACACCATAGATCGCATAGCCCTACTTCGTGGAGGAAGCAAGCTAGTCTAGTCTCTTCCCCGGCCACTGGACAATTTACGGGTGGGAATCTATCAAGGGACCTGTCCAAAACTTCATTAAAATCCCCTACTGCTATCACTGGGATTCCAGGTGAAATAAATGATGTTATTTCATGCAGGATCTACAATTTAAATGGTGGTGGAACATAGTTATTTGCTATCACATATGTCTTATTTTCAGTTAATGTAGAAAAATATAGCGACCCATAGCATCTATACTGCTCTTATAACAGGAAAAACAAAAGTTCCCTACCAATCAGGATGCTCACCCCTCTTGAGTATGATGAAAATACAGAGTGGAATTGGGTATGGAATTTCCGGCCACGGAGCAGCGAGACCGTCTCGCCGGTCAGCAGTGTCTCCTGTAGGCATAACAGTCCAGGCCCTTTCCCCTCCAATGATGACAATACCACAGCTCTCTTGACCGGATCTCCAAAACCTCGAACATTCCATGACATTACACTAATTATTTTAGCCTGCATCCAGTCTTATACACAAATAATAGGGCAAAACAAAAAAAAAAAAAGGAAAAAAATTACCCTTTTCCTCAAATACACCAGCATACCACTCCCTCCTCCTTGTCTTAAGTGCTTACCACCATATATGTGATTCCCCCTCATGTCTCCTCCCAAAAAGTGAATTTTTAATCTCGTGTATTCTAATGTCGCTTCATTATCTTCAACCCTTCCCACCCTATCCATCTTATCCCCTAATCCTACAACATCCCACCCTCCCAACTCCCTCCCTTCTTGCCCATCGGGCTTCCCCCTAGCAGTGTACCCGTGACCTTCCTGCATCCCTCCCACTACTTAGTTACAAATATTGCTCTTAATGCCCTAAACATTAACTGGACCCAAAGTAGGGAACCTAATTGCCCCCCACAACACATACCAACACACATTTATTTTACCCCCACCCTTTGCTATTCAACCCCCTGCTCCTTTTATAAATAAAATCATGGTGCAAATATATGGTGTTCATTACCCCTACCCAGCATACACACCCTGCAAAATATAAACATTCACAAATTTATCAAAAAAAAACAATTATATAAATTTATAAGTCCTTTTTATTTTCTTCTAGCCATTGGGCTGCCTCTGATGGTGAATTCAAGAAAAAACTCCTACCGACTGCTGACACCCTCAAGCGAGCCGGATACATGAGAGCGTAATCTAACTTATACTTTATCATACTGCGCTTAACTGGAATAAATTCAGCTCTAGGTTTCTGGAGATCAGGTGAAAAGTCAGGGTAGAGGGAAACCCTGGCTCCCTTGAACCTGATGTCCCCCACCTCCCTGGCCCTTCGCAATAAAGTCACTCTGTCATTATAGTTGAAGATTTTCATTATTATCAGCCTAGGGTGCTCCCCCCGTATGGTGGACTTTTGCGGGAGTTCGGTGTGCTCGTTCTATCGCAAATAAAGGACTGAAGAAAGTATCCCCAAAGATCTCTCTGAACCACCCCTCTAAAAAAAGTTATTAAATTGGGACCCTCGCTGCGCTCGGGGAGGCCTATCATCCTCATATTATTTCTGCGGTTCCTGCTTTCCATCTCGTCTAGCTTGGCGACTTGAGTGTTGATTATATTTTTAAGCGATTCGATTACATGCTTCACAGGGCTCAACTCATCCTCAACTAGGCTTACATGTTCTTCAAGGTCGGAAATACAGTCTTACTCAGATCTTGTCTCATGGATAGTAGTTCCTCCTTAATACATCTTAACTGGTTGTCAAAACTAGAAATTGAGTCTTTGCATTCCTAAATCGCATTTAGTATCTCTCGTAATGTAGGCTTCCCCTCCAACATAGTGGACACAGGTATATGGGTGCTGGCTGGTGTAATAATTGCTTCCGTATTTACGATTGCGGTTAGAGTTTTACCTCCCTCAGATCCCTTATTACCCACAGATTTAGCAACCGATGGGGTAGGAGGATTAGAAGAGATACATCCTTGGCTCTTTCTATCTGCAGAGGAATTTTTATGCTCTTTATTCTGCAAACTTAGTTGCTGGGAACTCGATTTGGTAGGTGAAGCAGACACTGAATGTGCATATTGCTCCAGTTTGGTGGCTGCAGCCGAAGCCATTTGATTGGTTTTATCCTTCGCGGAGCGAGTAACTTGAGACCCCTCATGGGGAAAATGCGCCTCAGGCTGTCTTATCCTAGACATGGCTATCTTGCTTAACAGGACATGGCAGCACAGTGGTGTAGTGGTTAGCACTCTCACCTAGCAGTAAGAAGGGTTGCTGGTTTGAATCCCAACCACAACACTACCTGCCTGGAGTTTGCATGTTCTCCCTGTGCCTGCGTGGGTTTCCTCTGGCCACTCCGGTTTCCTCCCACAATCCAAAGACATGCAGGTAGGTTAATTGGCTTCTGTCCAAAATTGGCCCTAGTATATGAATGGGGACCTTGGATCGTGGGTTCCTTGAGGGTAGGGACCAATGTAAGTGTGCAATGTACAGGGATGAACTAGATGGAATGGTGTCTTTATTCAACCTTACTAACTATGAAACAGGTTGAGTAAACCCCTTTACAGCAAAAAAGAAAAAAAAAATTTGAAAGCTTCAACAGTCCACCTCTATTTACTATTGCCACAACCCAGCTATCTCAGCAGCAAGAAAAAATTAGCATGTAGGCTCATGAACATGTATGTGCATGAGGGCGTATAGTCAAGGCCGTCCAGCTAGCAAAAGACATTAAAGTCCTAAGTATCCACTTAATACAGCCCCAATTGTAAAAGTCCCAAAAAAGACTGAGCAACCAGATAGAGTGATATCACAGTAATATCTCAGTAGAATCAAAGAGTCATGACAAACTTGTTTCTCGCCACCTCACCATGGGGGGCCCCCTTTACTTCAGCCACAGCACAGGATATGCACAGAGAACACACCAGAAAGTCCAGGGGCCAGCTCCTCCACTCACCCGCCGAGCCCCATCCCAGATGTCTCCACCGGGCAGCACGTCTCACCGCACCGGCGGGGGGGAGGAGGGGGGAAGAAAGGGAAAAGGTAAGGGAGACTGTTCCTACTTAACAGCGGGTGCCAATAGATTCCAAGGACTGTCCACACATCAGATGCCCGGTCAGCAGAGGCTAGGGACCCAGGGGAGGGAAGGACACATCCTGCACAGCCTCATAATGGACAGAGCAAGACGGGGGAACAGCAACACGCGCTCACTCACAGACTCCCCATCTCTTTAATATGCATTGATGTATGTCTAATTACATAATAAAAGAGAGAATAAATAATAAAAAAAAATTCTTATATGCAAGTTATTGTCATAAAATATGTTTTGGGACCCGGGTCCTGCCCCAGGGGATATGTATCAATGCAAAAATCTTTTTTCAAAACAACCGTTTTTTTGGGAGCAGTGATTTAATGCTTAAAGTGAAACAATATAAATGAAATATTCCTTTAAATATCATGCCTGGGGGGTGTCTATAGTATGGCTGTAAAGAGGCAAATTGCCCTGTGTTTAGAGCAGTACCACAGCAAAATGACATTTCTAAAGGAAAAATTGTCATTTAAAACTGATCGCCGCTGTAATGAATTGTTGGGTCTCGGCAATATAGATAGAATTCATTGAAAAAAGTGCATGGGATCCCCCAGTTCATTACCAGGCCCTTTGGGTCTGGTATGAATATTAAGGGTAACCCCAAACCAAAAATAAAAAAAAAATTGTGTGAGGGTCCTCCCAAAATCAATACCAGGCCCTTCAGGTCTGGTATGGAAATTAAGGGGAACCCTGTGCCGAATTTAAAAAAAGGCGTAGGGGTCCCTCAAAATCCATACTAGACTTTTCAGATCTGGTATGGAATTTAATGGTAACACTGCGCCAAAATTTTAAAAAATGGCATAGGGGTCCACCCCAAAATCCATAGCATCCAGCATCATTTTGCCCATGGCCTGGCACACAGTTTTTAGGAGGGTTTACCATCCAACATTCAGGGTCTTTCCAATACATATCCTCCTCTGCCAAACCTACCCCTCCGTGTTATCGGAAGTGACGTAACACGCACGAGTGGACCGCTCCCCGCTCTGTTTATGTGCAATTGTCTCCTTGATGTTTGTGAGTAGTTTTTATTTTTAATCAATTTGTTTACTTTATAAAAAATACTACACTATGGATCGCTCCCTATTTGTTCTCTGAGTATCCTCCTCTAGCCATTATGGACGTTGTGGGTTGCTATTAGAGGAACTGGACGGTGGTTTTTGTGTCTCCTCCCTTTCAGCCATCTTAGGAGTTACCATTTATGCTGTTTGCCTTACAGCTGTAAGGTAATTGTGTAATCTACACATTAGTTAGTGAATATTTGGATGTTCTTTGTGGCACTGGGTTTGGCACGGATGAATCACCTTCAGAAATTCATCAAGAACTGTTTATTGCTTGTCATATAAAATGTTCTTGCACTGAATATGACACAATTGTTTCCTTCATAATCATTGGGATATACACCACGATATATATTTCACATTATATTTATAGTAGCAATTTATTTATTCACGTTGTGCACTTTATATTTATCCTTTTTTGCACGCTTGCACTTTATAAATATATATTGTTTACATGTATTTATATGTTTACATATACTATTAGAGGTATTATGCAATTTTTGCACAATTTTTTGAGGTTAGATGCGATTATTTGACCCCTAAAAACGCTTATATTTCTTTGGTAAAAGCACAGCACCATTTACATTTACTATTTATACACCTGTATCTACCCTTGTTTGCTGGTGTTCTCTAATACAGGCATGTGCAGGAGTTAAAGTGGGTGTTGTGTGCCTCCAGCACAATATACACCTGTATCTACCCTTTATTGCTGGTGTTCTCTAATACAGGCATCTGCAAGAGTTAGTGGATGTTGTGTGCCTCCGGCAAAGTATACACCTGTATCTACCCTTTTTTGCTGGTGTTCTCTAATACAGGCATCTGTAGCCTTTACAGTGGGTGTTGTGTGCCTCCAGCACAATATACACTACCCAATTGCTGGTTTTCCCATCTCCCTGCAGGCCATTACTATGTCTGGACAGTCACAAGCCAATAAAAGAGGACAAGCAGGCTCTGTGTTTAGAAACAACAGTGCTGGTCGTGGACGCGGTGCATCGTGATCAGCACGTGGCCATGGGACATGCTTGTCCTTATTTTCAGCAGCTGGACGTGTTTAGCCGCATCATGCCGAAGACTTGGTAGAGTGGATGACCAAGCCCTCTTCATCCTCCTTATCCTCTCTCACCCAGGCTCAGGGTACTAGCAAAGCAGCTGCCAATGCTTCCTCTTCCCTTGTCTCAATGTCATCAGTCACTCCCTAGACTCACCATGTCCTCCTGAGGAGTCCCCCGAACTGTTTGAGCTCAGTGTTGGGTACATGCTCCAGGAGGATGGCCAGCATTTTGAAGGCTCTGATGATGATACCCAGCTAGAGGAAGGCAGTAGCGTGAGCTCAAAGAGAGAGGAGATGCTCAAGAAGGACAGCGATCTGGCAGTCATGTTCCACCAGCTGCAGCATACTGCCAGGTTTGCTCCAGTGATGAATAGGGAGGGGATGATGAGGTCACTGACTCCAAGTGGGTGCCTGATAGGAAAGAGGAGGAGGAGGAGGAAGAGGAGGAGGAGGAGGCACATCTCCAATGAGGCAGGATGCCCTCCGGGGGCCAGCTTAGAGGCAGCACACCGACTGAATCACACCGCAGAGCTCCGCCTGTGCAGGGCGCTGCCTCTGCTCGTTATTCCAAAAGTTCTTTAGTGTGGGCCTTTTTTGAGACCAGTGCATCAGATCGCACCGCTGCTATTTGCAACATATGTCTCAAGTGTATCTCGCGTGGCCAAAACATCAGCCACTTGGGCACCACATGCTTGACCAGACATATGTTGACCTGCCATGCAGCTCATTGGCAAGCATACCTTAAAGACCCACACCAAAGAATAAAGCGGACCTCTCCTTGCTCCTCATCAGCTGGGATCTCCAACCCCACTAGACCTTCAGTCCTCTGAAACCTGCACTGAGAGGAATGAAGGTGTAGAATCAGGTGTGTCACAGCCAAGAACTTGCAGGCACTGTGCTAGCAGTACACCCACATCCGATTGTAGCAGGCAAATTTCCCTGCCCCAGCTGCAGGATCGTCGAAAGAAGTTCGCTCCCAGCCATCCACATGCCCAGCGGTTGAATGCTAACTTGGCTAAATTGCTAGCACTTCAACTGCTGCCTTTTCAGTTGGTAGACTCGGCCCCCTTCCGTCAGTTTGTGCAATGTGCGATTCCTCAGTGCCAGGTCCTCATACGCCACTTTTTCTCACGGAAGGCAATTCAGGCTCCCTACCAGCATGTGGAAGGCAATGTCCATGCCTCGCTGGACAGGGCGATCAGTGGTAAGGTGCATATTACCGCTGACTCATGGTCCATCAGGCATGGACCGGGACGTTACCTATCTTTCCCGGCCCATTGGGTCACTCTTCTGGCAGCTGGGAAGGATGCAGGACAAGGTGCAGTAGTGTTGAAGTTTGTTCCGCCACCATGCCTCCAAAATGCTACTACTGGTTGTGACACACCTTTCTCCTCCACCCCCTCCTCTTCTTCTTCCTCCATGGCCTCTTCCAGTGCTCTGTCCTCGGAACCAGAGGTGCGACCGATGCGTTCAGACAATTTTTTAGTCCGCAGCCCCAAGGTATGATCGGTTTCAGCAACCATGGCAAGTGTTTGATTTACATGGTGCAGGAATACCTAGGGGCAAGGTCAGACTCGGACACCTTTCCCACCGAAAATCCTCTGGCTTACTGGGTCTTGAGGATGGATCACTGGCCAGAGCTTGCACAGTATGCAATTGAGCTACTGGCCTGTCCTGCATCCAGCATTCTTTCGGAACGCACCTTCAGTGCTGCTGGTGGCTTTGTAATCGATCACAAGGTACGCCTGTCCACCGACTCGGTTGATCGACTGACCTTGATAAAGATGAATCAGTCTTGGATCACCACCAGCTAACAAGTACCTGAAGCTGATTTAACCAAATATTTTTTTTTGACACATCCCTTCCAGACTGCCTATGCTGATGCTGAGTGACTATCCTGTTATGTTGACTCACTATCCTCTTCCTCCTCAATGTTCCTGCTGATATCTTGGAAGAAAATTTTTGGTTCTGGGTGATGCCACCAGCCCAATTTTTATTGTTTAACAGGGGCATGTAATACAATTTTTGATGCAATGCTTTGCAGCAGGGCTCATTCCTGCACTCCAACTAGAGTATCTGGGAGAGGTTGCAGTGTCGTGGCACCAGCAAGCAGTGCCTAAGGCCCAATTTTTCAGTCCCTGTTTAACAAGGGCATGTAATTACAATTCTTGATATAATATTTCACAGCAGGGCCTGTTCCTGCACCCACCAAGAGTAAATGTGAGGACTTTTAGTGTTGTGGCACCAGCACCACCACCACCACAACCACCAAAGGCCCAATTTTTCTACCACTGTTCAACAATTGCATCTAATTACAATTCTTGATATAATCATTCACAGCAGGGCGTTCCAGCGTCCACCAAGAGTCACTTTGAGGGCTTACAGTGTTGTGGCAACACCAACACCTTAGGCCCCCATTTCTGCAGAGCATATAGGGCAGGCCCCTACTTTCAAACATCCAACTTACAAACGTCTCCTACTTGCAAACTGAAGGAGACAATGGGAAGTGAGATGAAAAAAGACGGACGGACAACAAAAATTATATATTATAAAATTATATATATAAAATTATATATATAATATATAAATGATATATGTTTTCCAAAAAGCTTAAAAATTGATTTTTTGACTGGAGCTACAGTTTAAAAATGTAAAAAAATTACAAACAGATTCTACTTAACACAACAAACCTACGCAGTCCTTGTCTTGTTTGCAACGCCTGTATACTGCTGTTCTGAGTATATAGGGCCTGGGGGCCCAAGCCTTTCCTTTTTTAATTTGGGTATGCGGTTCCTCTTAATATCCGTACAAGACCCGAAGGGGCTGGTAATTGGCAGGGGGGCTACCCATGCCATTTTTCTCAATGATTTTCATCCGTATTGCCGGTGTCTTGTCAAATAGGGTCCTCCATCAGATGCTGTCCCCTGCGTACTGCGCATGCGCAGTACACAGGAGCACAGATTCCAAAAATTGCCGAGGACGAACGGCGCCTGCGCCGTGAGTCCAGGTTCTATCCCCACTATCCAAGTGGACATAGAGTTAGAATAAAAAAGAGCCGAGTGCAGCGAGGCCGAGCCCGAAGCGTGGCGAGCGAAGCTCGCCCGCGAGGGGCCCTCTAAAATTCTAAACCCTATGTCCGCTTGGATAGTGGTGCTACCTCCTCCACTCACGGCGCAGGCGCCGTTCAGCTTCGGAGATTTTCCGAAGCTTCGTCTGCTCTGTACTGCGCATGCGCAGTACGGAGCGGACACATATGGATGGCCGGACTCTATTAGGCAGAACACCGGAACCAGATATTACATTAAATACCGCAAGCAGTTTTAGATGACTTTTTTTTCTGTTAAATGTAATTTTGTGAAGGGACTGTTCTAAACACAGGAAACTCGTGCCACTTCACAGGCATACTATAGACACCCCCCCCCCAGTATGATATTTAAAGGTATATTTCACTTTTTTTTTCACTTCAATGATCACTAAAATCAGTACTCCCGAAAAAACGTCAGTTTTTAAAACAAAATTTAGGCATTGACCCATGTCCCCTGGGGCATGAGCCGGGTCCCCAAACTTTTTAGGAAAATATCTTGCATATTAGCCATTAAAATTAGCACTTTTTATTTCAAACGTTCGAGTTCCATGGACTTCAATGGGGTTCTAAAGGTCGCACAAATTTTCGAGTCCGTTCGAAAGTTCTGGTGCGAACCGAACCAGGGGGTGTTTGGCTCATCCCTAACGCCCGCCATATAACAAAATGATGTCGGCATAGTGGATGCGATATCCTGACCATATGACATCTTTCAGAATATCAAGCCGCTGTGTGCATCGTGACAATCGTTGTGGTGTGTCAGTCTGACAGAGACTCTTTACCATGTGATCAGCCGTGTCCAATCACAGGTGTAAACAGGAAAAGCTGTTGATTTGCATCTGACAGACATGAGTAGAGGAGAGCCAATTGGCTGCTCTACTGACAGGGGGATCTGTGATGATTGTTTATCAGTGCAGCCCCCCTCGGATGCCCGCCCAGGACCACCAGGGATGGCCACCACATTGGGCCACCAGGTATGCCACCCTAGACCACCAGGGAAATGCCAATCAGTGCCCAGGCAGCTGCCTATTATTGCCCATCCCCAATGCCTGCCAGTGCCACCAGTGATGCCTAGCAGTTAAATCTATCAGTGCACATCAATGCCCATCCGTGCTGTCTTTCAGTGCCCAGCAATGCTGCCTATCAGTGCCATCCATAAGTACTCATCAGTGCAGCCTTTCAGTGCCCATCAGTGTCACCTATGAGTACCCATCAGTGCTGCCTATCAGTGCCACCTCATTGGTGCCGTCTTATTAGTGCATCTTGTCAGTTCCCATCAGTGAAGGTGAAAAAATATTTACTAAATTTTATAAGAAAAACAATGAAAAACTTTTTTTAAAATTTTCAGTCTTTTTTTTATTCGTTTAGCAAACATAAAAACTGCAGAGGTGATCCGATACCACTAAAATAACAGTGACCACTAAAATAACAGTGACAGCGCTGAAAGCTGAAAATTAGCCTGGGCAAGAAGGTACGAAAGTGCCTGGTATTGAAATAGTATTGAATAGGCAAAATTTTGGTAAATTTTTGGATAGAGTTGAGAGGAATTAGGACCCCTGTAAAGTTTTTATTGCTGTCTGCACCCCCATTAGTGAGATTCCCCATCACTATTTGTCCTAGGGACCATTATAACTGAGAGTTAAAGGGTTACTAAACCATTGTTTTTTTTTTTTTAAATAACAAACATATCATACTTACCTCCACTGTGCAGTTCGTTTTGCACATTGTGGCCCCAATCCTTGTCTTCTGAGGTCCCCAGGCGGTGATTGTGGCTCCTCCTCGTATCTGTAAGCTCCCTGGGGGTTACCATGCGGGCGCACTCCTGAGTCCAGCATTTGCATCCATAGACAAAGAATGCCGGACTGGGCCCCGCCCCCGGCACCTGCTTCATTGGATTTGATTGAAAGCAGTGGGAGCCAATGGCTATATCCAATCAAGAGCCAAGAACCTCAGGCAGGGAGGTAGAGTACATCTCCGCCAAGGGAACGAATGGGCTCAGGTGAGTAAAATGGGGGGAGGGGGGCTAGGGGGACCGGTCAGTGTCAGAAGTTTTTTCACATTAATGCATAGGATTTACAACACCTTTAAAGTGGAAGGAAAATCCCCAAATTTGGGGTTGGCACCAGAACAATAGAGAGGAAATCTTCCAATGGGGACACTAGTTCTGGTGACAACCAGGGATTTCATCACTTTTTTTGTTTTGGCTATGGGACAGGGAGTGAAGAAAAATCTCCCCAGAGGTGCACATAGCAAAAAACTCCATTATGCTATCCAAATGAAACAAACCATTTGACTTTAGATCTATTTAAACACAAAAGAAACATTCACTTTGCCAGGTGATCAGCCTCTATACCTTTTATAAATGAATGCACTAAACTTTACACACTGCTCTGTATACATCCACCATTATAGGGATATCACCATAATAGGTGGTTAAGGTCAGCCTTGTTCTGGTATTGTTGGGTGCACACAGAGACATTGGGAGTTTTATATAGTGCCTTGAAAATTATTCGTACCCCTTGCAATTTTCTACATTTTCAAACCAAAAACGTAAATGTATTTTAATGGGATAAAACAGTGGAACACACAGTGGAACATAATTGTGAAGGGGAAGGTAAATGATAAATGGTTTTCAATTTTTTTTTTACAAATATCTGAAAAGTTTGGGATGTATTTGTATTCAGCCCTCTTTACTCTGATACCCCTTACTAAGATCTAGTGAAACCAATCGTCTTCAGAAGTCACCTAATTAGTAAAAAGAGATGGACGAACTTTCGGCGGGACGTTTCGCGAACGCAAAACGCAAAACGCGGGCAAAAGTCCGTGAACCGCAAAGTTCTCGGCGGGCCCCATTTACTTCAATGGTAGGCGAACCTTAAAAACCTACAGGTCATATTTTCAGCCACAAAATACTTACTAGCTGTGCACACATAGTCCCACCACATGGCCACTGACATAACACATGTATGAAGTGAATCTTGGATCGACAACTACAAGCATTCTTTTTTTATCTGTGAAATTTTGACAATTCAGGATTTAGGAGCGCATGAAGGCAATGGAGGAGAGGAAAGGTCAAGGTAGACTATGAAGAGGGTGCAGGAGCTAATCACCAGCACCGAGATAGAGAGCACTGACACCAGCACCGAGATAGAGAGCACTGACACCAGCACCGTGATAGAGTGAACTGACACCAGCACCGTGATATAGAGCACTGACACCAGCACCGATATAGAGAGAGAGCACTGACACCAACACCGTGATAGAGTGCACTGACACCAGCACTGTGATAGAGAGCACTGACACCAGCACCGAGATAGAGAGCACTGAGACCACACCAGCACTGAGATCGAGAGCACTGACACCACACCAGCACCAAGATAGAGAGAGAGCACTGACACCAGCACCGAGATAGAGAGCACTGACAGCAGCACTGATACCAGCAACTCGCTGCTGGGCCCCAAAAATATGACACTGCTCAACCTCTTCAAACAGGAGGGTACGGGCATATAGTACGGTGTGCTTTTTTTGCACAAGGAAGTGAGCCAAATGTAGAAAAAAGGTCTGTGTGCTCGATTAAATAAATTGTTTATAGAGATATACATGGTCTACTGGTCACATGTGTTGAATTCCTCCGAGATCCATGCCTCATTCATTTTTATGAATGTGAAGTAGTTAACATTGTCGTGAGCTAGGCGAGTCCGCTTATCGGTCACTATCCCCCCTGCTGCGCTGAAAGTCCTTTCGGACAGGACACTGGACGAGGGGCAAGCCAACAGTTCCATTGCAAATTGGGCAAGCTCTGGTCAGAGGTCAAGCCTGCCCACCCAGTAGTCCAGGGGTTCATCACTCCTCAGAGCGTCCACCGTGGCCGTTAACCCGATGTAGTCAGGCACCTGTCGGTCTAGACGTTCCCTGATGCTGGATCCGGATGAGACCTGTCGATGGGTCGGCTGAAAGAATGACCTCATATCAGAAGTCACCAACACATCTTCAAACTGGCCTCTTCTTGCAGGCACTGTTGGATTTGTACCCGCAACTCTTTCTCTGGGAGTGGGAATTCCTCCTCTGCCAGCGCACGCAAAAGCAGAATGCAGCATTTCTCGAAGCAAGGCCTGGAAGTGCTCCATTCTGACAGCCCTCTGTGACGGTGGTAACATTTCCGCCATTTTGTGTTTGTACCGGGGATCTAAGTACGTTGCCACCCAGTACTGGTCCTTGACCCTTATGCTTTTTATACGGGGGTCCCTGTTAAAACACTGGAGCATGAAGGCCCTCATTTGCACTAAACTGGAAGCGGTGTGGTGGCCTTGCTCCTACTCATCATCCAGGATAATGTTGTCCTCCTCATTCTCCTCTTCCCATCCACGCACAACAACAGGGATCCCAGAAAGGTTTAAAGCATGCTCTTCTTGGTCCTCCTCATCCACCCCAGCACCATCCTCCTCTGACTCCTTGTCAGGTCACCTTGAGGCCAGGTGACAGATGCACACCAACTTTGTCCGCTGAACAGTGTTTCAGCGGACAGTCCGCCCGCGTGTGGGCTTTCAGCGGACAGTTTCAGCGGACAGTTTGACGAACAAGGTTTTTCGGAATTTCCGAAAAACTGTCCGCTGAAACCTTGTTTCAGCGAACAGTCCGCTCGTGTGTAGGCTTGTTCGTCAAACTAAGTTCCGCGCATGCTCAGAAAGGATTTACACGCCGAAAGTTATAATGCAGTGTATAGGACGTCGTATTTTTCGTGCCGTCGTACGTGCCGTTCACGTCATCGCGCACGGTTTCAGCGGACTGTTCGTTCGTCGTGTGTGGCCATGTCCGTCCATGCTAATTTTGAGCGGACTGTTTGCCGAAACTGTTTGACGAACAAGGTTGGGCGAACAGTCCGCGCGTGTGTACGCGGCCTAAGAGCCAGCAGGTGTTCACCAGAGCCTCGAGTGGTGAGGATGGAGTTGGCTGCAACTGACTTCAGGTCGCGACCCCCAGGGTCCCCCAGGGTCCCCCAGCTCAAACCCACAGTAGGCAACAGGAGGATAGGGATGGTGAGGGACAAAGCCAAGGTCGGGGCCACAAGCAGACAGGAATGGTCAGGGACACGCCAAAAGGTCAGGATCACAGGCAAACGGGGATGGTCAAGGACACGCCTAAGTCAGTAACGGAATAACAGCAGCACACATGGCAGGTAACAGGAAGCTAACACACAAAGGTTGATCAGCAGGGCTGGCCTGCAGTGCACAGGTTAATATAGAGTTTTCTGATAGGAGCTAGGGTGGAGTCATGCCAGAGGATGGATTATAAAAGCAGTCAGGTGAGGGTCGGCTGGTCTCTAGAAAAGAACACATGGAGACAGGTAAGCAGACAAACTCTATTGCATAACCATGACAGTACCCCCCTCTTACGAGGCCTCCCCCTTCCCCGCCTGGGACCAGGTTTAGAGGGGAACTTCAAATGAAACTTCCTCAACAGACGAGGTGCAAAGACCTCGGAAGCCGAAATCCACGACCTCTCCTCAGGACCCAAACCTTTCCAGTGCACGTGGTACTGGAGAATGCAGTCAGGAATCCAAAATTTGGCTAACCTTGTACTCCTGATCATCCTCAGAGACCGGTGCTACGGTAGAGAGAGGACGAGAGAACTTATTGAGGACTAAAGGCTTCAGAAGGGGAACATGGGAGGAGTTAGAGATTTTGAGGCTTTTGGGAATCTGGAGCTTGAAACAAACTGGATTCAGTTTAGAAATTGTGGTGTACGGACCAATGAATCTTGGGGCAAATTTGAGAGAAGGAACCCGGAGTTTGATGTTCCTGGTGGAGAGCCAGACTTTGTCTCCTGGCTGAAGAGAAGGTGGCTTACGCCTGCGATGGTCAGCAAAACTCTTGAATTTGTTGGCAGCTTTCTGGAGGGAATTATGAACGTCAGCCCACATGGAATTGAATGATTCCTGAACAGTAGCCAAAGCTGGAATGTCAGAAGAACAAGTCATAGGAAGAGGAAGCTGAGTATGTCTTCCATAAACAGTGACAAAGGGTGTTTTCTGAGAACTGATGTTGACATGATTATTGTGGGAGCCCACGGTAATAGTGATGCCCATTCATCATGATGGGCAGAGACCAAGGTACGGAGAAAGACCTCCAACTCCTGATTAACTCTCTCAGTCTGGCAATTGGATTGAGGATGATAAGAAGAGGTAAAATCCAAGGTAATGTCGAGGGATTTGCAAAAGGCTCTCCAAAAACGAGAAGTAGACTGCACACCCCTGTCCGAAACGACATGAGAAGGAACACCATGAAGGCGGAAAATCTCTCGTACAAAAATGTAAACCAAGGCAGGGGCAGAAGGGAGACCAGGAAGAGGAACAAAATGAGCCATCTTGGAGAACCGATCGATTACTACCCAAATGGCCGTATTATTCTCTGGCAGTGGAAGATCAGTGATAAAATCCATGGCAATATGAGACCAGGGCTCCTTAGGAATGGGCAAGGGCATGAGAAGACCAGCAGGGGCTTGAGTGGAAGATTTAGACCTAACAAGCCCTAACATAGTCTTTAACATCCGAGCGGAGATTAGGCCACCAGTAGTGACGACTGATGAGCAGGAAGGATCGGAGGAACCCAGCATGACCTGGCACCTTGGAATCATGTCCCCAACGAAGGATCTTAGTTCTTAGCTCCGTGGGAACAAAGGTCTTACCAGGAGGAATTTTAGATTCCAGGGTGGTAGAATGGGCAACAATGCATGAGGTAGGAATGATTGGCTCAGGATCAGGGTTGGACTCAGTGGCGGAATTATAGGGGTTGCTGAGATCGCCAAGGTGTCCGGGCCCCATGCTGCCTTGAGGGCCCCCCTGTATATCTGAAGGAGCGGGCGGCTGAGATCGAGCTCCCCGATCTTCAGCCGAAGTGTAATCGGCACTGTGCGGGGAGCTCGGAGTCATCACACTGCTTATAACTAAAGTGAAAGCAGTGTGTGCTCTTTGTTTCCCCCTACAGTGCTGTACCCGGCAGCAAGAGGTAAGATAAAGCACTGCCATTTTTGAAAAGACTTTGTGTGTGCATTTTTGTGTGTATGTGCATGTGTGTGTGTATGTGTGTGTGTATGTGTGTGTGTATGTGTGTGCGTATGTGTGTGCATGTGTGTGTGCATGTGTGTAGATGGCGAGCGGGCGGGGGGGGCACACTGGGGGCATTCAAGGGCACACTAGCAGCATTTGATGGCACACTGACAGCGTTAAATGGGCACAGTGGCTGCAGTTGATGGCACAGTGGCAGTGTTTGATGGCACAGTGGCAGCTTTTGATGGCACAGTGACTGCAATTGATGGTACAGTTGTAGCATTTGAGGGCACAGTGGCAGCATTAAATGAGCACAGTGGCAGCGTTAAATGGGCACAGTGGCAGCGTTAAATGGGCACAGTGGCAGTGTTTGATGGCACGGTGACAGCGTTTGATTGCACAGTGGCTGCACTTGAGGGTACAGTGGCAGGGTTTGACGGCACAGTGGCCTCTGCATTTGATGATTTGGTTTATAAAAAATTTTGTGCCCCACAAAATTTTTGAGCACCAGCCGCCGCTGTTTAGATGTATGTATGCACATTTTATGTATCTGTGTTTAATCCTGCCCCCCCTTCCCATATTAGAGCTGGGCGATTCTAAAAAAAATGTTTGGTCATTTAAAAAAAAAAAAAACTCGATTCACAATTCGAATCCAGTTTTTTTTTTATGGACACCGTGCCAGTCCTGAGGAGCTGCGTGCAGGAGTTTTTTTTTTATTATTTGTATTTGGACGAAAGGACCAAACCGGTCATCACATGTATAAGATCAAAACAGTCACAGTGCAATAAAAAGTAGCGACAATCTGAGTACATGACATAATACAACTGTAACACAGGTATTCCCTGATATTAACATGCAACAACACACCGTTTAGGTCCGGCTAGGTCCCTCCCTCCTATTCTTTTCTTTTGGTTGTAAAAGGATGTAAGAAAGCCCAGGAACTCCAACAGAGCCCTGAGGTGCCAAGGAAGGCAAAGCTAGATAGAAAGACAGTGAATAGAAGAGGAAGTAGGAAGGGAGAGGGAAGTAAAGGTCTAGCGGGGGGCAGGAGGAAGGAGATTGGGGGGGCGGGGTAGGGGGGGGTACCCACGAGCAAGGGTGTCCAGTATACGCAGGTTAGATAAACATTCGGACGATAGGTCATGATATCATCCACTTCACGGTGGGTGAACTAGGGGCACCCGTAGGGTCTGCCCCTCTTGTGAGAATTTGAATACATTCCAAAGCTGCCATGTCTTGGCATATAACTCCTGTCTGTGTTGGCTCGTCAGGACAAGGTCCTCCATCTTATTAAAGTCTTCGACTTTCCTGACCCAAGTATTCAGAGTGGGCGGGAGCGGAGATTTCCAGGCAAGGGGAATACATGCCTTCGCCGCATCTACCAAATGACTTATCAAAGACTTCTTATACAAGCGTGTGGGTATGTCGTTAACATGAAGTAGGAAGAACGCCGGATCATCCGGGATCACATAATCGGTGAATCCCTGCATGATCCGACGAACCCCCTCCCAAAAACATCTAAGTCTAGGGCAGGACCAAAAAATGTGCAGCAAAGTCCCCTTTGCTGCACGCAAAACTACCGGGGTCCTATACCATCTCGAGAGGAGTTTGTAATTCGTCTCCTGCACCTTAGTGCAGATTGACGATTTGTGCGTAAACCGCACAATTTTCTGCTTCTGTAGATCTGTGAATGTGCAATTCAGTTCCCTTTCCCATTTAATGAGACTCGGGAGCTGATAGCCTTCCGGCGGAACATTAAGTATTGTGTAGGTTAAGGACAGAGTATGAGCCACCAACCCCGTTCCGGAGCATAGATCTTCTATGGGTGTGGGAGATGGGGACGCGGCCCTAGGCGGCGTCAGAGTGTCTAAAAAGTGTCGCAGTTGTGCTGTTCTCAAAAAGTCCAGTCGGTATGGGCCAGTCGTGTCTGTCAGTTCTGCAGTCGTTCTCCAGCGTCCCGCTACACTAAAATGTGAGGCCAGGTAACACCCCGAATCCCTCAGGGTTCGGAATGCTGCATCAGATGTGCCCGGGGGGAAACGTGGGTCGTCCAAAATTGGGTGGAGGGGCGAGTTATCGGAAGACAGGGGGACCTGGGAGGCCAGACGCGCGCAGACTCCCACAGTATTGCCTATGAGCGGGTGGCGCTTGAGGGCCAGCGGCACATCATTGTAGCACCATGGTATAACATTCAGGAGTATCCCGCTCTGGGCTTGTTCCACCTGCGTCCACAGCTTCACCTTCCCATGACGACACCAGTCAATGAGTCTAACCAGCTGTGCCGCTTTGTAGTACGTGTGCACGTCTGGTATCGTCAGACCCCCAGATCGCTTTGGTAGGGACAGAATTTTCCCCTGTAGCCTAGACCTTTTCCCCGCCCAAAGAAAAGTCAAAAATGCTGACCATATTTGTGCGAAGTAGGATAGAGGAATGTGTATTGGGAGAGCTTGAAAGAGGTAGAGAAATTTAGGAAGAACCATAATTTTCAGGATGTTACAGCGACCAAACCAAGAATGGAGGCCGCTGTTCCATTTGCATAACAGAGCTCGGACTTTATGAAGCAGGGGTGGGAAATTGAGTTGAAAAAGTTGAGATAGTTTCGGGGGTATAAGTGTGCCCAGGTATTTCAGGGCCACCGCCGTCCATTTCAGGTTTGTTATGACTGATTTCTGATTGGGACTCTAAAACAAAGTTAATACTGCAGCTGCAGGAACAGATTCACAGGACTCAATCACTGTGTTTAAAATGTCCGTTCCGTGTCAAAATTTATTATTACATGTTACTTTATACATAGATAAGAAAGGGGTGGTGTGAGATGTTATTAAAAACTAACAAATAGAAATATGTTATTAAGAGCTAAACAAATAGAAATATATTATTAAAAGCTAGCGAATAGAACAATTGCAAATGTAAAACATTGAGAAGGGAGGGGGGAGTAGAGAGTGTTTAGTAGGAGAGGTTTCTGTGTGTTAGGTGAAGGTTACAGAACACTAAAGCAGAGGAGTAGGGATGAGCCGAACACCCCCCGGTTCGGTTCGCACCAGAACTTGCGAACGACCCCCGCGTTCGGTACGAACGTTAGAACCCCATTGAAGTCTATGGGACTCGAACGTTCGAATTGGAAAGTGCTAATTTTAACGGCTAATATGCAAGATAGTGTGCTAAAAAGGGTTTGGCGACCTGCCTCAGTGGACATGGGTCACTGCAAAAAAAAGTTTTAAAAACTACCGTTTTGGCGGGAGCAGTGATTTTAATGACGATTAAAGTGAAAAAAAAGTGAAATATTCCTTTAAATATGGTGCCTGGGGGGTGTCTATAGTATGCCTGTGAAGTGCCACGTGTTTCCCGTGTTTAGAACAGTCCCTGCACAAAATGACATTAAACGGAAATAACACCATTTAAAACTGCTTGCGGTTTTAATGTTATATCTGGTTCCTGCAATATGGTTGAAAATCATTCAGAAAAATGGCATGGGTAGCCCTCCCTGCCCATTACCAGCCTATTTGGGTCTTGTACACATATTAAGGGGAACCCCGTACCCATATTAAAAAAAGGAAATGCGTGTGGCCCCCAGGCCCTATATACTCAGAACAGCAGTATACAGGCGGTGCAAACAAGACAGGGACTGTGTAGGTTTGTTGTGTTAAGTTGAATCTGTTTGTCATTTTCAACCGGTACATTTTTAAAGTGTAGCTCCAGTCAAAAAAAATATCTTTAAGCTTTTTGGAAAACATAGGGAAGGGTTATCACCCCTGTATAATTTTGTTTTGTCGTCCATCTTTTTTCATCTCACTTGCTGCTGTCTCCTTGCGTTTGCAAGTAGGAGATGTTTGTAAGTTGGATGTTTGAAAGTAGGGGCCAGCCCTATAATATAGCGGTATGTACTGGGTACAGAGCACGCAGACAGCACGCCTAACACTACTGGCTGCAAGCTCTATTATTAACCACTTGTTAGCCCAATGTTTGCATAAAGTGAAAGATGAAGTTATGCTGAGTAAATAGATATCAAACATGTCACTCTTCAAAATTGCACATGCCCGTGGAATGGCGCCAAACGTCGCTACTTAAAAAATCCCCATAGGCGACGCTTTAAATATTTTTTTACTGGTTACATGTTTTGAGTTGCAGAGGAGGTCTAGGACTAGAATTATTGCTCTCGCTCTAACATTCTCGGCGATACCTCACATGTGTGGCACATGCGAGCACATGGGGACATGGGCGCTTTAATTTTTATTTTATTTTTTTATTGTTCATTTTACTTTATTTTAGTTTGACATTTTTTTTCCCAAAAATATATTTTTGATCACTTTTATTCCTATTACAAGAAATGTAAACATCCCTTGTTATAGGAATATGGGATGACAGGTCCTCTTTACAGTGAAATCTGGGGGGTCAATATGACCCCACATCTCACCTCTAGGCTGGGAAGCCTGAAATAAAAAATAAAAAAAAAGATTCTGGCTTTGATCGTACTGGCGAGTTGGTAGAAGCACCAGAGGGCGGTGAGGGGTGGGGGGCGTCTATGGCTGGGTACTTCAGGGTATCACCGAGTATGGCTGGGTATCTCTGAGTATGGCTGGGTATGGCAATTTATGGCAGGGTATTACAGAGTATTGGCGGGGTATTGGCGGGGTACTACAGAGTAATAGCAGGGTACTGCAGAGTATTGGGGGTACTGCAGAGTAATGACGGGTACTGCAGAGTAATGACGGGTACTGCAGAGTATTGGGGGGTACTGCAGAGTAATGGGGGGTACTGCAGAGTAATGGGGGTTACTGCAGAGTAATGGGGGGTACTGCAGAGTAATGGCGGGGTACTGCAGAGTAATGGCAGGGTACTGCACTGCAGAGTAATGGCAGGGTACTGCACTGCAGAGTAATGGCGGGGTACTGCACTGCAGAGTAATGGCGGGGTACTGCACTGCAGAGTAATGGCGGGGTACTGCAGAGTAATGGCGGGGTACTGCAGAGTAATGGCGGGGTACTGCAGAGTAATGGCGGGGTACTGCAGAGTAATGGCGGGGTACTGCAGAGTAATGGCAGGGTACTGCAGAGTATGCACTGGTATTGCAGAGTATTGGCAGGGAATTGAGGGGTTAAATTCGGTGAGCAGCGATGTGGGCACTGCAGATGCAGCCCACATCGCTGCTGACACCGATCTCTTTCCCCTCCGCTGTACCGATCGGTACAGAAAGGGGAGGGAGGAACAGGCGTCATAACATGACGCCGGTTTGTTTCCAAGTGATCACTCCGTCATTTGACGGAGCAATCACGTGGTAAACGGCCGCTATGAGCGGCCGTTTACCGTGATGCGCCGGGTCCTATGGACCCGGCGGTCACGGATGCTCTCGAGTGCGCACACCTCGGGGCACGCGAGAGCAGAATTCTGGGAGGCCGTTAATTAACGGCCTCTCTGAGTTAAACAACCGCCCTGAAGCCGTTAATCGGCAATGGGCAGTTGTTAAGTGGTTAAAGCTAGATCACTAGCTATATAGGTGAGGTGAATATAGTGGTGTATACTGCAGTCAGGGCACAGACAACAACCACTACACAGCAGCAAGATAGGAAATCAGCCAAAAACGATTGGTGTGTACTGTGTTGAAGGTACACAGAACACCCACTGCTTCAGATGCAAAGTAACACACTACAGGAGGCCGCCTTAAAGGCGGCCTTTTATAGTGTGGGGCGTGCACTACACAGTCTGAGCTATGATTGGCCACAGGCAGGATGGCTGTGGCCAATCATGGCTCTCCTCGCTGCCGGCGCTGCGATTGGCCAAGCATGCGGGGTCACAGTGCATGCTTGGCCAATCATCGGACAGCAATGCACTGCGCCAACGCAGTGCATTGTGGTCCGCGCGCGCGTCACTCGAATTTTGACGCGAACGGCCAAAACGTTCGGAATTCGCCGAACGCACGAACAGCCAATGTTCGAGTCGAACGTACGTTCGACTCGAACACGAAGCTCATCCCTACAGAGGAGGACAAAATGGAGTCTCTTGTGCTTAAATGAACAGTACAGTGAATGTCCATGTCATTTCCCTCCTTTTGTTTATTTGACCATTCTTCTCCGTGTTACATTCAGCCGATTGCTGGTAACTCCTGTTACATTGGTGCAGAGAGACGGCATCCTGTTCAGCTCTCTCCTAACTTTCTCACAATAATGGGTTCATCAGGGCTGGTGGACCATTTGTCGGTACAGCGGGTAGTCACACGGAGGCACAGCCTGATGAGGAAGTAAATGACAAATATGAGAAATAGGAACATCGCAATGTAAGCGCCTAGTTTCTGTAACCATGTTGCTATACCATATAAAAAGTCACCAAAACCTCCTAAAGCCTTAAAGGGGTTCCATCCATCTTTAGCAATATCTCTGGCCTTATTCTGTAGTTCTCTTATCTTAGCAAGATGTCCTTTAATAATGTCCTCATTATCAGAAATGTATATACAACAGTCGGTGCGAAATAACTTACACATCCCACCTTGAGCTGCAGTGAGAAAATTCAGCGTTAATCTGTGCTCTAATACTACTTTTTTAATCTGAGCCATTTCTTCACTTAATAAACCTATATCAGTGGTAGTAAGGTTAATAATCTCATTTACAATTCTAGTGTAATTATTTATTCTTTTCATTGCTTCAATTCCCCAGCCTGTCCAGGAAGCAACCATGACCATGCCATGTCGCCTTCAGTGAACAGCTCTCTTTTGAACACTAAAGGGTATTCCGGACTTTGATCTGCTCGCACTGTATCTTTGCGAACAGCCAAAACAGGTGCTAACTTCCCAATATAACATGTACCTGTAACATTAGCAGGAAGCCAGGCGTAAGCTTTATTTCCACATATATAATATAACCCTCTACGTATGGACGGTATGCCTGCGCCTAAGAAACTGGAAGCAATAACATGGAATCTCAGGTAACCGATATTTTCACATATTGGGAACTGTGAACAATTTGTACTATAAAGGGTTCTATTTAGTTCTGGATCTGGGATATAATAATATTGACCATGGTTTCCTCCATAAACTGTAATCTTTGCCCTGGTGCAATCTGAATTGCCCAACCGTGTACATTTAGTGTTAAACAGGCATGTAATGTTTAAACAAATCTGTGGAGTGTCTATCTGTTTTGAAACCATCAAAGTTACTGATCTATGCTCATTAGCTGTGGAGACTATGTATGAGCCGTTTATTCTGGTCCTGTTTAGATCAGTGAATTTGAGAGGCATTGCTATCATGGGTATTGTTCCTGTTTGGGGATGTAAGTGAGAACACACCCAGCAGTCACTAGCATTGCTATGGGTTGCATACAATTTTAACATTTGTATGAAAGGGTTATGTTTCCATGTCTCAGTTCTCACAAACAACAAAAAGAAAAAGAACAACATCATAATTTTTTCAAGGGATATCATCACTTCAGGATTTTCTTGCAGTGACTGGCGTGAATCCAGGAGGGCTTTCCTTCCAACTTGACTGCGGAACCGGTTGTCAAAAGCACCAAATGTGGTCCGTCAAATTTTGGTTCTAGCGGCTTTCTGACGTGTCGCTTGACCACCACCCAGTCACCTGGTTGGATTCTGTGAATACCTGAAACAGAATCTGGGTCGGGGATAGATTTATAAACACCTTCATGTATTTTATTCAAAGTTATTTGCAAAATCTGAACATATTCTAAAGCCCCGTACACACGAGCGGACTTTTCGACATCCAAACTCCGACGGACTGAGTCCGTCAGACTATCCGATCGTGTGTGGGCTGCAACGGACTTTTGATTCGCCAAAGTCTGACGGACTTTAGAAATGAAGCATGCTTCAAATTTTCCCGACGGAACTCCGCCGGACCCGGTCCCCGTCGAAAAATCCGCTCGTGTGTATGCTACTCCGACGGACTAAAACCGACGCTAGGGCAGCTATTGGCTACTGGCTATGAACTTCCTTATTCGAATCCAGTCGTACGTCATCACGTTCGACTCCGTCGGAGTTTGGTGTGATGGTGTGTGTCCAAGTCCGTTCGGTCGAAAAGTCCGCCAGAACTCCGTCGGAATTCCGGCGGAACTCCGGCGGAACTCCTTTGGAGGTCTGTCGGACATAAGTCCTCTCGTGTGTACGGGGCTTTAGAGACTAGAGTGAGAAGCCTGCAACTGTTGGGGAAAATATAGCCCTGTTTTGGGTGGCCCTCCAAATAAAATCTCATAGGGGACAGCCCATGGGGTTGTTTAGGGGTAGTTCGTACAGAATATAGGGCTAATGGCAAAGCTTCCACCCATCCTTTTCCTGTATCTGCTTTAATTTTTGCACATCTGTTTTTCAAAATTCCATTAAGGCCGCGTACACACGCGGGGACTGTTCGCCCAACTTTGTCCGTCAAACAGTTTCGGCAAACAGTCCGCTCAAAATTAGCATGGACGGACATGGCCACACACGACGTACGAACAGTTTGCTGAAACCGTGCGCGATGACGTGAACGGCACGTACGACGGGACGGAAAATACGATGTCCTATACACTGCATTATAACTTTCGGCGTGTAAATCCTTTCTGAGCATGCGCGGAACTTTGTTTGATGAACAAGCCTACACACGAGGGGACTGTTCGCTGAAACAAGGTTTCAGCGGACAGTTTTTCGGAATTTCCGAAAAACCTTGTTCAGCGGACTGTCCGCTGAAAGCCCACACACGAGCGGACTGTCCGCCGAAACACTGTTCAGCGGACAAAGTTGGGCGAACAGTCCCCGCGTGTGTACGCGGCCTCAGTCTCTCAACTTTGCCACTACTTTGTGGATGATAAGGTGTATGGAAAGCTTGCTGTATGTGAAGGGCTCCTATTACCTCTTTCATTACTTCCCCAGTAAAATGGGTTCCTCTGTCACTCTCAATAGTTTCAGGAACTCCATATCTACAAACTATTTAATTCAAAATTTTCTTTGCTGTTGTTTTTACATTTGCTTTGGCTACCGGCCAGCACTCTGGCCAGCTTGAAAACATGTCAATACAAACTAAAGCGAACTCATAGGTGCCTATTCTGGGCATCTGAATGTAGTCTATTTGAATTCTTTGGAAAGGGAAATCTGGCCTAGGAGAATGCTTTTGGGAAACATGGACAGGCCTCCCTGCATTGTACAGAGCACAAGTGAGACATGAATCACAAAACCTGGCTGCAAATGCACTAAATCCAGGTGCTATCCAATAGCAGTCAGTAAGTGCCACCATCGCGCCCTTAGCAAGATGACTGACGCCATGTGCCAGTTGTGCTAAAACTGGGTACAAACTCCTGGGTAGACACCACCTGTTGTCAGCGCTCCACAGGCCCTGCTGATTTTGGGTAGCATTACATTTGTTCCACTTATCCTTCTCTTCATCAGGGGCCTGGTTCTGCAACTGAATTAGAGTTTCTACATCCCACTGCTCTTGATGAGGGGAATCTGTCCCCGCTACCTGGGCAACCCCTACAGTGGGTGTGACTCCCAATGCCATAAGGGCAGCATCCTTTGCCGCTTGGTCCGCTAAAGCGTTTCCTCTGGCTGTCATGTCATTTCCCCTTGCATGCCCTTTTACCTTCAAGATGGCAACTTCTGCTGGTTTCTGAAAGGCCTCAAATAGCCGCTCTATGAGTTTTGCATGTCTCACTGGATTCCCTGCACTAGTCAGGAAATTCCGTGCTTTCCAAATAGGCCCAAAATCGTGAGCGATTCCAAACGCATATCTGCTGTCAGTGTAAATGTTTCCCCTTTGATTCTCTAGGAGATGACATGCTTTGACTACAGCACACAACTCCGCTTCCTGTGCTGACATCTGGGGTGCCAATGCCTCCTGGTGTAAAATGGTGTCTGTAGTAGTTACAGCAAAACCTGTGTGTGGCTGACCATCATCGGTGTAAAATCTGGAACCATCTACAAATAAGTGTGCGTCACAATCTGATAAAGGCTCATCTTTTGCTGGTGTGACAGAGGCCCTTTCTACCTCCATCAGAGCCATACAATCATGAGAAAAACTCTCTGATTCTACATCAGTACCATTTGTTGCATCTTCCTCATCAATTATAGGAAGAAGAGTAGCCGGATTTAAAGTAACACACCGTTTGATTGTTAAATTCGATGGAGCAAAAAGAGCAGACTGGTACTTGTCAAATCTACTGGCAGACACATGTCTGGTATTTACTTGATTCATGATTTCCTGTACTGCATGTGGCACATACAGGATCAGAGCAGAATCTAGTACAAGCTCAGTTACTTTGTCTAGCAGCAAAATGCAGGCTGCTATGGCTCGCATACAACTGGGGGAGCCTTTAATGACAGGGTCTAATGAGGCTGATACATACATCACAGGCCTCTGTTTGTCTCCATGTAGCTGGGTGAGTACACCTGCAGCAAATCCATTGACTTCATGACAGAACAACGAGAAAGTCTTATTATAGTCAGGAAGTCCAATGGCGGGAGCTTCAGACAAAATTTTAATAAGCTCCTTCATCTGCAATTCATTTTCCCATGTGAGGTCGAAAGGGTTTCTAGTGGTAGCCTCATATAGAGGAGCCATAAGTTCTGATGCATTTGGAATCCAGTCCCTACAATATCCCACTAACCCCAGGAAGGCACGTAGTTGCCGTACATTTCTTGGCTTTTCAAATTTTTGTAGAGTTTTAACTCTATCTGGGGTTAGGTGACGGATTCCATGTGAAATGCAGTGACCCAGGAAGATCACTTTCTCTTGGCAGTATTGTAGCTTATCTTTGCTAACTTTGTTGTTACTGTTATAGAGAAACATGAGAAGGCTTACGGTTTCTCTGCTACAAATGTCTTTTGTATCAGAACAAATAAGCAAATCGTCTATGTACTGAAGCAAGACTGTGTTTGGGTGTGAGGGGGACCATTGGTCCAATACCTGCTTTAACGCAGTATTATATTCAGAGGGGCTACTCACACAGCCCTGGGGCAATCTTGTCCATGCTAATTTTTGGGCGTCATTGGTAAAAGAAAAAATATGCCAGCAATCTGGGTGCAGAGGCACCGAAAAGAAAGCATTTGCAAGATCAATCACTGTAAAGCAGGTGCTGGTGGCAGGTATTCCACTTAGTAAAGTGTGGGGATTGGGCACAATCGGGGTATCTGCCTCAATTATTTTGTTAATGGCTCTCAAATCATGCACCATGCGGTATGTCACCTGCCCACCCTTTTTGTCTGGCTTCTTTGCAATTGGGAACAGGGGTGTATTGACTTGGGACTTAATTGGTACAACAACCCCTGCGGCTTTCAGTTGAGTGATTTGATCCTTTATCCCCTCAATCTGAGCAATACTCAGTGGGTACTGTTTAATCTGTGGGAGATGGGCTCCTGGTTTAATTTTTATCATGACTGGGGTGCAATCCAGCAGACCTACATCATATTTGCTGGTGGCCCATAATTCAGCAGGAATCACTTTCAATTCTGGTGGAAATGGCGGAGTGGAGTCTTGAATTAAAAATACTCCACACGCAGTATTTAAAACTTCTCCTGACAGACTACTGACCACTTGGACTCCTGTAGGAGTGTAGTCTATGTTTGCTAAAATTTGATTCAAAATGTCAGCTCCCAAAAGATTGGTAGGAACTGTGTCTGAAACTAACACTTTAGTGAGGGGAAGGGGAAGGGCAAACATTTGTAGATAATAATCCTGGAGGTAAGTCCTCTATATTAAAAACACTTCGGCTTGCACCAGTATCTATTAAACAGGTTAATTCTGTTTCTCCTCCAGGATAGGGAAGTTCTCGTAAAAATACTTTTACTCTGGCCTCGGGACCATTGTCTCCCCTATTTAACATGATTGATACTGGCATGCCATTTTCCTATGCCTGATCCACTGCTTTTGGCAGAGAACTGGGATCAGCATGAGGTGCCTCTAAGCTCTTTTCCAGTCTACGGTCAGGAAGATGGCAGTATTTGGCTATGTGTCCTTCCCCATCACAATTGTAGCATATGATTGGTCCCCGATTGCCACGATTTCTGACATTGCCTTTGCCTCTTCCTCTACCTCTCTGCTTCCCCACATACATAACCTTGGGTTTGCTGTCTTTTTGGTTAATCCTGTTTTCTATGGATAACAGGATAGGCAGGACGTCTCGAATAGACATATTGCCTGCCTCAGGCCTTGCTGTGAACAACTTTTCTTTCAACTGGGGTATTAAACCATCAAGAAACCTTTGTTTCACCAGTTGTGTAGATAGACTTGCAGTTTCTCCCGCCTTCTCTTCCTCTATTTTAATGCCTGCTTCCTCAGCCATATCACTTAACCTCCTCCAATAAGCCCCTGATGCCTCCTCTTTCCCTTGCTTAGCATTCATAAATTCAGCATGTCTGGTTTGCCCATATATTTGGGGCAATTTTTCCTTCAATTTCTCACAAACCTCCCGTCCACTAACCATCTTACCTAGATTTTTGATGTCTACACCACATTCTTTAAGTATATAACCAGACATGTTGCTTCCCACTGCTTTAATAAGAAGCTGATGAATGTCAGTAGCAGAAGCCTCATATGCTTCCTGTGCAGCGCTAAGTTTGTTTGCAAACCCAATTGGATTCTTTCTAGGGTCTCCCCATCCCTCTAATATGGATCTCATATCTTGGGGACTAAAAGGTACATGCCATTTAATTTGAGACTTACTGTCAACAGCATTACCTTCAAAAACTAATTGGGTTCTGACAGGATAAACTGCAACAGATTGATCTATGACCGGGGCAGAAGGGGTGGCATCTCCCTTCTTTCTCTCTTCATCTTGCTGCCACAATTTGGAAATTATAGTTTGCTCCGGAAGTTCAGACTCTATGGCTGCGTACACACGGGCGGACTGTCCGTCCAACTAAGTCCGTCAGACAATCCGACAGACAGTCCGTCCTACTTTTGAATGAACGGACTTGACCACACACGATGAACAGACAGTCCGCTGAAAGCTTGCGCGATGACGTGTACAGCATGTACGACGGGACTAGAAATACGACGTCCAATACACTGCAATGCAACCTTCGGTCGTGTAAATCCTTTCTGAGCATGCGCCATACTTAGTCCGTCCAACTTGCCTACACACGAGCGGACTGCCTACACACAAGTTGGACGGACAATATTACGGAAATTCCGAAAGACTTAGTCTGCCAGACTGTCCGCTGAAAAAGTCCGCTGAAGCCCACACACGAGCGGATTGTCCGCTGAAACACGTTTCAGCGGACCAAGTCCGTCAGACAGTCCGCCCGTGTGTACGCGGCCTATCTCTCTTTGTCTGGCCAAAGCCTTAAGTTCAGAGAGATCTAGTTTTGCATATGTGCCTTTGGATTTATGCCAATCATCTGTTTCTAAGATACGAGCCAAATCCCTCTTTGTAGGTTGATATGGGGCTGTTAAACCTCTGCTCTCTACTATATTGCCCAGCTCATCTTTTGTATGTTCCATGTAATCTAATTCTTTTGCTTTTGTGCGTGGACCCCTTAAAGCCAAACTGGCAGCCACATAAGGTGGGGGGTCCTCCTCCATAGAGTCTTCTGGCCAAACGTAGTAAATTTGGGCAGTACTTTTATTAAACATCTCCATCAAGCCAGTTTGATTTGCTACTTTAGCTTCTGTCTCCCATGTGCAAGCTATTCTCCACGTTCCTTCACTGCACAGTAGTGGGCCATAATCGTGCAGAAAAGTTTGCCATACTTGTAAATCAAAAGTCCCTTCAGATTTTAAAGGTTTAGCTGTTCCTTTTGTCCATTCTACCCATTTATCTAGGGGCTCAGTATAGGCGGAACCGTACCTTCGGTTCATATATTCTCTAGCGCTCATCTTGCGCTGGGCATTTTCTGAAGGCTTCTCTCCCTTCATTCTCTTACTTAAATTAATGCCCATAATGACTGGCCAGTCTTCTCTATCTGTGCCTATACACTCTTGCCTCTAAAACAAATAGTACAGCAAATCTGCAGATTTACAAGAAAAGTTTCCACTTATCTACGTGGATAGAAGGGGTTTATGACAATAGACAAAACACTCATTAAGAGACCCTCCTCGTCTCTTCTCTTCTCTGTGAGTTTTATCTGACCCTACCATGCGCCTCTGACCCAGGTCGCCCACAAGGAGTCAATGCAGGGAACTGCAGAGGATTCTCCCTATCCACACACAGTCCAGCCCGTGAAGGGGGACACAAACACATTCACACACACACGTTACCCAACCAGAAAGGTCCGAGAGTGGTCTGGTTTCCTTGAGAACCGACAGATAGGATACATAGGAAAGGCAGAAATATAGCAAGCTTAAGGACAGCTTACCTAGCCGGCGTTTAGATGTCTGCGTTCCCGATGATCCAGATCAAAGCGCGGTTCCTTCTGGAAACTCTGCCAAGCTCCTGGCTGGCTCGCCAAATTGTTATGACTGATTTCTGATTGGGACTCTAAAATAAAGTTAATACTGCAGCTGCAGGAACAGATTCACAGGACTCAATCACTGTGTTTAAAATGTCCGTTCCGTGTCAAAATTTATTATTACATGTTATTTTATACATAGATAAGAAAGGGGTGGTGTGAGATGTTATTAAAAATGAACAAATAGAAATATGTTATTAAGAGCTAAACAAATAGAAATATATTATTAAAAGCTAGCGAATAGAACAATTGCAAAAGTAAAACATTTAGAAGGGAGGGGGGAGTAGAGAGTGTTTAGTAGGAGAGGTTTCTGTGTGTTAGGTGAAGGTTACAGAACACTAAAGCAGAGGAGGACAAAATGGAGACTCTTGTGCTTAAATGAACAGTACAGTGAATGTCCATGTCAGGTTGAAACGCGTTTGTAGATTAGTCAGCTGGGGCGTGGGTATGCCTACGCCCATGGCCTCCGATTTACTAAAATTTATACGGAAGTTGGAGAGTTTGCCATAAGTTTCAAATTCACTAAGTAAGGTAGGTAGCGATAAGGACGGATCAGCCAGAGTAAACATTAAGTCATCGGCGTAAGCCGAGACTTTGTATTGTGTATTCGCGACCCCGATCCCTACAATATCTGGGTTTCTCCTAATATGACAAAGGAAAGGCTCCAGGGTCAGAGCAAACAGCAGGGGGGAAAGGGGGCACCCCTGCCTGGTCCCATTGGCAATCTCAAAGATGTCCGAGAGAACACCGTTTGCTCTCACTCCGGCCGTCGGGTTGGAATACACCGCCGAAATCCAACGCATCATCTTGTCCCCCAGTCCGTGCAGAAGTTTTTAGGTGAGGTTGTGGCTTCGTCCTAGTCCACAGGTCCGGCCTCGCAGACTAGGCCGAAGCCATGGCCTCACCTAAAAACTCCTGCACGCAGCTCCTCAGGACCGGTGAGGTGTCAGCACTGATCCTAGTGAAAAAAAAACATCTAAAAAAAACTATTTGCTGCAAATTTGAATCGGTTTGACCTCTCAACTCAATTCAAGATTCAAATCGATTTTTTTCCCCAGCCCTACCCCATATGTGTACAATCAGAACTGTTTTTTTTTCTTGCTTGTTCAAAGTAGCAGCAAAAAAATGCTATTCCTCTGAAAAGCGATCTGTACTCAGATCGCTTTTCAGAGGCATTTGACAGCTGGTAAAGGGGCAATATGTTGCCTCCTGACCACCTGCTTTAATCCCTTAATGTGATTGTAAAGGTTTGCTTTTTTTTTTTTTTAATAACAAACATGTTATACTTACTTTCACTGTGCAGCTCGTTTTGCACAGAGTGGCCCCAAACCTTGTATTCTGGGGTCCCTCGGTGGCTCTCGTGGCTCCTCCTCTTATCAGACAACCCCCTAGGAGAAGCGCTCTCCCGGGGGGGAGGTTACCATGCAGGCGCCCCCGATGCCCGTGTCATTGGATTTTATTAACAGAAGTGGGAGCCAATGGCTGAGCTGCTATCAATCTATCCAATCAGGAGCCGAGAACCCTGGGCAAAGGAAGAGCGCATCTCCACCTGGTAAAGTTCCAGGGCTCAGGTAAGTAAAATGGGGGGGGGGTGGCTGGGGTTCCGGTGACTGCCAGGTGTTTTTTCACCTTAATGCATAGAATGGATTAAGGTGAAAAAAACACAAGAGTTTACAACCCCTTAAATGCATCCTCACTATGCTGGAACTGCATACAATGCACACAATTGCAGGGGGGTTGCAGTGCAGCCCCATTTACCTAGGGATGTACTTAAAGGGTGCCCTGACTGGAAAAAGATTGAGAAACACCGACATAGAGGAACCCATCTCTCCATTTTCCTCCTGCAGTCGCTGAATGCCTGTGGAAGGGAGAGGTGGAGAAGTGGCGGCAAATGGAGAAATTGGTACCTTTACATGCAGCCACCCACTTGCAACCGGGTCCTGTTGTTCCGCCACCAAACTCGGAGTAAAGGCCCCTGTCAGGGGGGCCCTTCATGGTTTCTTGCATCGGGGCCCTGAAGGTTCTAGTTACGCCTCTGGTTGGACTCTTTGTCCAAAGTGTGAAATGACCTAGAGAGCGCATCAGCTTGACCGTTGCAGGAACCATGTTTGTACGTAATCATGAATTTAAAACGGGAAAAGAAGAGACTCCACCTGGCCTGTCTGGTGCTCAGACCAGCATTCTGTAGGTACTGTAGATTCTTATGATCAGTAAAGATCGTTATGGAGTGAGGGGAACCTACCAAGAGATGACGCCACTCCTCCAACACCAATTTAATTGCGAGAAGTTCCCAATCACCAATGGCATAATTTCTCTCTGCCTGAGAATTTTTTTTGGAGAAGAACGCACATGGTTGACGTTTCTTCTCAAAGTCCTGAAGAAGCACAGCTCCCACCTCCATCGAAGAAGCGTCTACTTCAATAAAAAATGGGTCCTAAGGATTTGGTCTCCTCAAGAGAGGTCCAGAGACAAAGGCCTGTTTCAGATCGTGAGATGCAGAGACAGCCTCGGGAGGCCAGTCTTTGGCATTCGCACCCTTCTTGGTCAAAGCGATAATAGGCACGGCAATGGAAGAGTAATTCCTTGTGAACTGCCTATAATAATTTGTGAAGCGCTGTGTGGCCTTGAGGCTAGTGGGAAGGGGCCAGTTGGTAATGGCTGAGACCTTTCAGGGATCCATGCAAAGACCCGCACTAGAAACAAAACATCCCAGAAACAGGGCCTCGAAACATTCAAAGGAACATTTCTCCATCTTGGCATAGAGATTGTTCTCTCTAAGGCGCTGAAGTACGGTGCGTGCATGGTTTCTGTGAGCAGGCAGATTTTCGGAAAAGATGAGAATATCATCCAGATAGATGACAACAAACTGGTACAGTAGGTCCCTGAATATTTAATTGACAAAGTTCTGGAACACAGCTGGAGCATTACACAAACCAAAAGGCATAACCAGGTATTCGTAATGCCCGTCCCTAGTGTTAAACGCAGTCTTCCATTCGTCACCTTCCCATATTCGAATGAGATTGTATGCACCTCTGAGATCCAACTTAGTGAAAATGGAAGCCTGGCGATGAGGATTTCCGGATGAAAACCTCTCTCCAGATTCTTGGCGACATACTCAGACATGGCCTGGGTCTCTGGAATGGACAGAGGGTAGGTACGACCCCTGGGCAGGGTTGCTCCAGGGACAAGCTCAATAGCACAGTCAAAAGATCTATGAGGAGGAAGCACTTCAGCAGACTTCTTACAGAACACATCCCAGAAATCGCTGTATGCCGCGGGAAGATCAGACAATACGGATGTGGTAGCAATGGGAAGTTTCCCCTTGGGGCTCACCTTGAGAAGACAGGACGAGAAACACGAAGGACCCCAAGCCAGGATCTGCCCAGAGACCCAGTCCACATGTGGCGAGTGGAGCTGTAGCGTCTGGAAATGGATAGGACCCCCTGGGAGCACAGTGCCATCAATTGCCGAGACTACCAGTGGCGTAGTGAGGGGAGAAAGGGTAAGCTTCATAGAAGAGGCAGTTCTCCAGTCCATAAAATTGCCGGCAGCTTTGGAGTCCAGATATGCTAGGACCGATTGGGGAGAAGTGCCTACGGAGGAACACCGGAAGAAGAAGACGAGAAGGTGATGTTTCTGGGTCCAATACTCCACCTTCTAAATGTATTACCCGAGCGTTTCCCGGACGAAGCGAGCAGAAGTCACGAAAATGACCCTTGCCACCACAATAAAGACACAAGCCCAGAGTTCTAGCACGTTCTTCAGGGGTTAGTCTGGTCCGGCCCATCTGCATGGGTTCTTCAACAGACAGAGGATGCTCCACAGGGTGACGGGAAAAAAGTTCAGACTGACTAGGACCTAGGGGGTGCTGGCGTCTTTTTTCTAAGGACCTCTCCTGGAAACGAATGTCAATCTGATTGCATAAGGAAATTACATCGTCCAGACCGGCCGGAATAGCTCTTCCTGCTAATTCATCCTTCACTCGGTCAGAGAGGCCATGTAAAAAGGTTGCAACCAGGGCCTCATTGTTCCAGCTCAATTCAGCTGTGAGGATACGGAACTGAAGTGCATATTGTCCTACAGAACAAGATTCTTGACGAAGGCGGAAAAGGGCACTAGCCGCAGAAGAAACCAGAGCTGGCTCCTCGAAGATATTACGAAAGAGCTTCAAGAAGTTGGACAGGCTGGAAACCACCGGATCATTTTTCTCCCACAGGGGAGTAGCCCAGGCTAAAGCTTCACCAGAGAGGAGGGAAATGATATAGGCTACCTTTGCCCGATCAGACAGAAAGTTTTGAGGCTGGAGCTCAAAATGAATGGTGCATTGGCTGAGGAAGCCCCTGCAGGCCTTGGAGTCCCCAGAGAAACGGGACGGAGCTGGCAGTAATATTGCATGCGTGGATGCGACTGGTGCGATAGGTACAGTTGCTGACTGTACTTGAGGCTGCAGGTTCGGGGTTCCCAAGGAAGCCTGTAGCTGCTCAAAGTGGGAAGCCAGATCTTGACGGAATCGCATGACATGAGTCTGATTAGATTCCTGGGTCTCGAGTCTTCGCACTATGCCCTGCAACGGATCAACTGCAGGGAGCGGCACGTCAGCCGGGTCCATGGCTGATCAAACTGTCAGTTCACCTTGAGGCCAGGTGACAGATGCACACCGTAGGGATTAGGAGTGCACCGCAAGGTTGTGGACCCTACGGCTGACTGCTGCGGGCGGGGGTCAAGGTGATAGGAAGGCAGGGCCGCCAGAACACCAAGATGGATCCCACCGGGGTTAGAGCGTAAGATTCCCTAGGGCGCGGAGTCTAAGAGCCAGCAGGTGTTCACCAGAGCCTCGAGTGGTGAGGGTGGACTTGGCTGCAACTGGCTCCAGGTCGCGACCCCCAGGGTCCCCCAGCTCACACTCACAGTAGGCAACAGGAGGATAGGGATGATGAGGGACAAAGCCAAGGTCGGGGCCACAAGCAGACAGGAATAGTCAAGGACACGCCAGAAGGTCAGGATCACAGGCAAACAGGGATGGTCAAGGACACGCCAAAGTCGGTAACGGAATAACAGCAGCGCACACGGCAGGTAACAGGAAGCTAACACACAAAGGTTGATCAGCAGGGCTGGCCTGCAGTGCACAGGTTAATATAGAGTTCTCTGATAGGAGCTAGGGTGGAGCCATGCCAGAGGATGGATTATAAAAGCAGTCAGGTGAGGGTCGGCTGGTCTCTAGAAATTAACACATGGAGACAGGTAAGCAGACAAACTCTATTGCATAACCATGACTCTCCTCTTCAGACTCCTGTCGTTGACATGTCTCAGATAGAGTAGCCCCCCCTGGGAATTCATCCAGCATTGCGACCTCCACATCTTTCTGCTCCTGCTTCTCCACGGCTTGATCAATGACACAACGCAATGCACGCTCCATAAAGAAGGCCTAAGGTACCATGTCACTGATGGCGCCATGGCTGCAACTGACCAGTTTGGTAAACTCATCAAATGGCCGCAGAAGTCTGCATGCATCGCACATGAGCAGCCACTGGCGCGGTGAAAAAAAAACAAGCTCCCAGAACCTGTTCTGCTGCAGAGTTCGTACAGGTAGACGTTAACTGCACGTTTCTGCTGGAGCAGCCTATCAAGCATATAGAAGGTTGAGTTCCATCGCGTCGGGCAATCGCAAATAAGACGCCTGACCGGCAGAATGTGTTGCCACTGAATATCAGCAAGGCGAGCCATGGCCGTGTAAGATCTTCTGAAATGGGCCGAGATTTTCCTTGCCTGCCGCAAGATGTCCTGGACCCCAGGGTATTTGACAACGAATCGCTGCACGACCAAGTTTAAGATGTGTGCCATGCATGGCGCGTGCATAATTTTGCCCTGTTTCAATGCGCTAAGCAGATTGGTACCGATGTCACACACCACTTTACCAACTGTCAAATTGAGCGGTGTTAGCCACTGATCTGCCTGTGAACGCAAAGCTGAAAGGAGTGCAGGGCCAGTGTGGCTCTTGGCTTCCAGGCACAACAGACACAGCACAGCATGGCAACGTCTCACCTGACATGTCAAACATGTCAAATAGGTTCTGGGGAGCTTGGGCGCGCAGCGGAAGAGACACTAGCAGCGGAAAAGGAGGAGTCGGCCAAGGAGGAGAGGGAGGAGGATGGAGTAGGAGGAGGATGGAGTAGGAGGAGGAGAAGAAGCGCCAGGCCTGCATACAATCCGTGGCGGTAAAACCAAATCTACACGGGTGCCATGGGTTACATGCTTGACGGCCGTCAGAAGGTTCACCCAGTTGGCAGTATAAGTGATATACCTTCCCTGCCCATGTTTGCTAGACCACGTGTCTGTGGTCAGATGTATCTTGGCACCGACACTGTGTGCCAGAGATACATTCACTTGCCGCTGAACATGGCCATATAGCTCTGGGATGGCCTTCTGTGAGAAATACTTCCTTTCTGGGACCTTCCATTGTGGTGTTCCAATGGCCACAAATTTTCGAAAAGGCCTCCGAGTCCACCAATTTATATGGCAGTAGTTGGTGGGCTATCAGTTCTGACAAGCCAGCCATCAACCGTTGGGCAAGAGGGTTATCCGGCATCATCATTTTTTTACGCTCGAACATTTGGCCCACGGAAGCCTGCCTTTTTCCAGAAAAAAGTGAGGATGGCATGATGGAAGGTGGAGTGGAGGACAGTTTTGAGGAGAGAGGAGAAGGAGAAGTAGAAGACAAGGCTGGACGGTGAGAGCCTGGAGTGTGGCTTTGTGGGTTCCGTTGCTCCCACTGGGCTTTGTGATGGCAGCTTATGTGCCTTCTTAAGGCGGTCATCCCTAGGTGAGTATTGGGCTTACCGTGACTTATGCATTGACTGCAAAGATTGCAGATGGCAACACTATTGTCAGCAGTGGACACGTTAAAAAAGCCCACACTGTGGAGCCATGTGCCGGCATCCTGGGAATGCCAGATGTGACCGTACATGGTTGATGCCTCGCTCCTGATACATTAGCAGTCTGCTTTGTCCCTCCTGTGCAATGCAAGTTCTTCCTGCTTCTCCTCCCTATCTGCTGGTCCATATCTCCCTCTGAACTCCCCTCCTCTTCCTCTCTTGTGGGCACCCACGTGACATCACTAGACACATCATCATCGACGTCGCCTTCCCCACCGCTATAATTAGAGATCTCGGAGTAGGCAGCAACAGCGGGGACCAACCTCCTCCTTGGGCTGATCTGGGTACTGTCGTCAGACTGCTGAGTGGCGGTTGTTGCTACCTCCTCTTCCTTATCCAATGCCAAGAGTGGCTGCGCTTCGGAAATGTCTTGATATGGATCAGAAAATAGTTTCTGTGACTCAAGTGGAAGGTATATGGTGGTGGTGGTAGTAGTGTCTTTGGGGGTGCACATAGCAGAGAGTGAAGAAGAGGGTGCAGATCGAGAGGATGAGGAGGATGCAGAAGAGTAAGGATGAGTGAGCCACTCAACCAAGTCAGGTGCATCCTTTGACGTAATCGCACGCACCTTCTGCAATTTTCCACTTTGGCTCAAGTCTGTTGCTCCTGCCCTACCCCTACCACCCCTGCGGAAAGGGCCTGCCTCTTCCTTTGCCTCTGACTGTCATTTTTTAAATGACCCTGTGACAAGTCTCTAGAGAAGTGCAGTATGTATGTGGAAGAAGGTATATAACACCCCGCTTCAATATGTCGTTTTTGGGGGCCACAGGTCTATCACACCAGTTATAATACTTTTTTTTTATTGCGTTTGTCACTCTTTGTAGTATCGCTGCAGAACCACTCGGCAGTCACAATGCTGCACAGTGGAAATGCACGATACTATGCTTTCTATATGTGCAAGTATTTTATACGTGTATTACACCCCTATATACTGCACACCAAATAGTACACCTATACCAGTCCTTAAAAGGACCTTTGTCGACCTAGTAGCTAGTGATTTGCAGACTGTCCCTCAGTCCCTACACTGATAAAAGACTGCTGCAGAATAGGGCAGCAGTCAGCAGCAGTGCACCAGCTCCCTATTTATTGTACACCTATACCAGTCCTTAAAAGGACCTTTGTGGACCTAGTAGCTAGTGATTTGCAGACAGTCCCTACACTGATAAAAGACTGCTGCAGAATAGGGCAGCAGTCAGCAGCATTGCACCAGCTCCCTATTTATTGTACACCTATACCAGTCCTTAAAAGGACCTTTGTGGACCTAGTAGCTAGTGATTTGCAGACAGTCCCTACACTGATAAAAGACTGCTGCAGAATAGAGCAGCAGTCAGCAGCAGTGCACCAGCACCCTATATATTGTACACCTATACCAGTCCTTAAAAGGACCTTTGTGGACCTAGTAGCTATTGATTTGCAGACAGTCCCTACACTGATAAAAGACTGCTGCAGAATAGGGCAGCAGTCAGCAGCAGTGCACCAGCACCCTATATATTGTACACTTATACCAGTCCTTAAAAGGACCTTTGTGGTCCTAGTAGCTAGTGATTTGAAGACTGTCCCTCAGTCCCTACACTGATTAAAAACAGCTGCAGAAATGAGCAGTAATCTGCAGCACAGCAGTGCACCAGCACCCTATATATTGTACGCCTATACCAGTCCTTAGAAGGACCTTTGTGGACATAGTAGCTAGTGATTTGCAGACAGTTCCTCAGTCCCTACACTGATAAAAGACTGCTGCAGAATAGGGCAGCAGTCAGCAGCAGTGCACCAGCACCCTATATACTGTACACCTATACCAGTCCTTAAAAGGACGTTTGTGGACCTAGTAGTAATAGCTAGCTAGTGATTAAACCGACTGTCCCTGCTCCACACAGCATCCTGTCCCTACACTGACAAAAGACAGCTGCAATCACCAACACAGCAGTGCACTGAACCCTATATACTGTACTACACCTATACCAGTCCTTGAAAGGACTTTGTGAACCTAATAGCTAGTGATTTGTGTCACTACAGTCTCTCCCTGCTGCACACAGCGTCCTGTCCCTACACTGACATAAGACAGAATGTAAAATGGCCGCCAGATCAGGTCTATTTATAAGGTAGGGCCCGATAGGTCCAATTGTCCATGTGCTGAAATGTCTCAATTGGCTGTCCTGTACCCCATGATGGATGTGTCATCATGGGTCAAAGTTCTTTCACACTGTAAACACATATGTCCGCCGGGCGAACAGTTGCAATAGTCCGCCGGTTTGGCGAATAGCGAACACGCAAAATTTGCCACGAACCAACCGCCGGGCGAACAGTTCGGCCATCCCTATTAGTAAATAGAGTCTACCTGTGTGTAATTTAATCTCATTATAAATACCTTTAAACATCTCATGGAGCGCTGTTCAATCCATCATCTGAAAATGGTAAGAGTATGGCACAACTGCAGACCTACCAAGACATGGTCATCTACCTAAACTGAAAGGCCAGGCAAGGAGAGCATTAATCAGAGAAGCAGCCAAGAGGCCCATGGTAACTCTGGAGGAGCGTCGAAGATCCGCAGATCAGGTAGAAGAATCTGTCCACAGGACAACTATTAGTCGTGAACTCCACAAATCTGGCCTTTATGGAAGAGTGGCAAGAAGAAAGCCATAAGAATGTGGGGGACACAGCAAACATGTGGAAGAAGATGCTCTGGTCAGATAAAAACAACATAGCATTTTGCTTTTATTCCAAAAAGTTCAATGTGTGGCAGAAAATGAACACTGGACCAGGGGCGTACCTAGAGCATTTGGCACCCGGGGCGGATCCTATATCTGGCACCCCCCCCCCCCCACCATAAAATGTAAAAACACCCACCGTGTCCCCTGCATACCTCTGCATCCTTCAATATCTTTTTGTCACTACTGTGTACCCCTCCTCTCCACAACTGCACCTCTGGACCCCTTTAAATTACACAGCACCCTGCACCTCTGGACCCCTTTACATTACACAGGACCTTGCACCTAAGGACCTCTTTACATTACACAGAAGCCTACACCTCTGGACCCCTTTACATTACACAGCAGCCTACACCTCTGGACCCCTTTACATTACAAAGCAGCCTGCACCTCTGGACCCCTTTACATTACACAGCAGCCTGCACCTCTGGACCCCTTTACATTACACAGCAGCCTGCACCTCTGGACCCCTTTACATTACACAGCTCTTGTACCTCTGGACCCCTTTACATAACATAGCACCCTGAACCTCCTGACCCCTTTACATTACACAGGACCTTGCACCTAAGGACCTATTTACATTACACAGCACCCTGTACCCCTGGACCCCTTTACATTACACAGGAATGTACCTCTGGACCCTTTACATAACATAGCACCCTGAACCTCCTGACCCCTTTACATTACACAGCCCTTGTACCTATGGATCCCTTTACATTACACAGCACCCTGAACCTCTGGACCCCTTTACATTACACAGCCCCTCACTGCTCTGGACCCTCTGCATGTTACACAGATCCCCTACAGTGCAGACCCCCCTCCCTACCATACAGACCCCCATCTACAGTGTAGACCCCCCTACAGTACAGAATCCTCCCCTACAGTGCAGACCCTCCTACAGTACAGACCCCTCCACCCTATAGCGCAGACCCCCCCTACAGTGCAGACCCTCCTACAGTACAGACCCCTCCCCCTACAGTGCAGACCCCCCTACAGTACAGACTCCCCTACAGTACAGAATCCTCACCTACAGTACAGACCCCCCTACAGTGCCGAATCTTCCCCTACAGTACAGACCCCCCCCTACAGTGCAGGACCCCTTCTACAGTGCAGGGCCCCTTCTACAGTGCAGGGCCCCTTCTACAGTGCAGGACCCCCCTACAGTGCAGAACCCCCCTACAGTACAGGACCCCCCTACAGTACAGGACCCCCCCTACAGTGCAGGACCCCCCCTACAGTGCAGGACACCCCCCTACAGTGCAGACCCCCCTACAGTGTAGGACCCACCACAGTAAAGAACCCCCCTACAGTGTACAGCCTCCCCTAAGGACCCATAGTGTACCTCGAGCCCAAGGCAGCGGCATTGCAGGGGGGAGGTGTGGGCAGCACCCGAGTGGAGTGTCACCTGTCGGCTCAGTGATCCGGGACCCGGCGCAATAATCCCCTTCTCTCTGTGGTCACGTGACTCACGTCGCGCCGTTCTGATCAGTCTCGGGCAGCGGCTGTCACTCACAGCTGAGCAGAGTGAAGCCGCCTCCCCCTCCTTGTCTACACAGTGCTGTGCATGGAGGAGGGGGAGGCGACTTCACTCTGCTCGGCTGTGAGTGACAGCCGCTGCCCGAGACTGATCAGAACGGCCGCGTGACGCGACCACAGAGACAAGGGGATTATTGTGCCGGGTCACTGAGCCGGCTGATGTCACTCCACTCGGGTGCTGCTCGCACCCCCCCCCCCCTGCAATGCCGCCCACTGCCAGTGCCTCGGGCTCTCTCTGTGTGGGCTGCGAACCCGAGGCACGGCGCTGTCTGACACTTCAGTTGCGGGGGGGGGGGGGGGCGCTGGCCTAACACCCCCCCAGTGTGTGGCACCCGGGGCGGCCCGCCCCCCGCCCCCCCACTTAGTACGCCCCTGCACTGGACATCTTCCTGAACACACCATCCCCACTGTGAAACATGGTAGTGGCAGCATCATGTTGTGGGTATTTTTCCTTCAGCAGGGACAGGGAAGCTGGTCAGAGTTGATGGGATGATGGATGGAGCCAAATACAGGGTAATCTTATGCCGCGTACAGATGATCAGACTTTTTGCCAAGAAAACCGTGGATTTTTTTCTGAAGGATGTTGGCTCAAACTTGTCTTGCATACACGCGGTCACACAAATGTTGGCCAACAATTATGAATGTAGGAACGTGGTGATGTACAAGACGTATGACCAGCCAAGAAAAATTAAGTTCAATAGCCAGTGCGGCTCTTCTGCTTGATTCTGAGCATGCGTGAACTTTTGTGCGACGGACTTGTGTACACACGCTCGGACTTTCCGACAACAATGTGAAGTTGGCGGAAAATTTGAGAACCTGCTCCCAAATATTTTTGGGTGGAAGTTCCGACAGCAAATGTTTGATGGAGCATACACACAGTCAGAATTTCTGACACAAGCTCACATTAAACATTTCCCATCGGAAAGTCTGACCATGTGTATGCGGCATTAGAAGAAAACCTGTTAGTTTGATTTGAGACTGGGGCGGAGATTCACCTTCCAGCAGGACAATGGCCCTAAACATACAGCCAGAGCTACAATGGAATGGTTTAGATCAAAGCATATTCATGTGTTAGAATGGCCCAGTCAAAGTCCAGACCTAAATCCAACTGAGAATCTGTGGAAAGACTTGAAAATTGCTGTTCACAGATGCTCTCCATCCAATCTGACAGAGCTCGAGCTGTTTTGCAAAGAAAAATGGGCAAAAATCTCACTCTAAATGTGCAAACATCCCCAAAAATACATGAAACTGTAATTGCAGAGAAAGATGGTTCTACAAAGTATTGACTCAGGGGGGCTGAATACAAATGTACCCCACACTTTTCACATATTTATTTGTAAAAAAATGTAAAACAATTTATAATTTTCCTTCCACAATTATGTGCCACTTCGTGTTGGTCTATCACATAAAATCCCAACAAAATACATTTCCCGTATCTTTAACTCCATAAAATGCACCTGACCATAAGACGCACCTAGGTTTTAGAGGAGGAAAGCAAGAAAAAAAATTCTGACCCATACAAAGCCTGGCAAAGAAATAGATGTTAGCCAGCGGTATATATTCCTATAATAGATAAAGACACACCAGTGTTTATGTGAGTATAATCTGGTGAGTGAGTAATTGGATTTTATAAGGCCATACGGTGTAGATCTATAGCAGGATGTCTCTCATGTTCCTATAGATATATAGCACAGTATACACACCACTGTCATAATACAAGCAAATATATTGAAATGGTAAGAAAAGGTGAAAAGCAGTGTAGTTAGCTGTGTCTCTTTTCATCTAAGCACCTAGCATGGTCTTCACATACAGTTGTGCTCATAAGTTTACATACCCTGGCAGAATTTATGATTTCTTGGTCATTTTTCAGAGAATATGAATGATAAGAAAAAACATTTCTTTCACTCATGGTTAGTGTTTGGCTGAAGCAATTTATTATCAATCAACTGTTTTACTCTTTTTAAATCATAATGACAACAGAAAATACCCAAATGACCCTGATCAAAAGTTTACATACCCTGGTGATTTTGGCCTGACATGCACACAAGTTGAGCAAAGGGGTTTGAATGGCTATTAAAGGTAACCATCCTCACCGGTGATCTGTTTGCTTGTAATTAGTGTGTGTATAAAAGGTCAATGAGTTTGTGGACTCCTGACAGACCCTTGCATCTTTCATCCAGTGCTGCACTGACGTTTCTGGATTCTGAGTCATGGGGAAAGAAAAGAATTGTCAAAGGATCTGCGAGAAGAGATAGTTGAACTGAATAAAACAGGAAGTGGATATAAAAAGATATCCAAGGAATTGAGAATGCTAATAAGCAGTGTTCAAACTCTATTTAAGAAGTGGAAAATTAGGTGTTCTGTTGAAACCAAACCACAGTTAGGTAGACCAACTAAAATTTCAGCCACAACTGCCAGGAAAATTGTTCGGGATGCAAAGAAAAACCCACAAATAACTTCAGGCGAAATACAGGACTCTCTGAAAACATGTGGTGTGGCAAGTTTGACAATAAGGAGACACTTGAAGAAAGATGGGCTGCATGATCGAGTCGCCAGAAGAAAGCCATTACTACGCAAATGCCAAAAAGTATCCCACTTACAATATGCCAAGCAGCATGGAGACAAGCCTCAAACCTTCTGGCACAAAGTCATTTGGAGTGATGAGACCAAAATTTAGCTTTTTGGCCACAACCATAAATGCTACATTTGGAGAGGAATCAACAAGGCCTATGATGAAAGGTAAGGAGATGGATCGCTTATGTTTTGGGGATGTGTGAGCTACAAAGGCACAGGAAATCTGGTCAAACCTGTTAGCAAGATGAATGCAGTATGTTATCAAAAAATACTGGAGGAACATTTGCATTCATCAGCCAGGAAGCTGTGCATGGGACGTACTTGGACATTCCAACGTATCAATGATCCAAAATAAAAGGCCAATTTGACCTGTCATTGATTACAGCAGAATAAAGTGAAGGTTCTGGAGTGGTCATCTCTGTCTCCTGACCTCATTATCATTGAGACACTCTGGGGAGATCTCAAACGTGCAGTTCATGCAAGACAGACCAAGAATTTACAGGAACTGGAGGCTTTTTGCCAAGAGGAATGGGCAGCTTTACCATGTGAGAACATAAAGAGCCTTATCCACAAATACTACAAAAGACTTCAAGCAGTCAATGATGTTAAAGGGGAAAATACACGATACGAAGAACTGGGGTATGCAAACTTTTGATCAGGGTAATTTGGATTATTTCTGTTGTCATTATGGTTTATAAAGAGTAAACACAGTTCATTGATAATAAATGGCTTCAGCCAAACTCTAAGCATGAGTGAAAGAAAAGTTTTTTTATGTTATTCATATTCTCTGAAAGAAATCGTAAATTCTGCCAGGGTATGTAAACTTATGAGCACAACTGTGAATACTCCCATAAATACTTGAGCAAATATTTCAGCATTCTAAACACACATGCCGCTTGACGCTCTCTTGTTACTTTGACAGCCAGGCAGCTACTTTTTCATCTCACCTCCCATCCCATTCATTCTGGCAGTTGGCCCCGCCTCCCTCTTGCCCCATTGGCTTGCAGCAGCCCAAGGGGAAGGCATCCCCAGAAAGGATGACCCCATGTTGGGCTACCAGCACCGCAATTGGAGTTGAGGTGGTATTCCCTTTGCATGGGCTTGGGTGGGGCTGGCTTATGGTTAGCTGGAGGAGCGTGAAACTGCATGATAATGTAACCAGTTGTGGAAAAGTGAGGGTGGCCCGAGTCGGTGGTGTGTCCCGTGTGTGCACACAGCGAGAGGCAGCAGCCACGGGGGAGTGGCTGGTCAATATTTGCTCCATAAGACGTAGACATTTCCCCCCATTTTTTGGGTGAAAAAATTGCATTGTATGGAGTGAAAAATACGGTACGCCATTTTTTGCGATACGGCAATCTGTTACTTTAACTGACAATTGCGCAGTCATGTGACAATTTACCGAAATAAAATGTATGTCCTTTTTCTCCCCACAGATTTTTGCTTCCTTTTGGTGGTATTTGATCACCTCTGTGTTTTATTTTTTGTGCTGTAAACATAAAAAGCCCAATACTTGAAAAAAACAACAACTTTTTTTTACTTTCTGCTATGAAACATATCCAGGAAAAGAAATGTAAAAAAAATCTAATTTCTTCATCAGTTTAGGCTGATAGGTATTCTGCTACATATTTTTGGTAAAAAATCCCAATAAGCGTATATCGACTGGTTTGCGCAAATATTATAGCGTCTACAAACTATGGGAGATTCTACCCTACGGTCTACCACTCCATGTACACTGAGGCTAAGTCCAGAGGTGTTTCTATCTTGATATCGGCTTCAGTACCATGGAAGTACATAGACATTCAATCTGATCCAGAGGGGCGGTTTTTGTTTTTAAAGGGGAAGGTGGGAGAGGCGATGATGACTTTGGCGAACATTTATGCCCCAAACGACCGTCAGGACACCTTTCTTAAAAGTAGACTGACACACCTTACACGGTTTGCGGAAGGACAGCTTATTGTTGGCGGAGATCTGAATGTACCCCTTATGCCGGCGGAGGATACCTCCACAGGTCTCTCTGCTACCTCTCGAGAGATGCGCAAAAGACTCTCGACATCCTTGCATGCGGCACAGCTTATCGACACATGGCGTCTTTTTCATCCCGGGACGATCACTTGGTCGGACCATGCCCCGATCACCCTGAGGTACGCCGTGACGGATATACACAAAACACAGAGACCGGCCTGGCGCCTAAATGACAGTTTACTCCAAGACCCAGAGATCCTCGCGGACGTGACTAAGGAAATCGGCCACTACTTTCAGGCTAATTCGACTACAGGGAGCGACCCTGGGGTGGTATGGGAGACGCATAAGGCTGTGATCCGCGGAGTACTTATCAAACATGGCTCTAGAATACACAAGCAAAGGGTGGCGCAGCTGGAGACGTTGCTACATAAAGTGCGGACTCTTGAGTTGAGCCACAAACACGCCCCCACTCCGCAATTGGGTGCGGAGCTTGACGCCGCTCGCAGACAGGTCACCGACCTACTTCATTTCAAGGCTAAGGCCATGATTCAACTCTCTCGGAAAAAAATTTATGAATCAGGCGATAAATGCGGGAGGTTTCTGGCTCGGACCCTTCCTATATACCACACTTAACCTCTTCACGAGGTCAGAAAATCTCTTTGCCCCAAAAAATCTCGCAGGAATTTAGAACGTTCTACGATTCCCTGTATAACCTGAACACGCCCCCGCCTTCCCCAAATGTCACCTCTCGATACATAGCTGCCTCACTAATGCCAACCCTACCGGCTGCAGATATAGAATTGCTAGAAGTACCCATCACTTTACCAGAACTTCAGATGGCACTAGGCGCTACCAAATCGGGTAAGGCACCTGGACCGGACGGTCTCACTGCCGCATATTATAAGACCCTCCTCCCTTCTCTAGGTACCCATATGGTTAACCTATTCAATGTCCTGAGCACGGGCTCACGCTTTCATGATTCCATGGTACAGGCCCAGATATCGGTAATACCGAAAGAGGGTAAGGACTCGTCACAGTGCGGGAGCTATCGTCCCATCTCCTTACTGAACACGGACTTAGAACTATTTACGAAAATTTTAGCTATTAGACTACAGCGACATTTGCCGTATCTGATCCACTTGGATCAGGTCGGCTTTGTTCCAACCAGAGAAGCAAGGGACAATACTATTAAGGTCCTGAACTTGCTTCATGTGGCAAACGATAAACGCATTCTGTGCGTGTTTCTCGGGACGGACGCTGAAAAAGCGTTCGACCGAGTGAGCTGGCAATTTATGTTCTCCACGTTGGAGTATATAGGTCTAGGTAGCAGGATGAAGCATTGGATCTCCGCGGTGTACTCCAACCCGTCGGCCAGGGTCAGAGCGAACGGCATTTTATCGGACTCGTTTAAGATTGCCAACGGGACCAGGCAGGGGTGTCCACTTTCCCCCCTGCTGTTTGCTCTGACCCTGGAACCATTTATATGTCACGTTAGGACTAACCCAGACATTATCGGGATAGGAACAGCGGGTACACAGTACAAAGTCTCGGCATACGCAGATGATTTGATGTTTACATTGGCCAACCCATCCCTTTCACTCCCTGCTTTAATGCGCAAATTCGACACTTATGGCAAACTCTCCAATCTCCGTATAAATTTTGGCAAGTCGGAGGCCATGGGCATAGGTGTACCTGCGCCACAGCTGGCGAATTTACAATCTCGTTTTACTTTGAAGTGGACAGATGTGGCCCTGAAATACCTGGGCACCTATATCCCTTCGAAACTAAACCGTCTCTTCCAGCTTAACTTTCCGCCCCTACTTCACAAAATCAGAGCCTTGCTGAACCAATGGAACAGCGGTCTGCACTCATGGATTGGCCGCTGTAATATTCTTAAAATGATGATACTCCCGAAATTTCTCTATTTACTCCAAGCACTCCCGATACAGATTCCAACGTCCTACTTCACACAAATACGCTCCGCATTTATCTCATTCCTTTGGGCTGGGAAGAAACCCAGAATACATAGCAAGATACTGTCACTTCCAAAGCGATACGGGGGTCTGGCAATGCCGGATGTCCACACCTATTACAAGGCGATTCACCTCGGCAGACTGGTGGATTGGTGCCGCCATGAGAGGGTTAAACTCTGGACGCAAATTGAGCAAGCCCAGAGCGAAATCCTTCTGCGGGTTGTTCCATGGTGCTATGATGAGGTGCCGCTGGCCATTAAACGCCATCCGCTCATAGGCACCACTGTTAAGATATGTGGGCAGCTAGCAGCCCGGGCTCCCGTGTTCCCTCGAAATTCACCGCTCCGCCCAATTCTGGATAGCCCCCGCTTCGTTCCTGGTGCGAATGACATAGTGTTCCGTGCCCTGGGGGAATCGGGAATTTCTAAGGCAGCACATTTCAGCATTGCGGGTAGGTGGAGAACGACTACGGAACTGACAGGTCCGACTGGACATTATCGTCTAGACTTTTTGAGAGCGGCCCAATTGCGCCATTTTTTGGATACCCTGACGCCACCTAGCGCCGGGGATCCACCCTGCACGACTATGGAGGAACTGTGTTCTGGGACGGAAGTGGTGGCTCATACCCTGACCTTGACTTACGCGATACTGACTGCACCACCGACAGACTACCAACTTCCCAGCCTTTCTAAATGGGAGAGGGAGTTAAACTGCAATTTCACTGACCACCAGAAACAGAAAATTGTCACGTTTACACACAAATCGTCCATCTGTACCAAGATACAGGAGACGAATTGCAAACTTCTCATGCGCTGGTACAGAACCCCGGAGGTGCTGAACAAGTTCTTCCCGGAGGTGGCAGATGTGTGCTGGCGCTGCCGGGAGGACCGGGGTACACTGTTGCATATCTTCTGGTCCTGCCCCAGACTTCAGCATTTCTGGGGGGAGGTGCGCCGAATTACACAGAAGTTTACTGATCACAATATCCCTAATGACCCGGCTTTTTTTCTATTGCATGCAACCAATATACCTACACGCTCCTACAAAAAATCTTTGGTTCGGCATCTGGTGAATGCAGCAAAGGCTTGTATCCCCCTTCTTTGGAAGTCTCAGCTACCGCCAACTCCAGATATCTGGATTAGGAAAGTAGAAGATATTAATAAGATGGAAGACCTGATCTTGACGAGTCAAAATAGACAAGCGTTGTACTCCAAAACATGGCAGCTCTGGAACATGTTTAGATACTCGCAAGAGGGGCAGGCTCTTAGAGGGTCCATTGGAACCCCATCGTGAGGCTACTAGTAGCAGGCTGAACCGTGGAAAAGGGCTGCCTTCTTCGAGCATAAACAGGACACCCATGTTCGTGAGCTCCCCTTCCCCATCCCCTCTTCCCTTCCCCCAACCTTCTCTCTCCTGCACCCCCACCCCCCCCCCCTTTTTTTTTTCTCTCTGTTTCCCACTCCTCTTCTATTCTGGCTTCTCCTAGCACTCCAGGGCTTTCTCCAAGCTCTTACTGTTTCTACATATTTGAAAAAATGGGGGGAGGCCCCGCCGAGCCAGGACAACTGGTCGTGGACTATAGGTCCCAGGGCATACTTCTATTGATACTTTGTTCTGTGATTTATTCCCTTTTTTCTTTGTATTGCTCTGGACTGTGACTGTATGGTGGTTATTTTGTCTGTATCCTTGTTGTGGCCTGGTTGGTCCTCTTTTCCAGTTATAAATAAAAAATAAAAAAAAATAAAAAAACTATGGGAATCATTTGTAGAATTTTTATTTCTTATTTTTTTTGTAGCAATGGCAGCGATCAGTGACTTATAGTGGGACTGCAATATTGTGGTGGACAGATCTGACACTAATTGACACTTTTTGGGGACCAGTGACACTAATACAGTTATCAGTGTTAAAAATATGCACTGTCACTGTATTAATGACACTGGCTAGGAACGAGTTAACATCAGGGGTAATGAAAGGGTTAATTGTGTGCCTAGCTGGTGTTTGTGCACTGTGTGGAAAGTACTTTTACTAGGGGAAGACATTGATTCATGTTCCTGCTTTGCAAGAACACAGGATTGATGCCTTCCCTATTGACAGAACGGTGATCTGCTTTGTTTACATTTGTAGACAGACTGCTGCTCTGGCTCTCTGCCTAATGATCAGCGGGTGCCAGCAGATCAGCTCCCACTGTATATAATCACAGCAGGAGCAGGTCACCTGCCGAGCACATGTGCGCCCCAGAAGTCCAGAATTGTGTACTAGGTATGTGATCCTGCACAGCAGAGCCGCCCTGCCACTGTATATGTAAGTGATAGGGTTGGCAAGCCGATTCATTTGAATGTGGAAATCATATCAAACCCCATGAATTATTTATATTATTAATATCTCACCAAGTCTAACATGTCATGACTTTCCCAATGTTTGGCACATTTAGGATTTTGTGGCAATAGTCTACCTGGACTTTTTTTTGCAGAGTTTATCCAAGGGACAGAATATTTGTTTTTGGATTCAGGAAATGATTTAAACCAAATGAATATGTGACCTCTTGTACAACCAGCAGATTTTTATTTTTCTCTTTCTCTCTCTCTCTCTCTCTCTCTCAGTGCCCCCAGAGGTGAAGGTGTGGGGTCATCGTCAGTCGGATGATGTGACCAGACTTCAGTGCCTGGTGTACGGGTTTCACCCCCGACCTGTGGATGTGAAGTGGGTGAGGAATGGGAAGGATGATGTTCCTTCAGATGAAATGAGTCCAATTCTCCCCCATCCTGATGGCACCTATCAGATCAGAGTCAGTGTGGAAGTGCCAACAAGGGAGGGAGACACTTACTCCTGTCATGTGGACCACAGCAGTCTGGGGGATGAGACTCTCAGTGTGAAATGGGGTGAGTTACACAGAATACATTAAACTTAGAAGATTGGGAGAAGAGAGCAACAAAATGTTTTTGTTATTCCATGTGATATATCAATTTCTCTATGGGATTCTAAAATTGAAATATCAAGAACATTTCATCTCCACACATTGCAGTCCCAGTTGTGTTCACTAAGATGCACATCCAAGAGCCTTTTAAAAATATCAATACTCCCCACTGATGCCACCAATTGTGGAAGAGAGTTCCACGCCCTTATCTCCCTGACAGTGAAAAATCCCCTACGCAGCTTGAGGTTAAATAGCTTCTCCTCCAAACTCATTGTGTGGCCCTGTGTCTTCTTACACTCCCTGAGTCTGAAAAGTTTTCTTCCTACGCTGGGATAACCATTGAGGTATTTGTATATTGCTATCATATCTCGTCTCAAGCGTCTCTTCTCCAGGGAGAACAAATTCAGTGCTTGCAGTCATTCCTCATGATTGAGGTCCTCCAATTGGTCCACCTACCAATTTAGTTGCCCTTCTCTGGACTCTGTCCAGCTTTACCAAATCCCTCCTGAGGACTGGTGACCACAACTGGATGGAGTACTCCAGATGTGGCTCGAAACAAAGAAATTATAAAGTGGCAGGATAATCGTTTTATCTCTGGAGTAAATTCTCTTTTTTATGCAAGATAAAAGTCTACTGCCTTTGGTAACTGCATCACTTTGCATTTTTCAACATTAAACCTCATTTGTCATGTAGTTTCCCACACCATTATTTTATTCGGGTCTTTCTGGAAAATTTCTATATCCTGATGCAAAGTTATTGCCCTGTTTATTTTTTGTCATCCGCAAAAACTGAGATCGAGCTATTTATCCCATCCTCTATATAGTTTATAAATAAATTAAACAGAATTGGTCCCAAGACAGAGCCTTGGGGTACCCCACATACCACTCCAGACCAGTCTGTGTATGCATTATTTATCACTACCCTTTGGACACACCCCTGTAACCAGTTTTCTATCCATGAGAAAACTCTCTCTCTCCCCCCCACCCTCCCCCCCTCTCTCTCTCTCCTCTCTCTTTCCCCCCTCTCTCTCCCCCTCTCTTCCCCCTCTCTCTCACCTCTCTCTCTCTCTCTCTCTCTCTCACCCCCCCCCCTCTCTCTCTCTCTCCCTCTCCCTCTCTCTCCCTCCCCCAATCTCTCTCCTCCCTCTCTCTCTCATCCCTCTCTCTCTCATCCCTCTCTCTCCCTCCCCCTCTCTCTCTCTCTCCCTCCCCCTCTATCTCTCCTCTCTTTCTCTCACTCTATCCCTTTCCTTGGGGAATAGCGTTTTTGCAGAAGAACAGAAAGTAGATGATTGTGTTGCTTAGAAAGTCTAATCTAAGCCAGACAATCAGCCAAAAAATGAATAACACAGTGCTCATCACAGTGCCACACCATGCACACAGTGCCATGCAGAAACAAACACGTGGTTGTACACTGTAGAAAATTTACAGCATGTTGCATTGTAACATTTGGCCGAATTTTGCATCTTTCGGACATTCGGATGCATCTGAATGTCCGAATAAAAAAATAACGAATAACAACGAATACAAAAGAAATATAACGAATGAATTTGAATGAATTCAACATGATTCGGTAATTCTTTAAAGATCTAATGAAACAAAAGGTCAGCTCAAAGTAAATCTTATAGTCCAATCAGCTAATGGCAAAGAGCATTCCTGAGAACTGAGTGAGAAGGGTGTTGTATTGTATTTGAGCCGAGGAGAAAAGAGGTTGTCATTGTGTGTGTTAAAAGATTCAATAAACAAATGACTTTCCAAACTACAAATCATTATCACGAATGTCTCTATACATACATAAATAGCGAATTTCAACGAATGCGAACGAATGAATTCGACACTCTACGAATAATAAGGAATTATCCGAGGAATTATCCGAAAACGTATTAACGTAACATAATGAATATAACAGAGCGAAATTATGTATTTTACGAATGACAACGAACCGAAACTAAACTAAATTTTCCGTTGTGCACAAGTCTAGTAATTTGTATTTACTATGTTGTAGTAATGCACACACTGTTCTATATAGTGCAGGAATAATGTATCTAATGTGGCCAATATTTTTTGGAATTTTGTAAATTTAATTTATATACAAGAATTCCAAAGTCCCTAATATCTCATATTCTCTTTATGTTTATCTCTGTCAGAACCGCCAGGCAATGGCCTCTCACTCGGAGTGATCATTGGTGCTGTTATTGGAATCATTGTTCTTCTTGCTGCTATTATAGCAGTTGTTATTTGGATAAGTAAGTATACAGATTTGGGAATAATATTTTTTATTAGCACACTAATACCAGGCAGTGTCTGTATGCAGCTCTTCTGATTCTAAATCTGAGTGTAAAAAGTATAGAGATAGCTGTACTACTCCAAGTGCTCAGAAAAAATGCAAATTGTAAATAAAAGAGACAAGTCCATGTTGTGGCATTCACTTTGTTGGCACTAGCCCCTTATAAGCCATCAGACTTTTAAAATGGCTGCAATTCCTGAAGTTATTCATTTATCCCCCCTTCATGACCAGGCCATTTTTTGTGATACGGCACTGCATTGCTTTAACTGATAATTGTGTGGTCGTGCAACAGTGTACCCAAACAAAATTGACGTCCTTTTTTGCCCACAAATAGAGCTTTCTTTTGTGGTATTTCATCGCCTCTGCGGTTTTTATTTTTTGCTCGATAAAAAAGAATGACAATTTTGAAAAAAAATAAATTTTTTTTTAGTTTCTGCAATAATACATATCTAAATATATATATATATATATATATATATATATATATATATATATATATATGTATTCATCAGTTTTGGGTATTATGTATTCTTCTACATATTTTTGATAAAAATAATCGCAATAAGCGTATATTAATTGGTTTGCGCAAAAGTTATTGCGTCTACAAACTATGGAATAGTTTTAGGGACTTTTATTTTTATTGTTTTTACTAGTAATGGCGGCGATCTGCAATTATTAGCAGCACTGCGACATTGTGGCGGACAAATTTGACCCCAAATAACAGTTTTTGGGGACTTCTGACATTATTACATTGGTCATTGTTATAAAAATGCACTGATCAATGTTCCCTAGGTGTGTTCTAACTGTAGGGGATGGGCTACAAGGGACATGACAGAGATCACTGGGAACAGTAGATCTCTGTCATGTCTCCTGTCAGAACATGGAATCACCTTGTTTACAAAGGCATATCCCTGTTTTGCCTTTGTACTGGGCAATGGCGGGTTGCCAGCAGACATCAAGTACACTTGACCCATGGACATGTTTCTGCAGCAGGCATGAGTGCGAGGCGGCACACACCCACTCGCAACTGTGCTGGCACGAAGTTAAAAGGCTCCTGGGCTTTCTGCAGTTTTTGTCCAAGGCATCCAATTTAGTAATGCCCAACAATCATGTAGCAGAGCAAATCAGAAAGCAGAGCCGGCATATCTGGACAAATGGACTGCCCCATGTACAAAATGAACAAAACAAAGATGATTGTATTTACATCAATTTGTGCATTCCATTTAACAATTCTAATTTTCAACTGTGTTGTCTGGTTGAAAATATTCAAAATATAGGATTGAATTGAATTATGAGTTGAATTTTGTTTTTTGAGTTCCTAACTCGATGTCTTCATATTTCAGAGAAGAACCAGGCAGGCTACAAAAGCACCAACAGTGAGTAATGTTTGCTGCATTCCTCTGTGTAGTATTTTATATTGTTATGATTTGTAGACTGTAATCCTTATGTAGAATTTTCTAAGGATCCTCGAAGTCTGATGAACAATGTAATCCAGACTGCACTGACAACCTCCTATTTTTTGATATAATTGCTTTCTATACACACTAATGCCTCTCACAAAGTACAGAAAGAAGGGAAAGTGGTCCTGGGACATTTTTGCTTAGGGATGAGTTTGGCTCTTCTTCACTTATTATTACCTGGACCTGTGTGTGTTTGGGACATCCCATGATAGAAACAATAGATCCTGTGTAAACTCCATTTCTTGGAGTACAGTACAGGACACAAGTCCCTCTCCCTGTTATTTTGATCTCCCTATTGCTTGCTACAATCCTGAGGCTGTCTGGTAGTGGGCGGGGTTATATTGGAATATCTGGCAGCCTTTTTTGTCCAATCACCTGAGCACATCCATGTAACCATCTGGATGTCACATCACTTCCTCAAACTCAATCTATCCAAAACCGAACTTATAATTTTTCCTCCCCCATATGCCCCTTCCCCTGATCTCACTGTCAAAATCGATGGCACAACCATAAGCCCATCCTCACACGCCAAGGTTCTACATGTAGTCCTGGACTCTGATCTCTCCTTCAAGCAACACATCCAATCACTGTCCAAATCCTGTCACCTCACCCGCCGCAACATGGGCAGCACAGTGGTGTAGTGGGTAGCACTCTCACCTAGCAGTAAGAAGTAAGGTCGCTGGTTCAAATCCCAACCACGACACTACCTGCCTGGAGTTTGCATGTTCTCCCTGTGCCTGCGTGGGTTTCCTCCAGGTACTCTGGTTTCCTCCCACAATCCAAAGACATGCAGGTAGGTTAATTGGCTTCTGTCCAAAATTGGCCTTAGTATATGAATAGGGACCTTGGATTGTGGGCTCCTAGAGGGTAGGGACCAATGTGAGTGTGCGATGTACAGGGATAGGGACAATTGTAGACACTCACTCAGGTTGAACTGGATGGACTGGTGTCTTTATTCAACCTAACTAGCTATAAAGCTATGAAACTATCTCCAAAATACGCCCCTTTCTAACCATTGACATAACAAGCTCTTAATTCACTCGCTGGTCATCTCTCGCCTCGAATACTGCAACTCCCTTCTCATTGGCTTACCTCTACATCGTCTATCACCTCTTCAATCCATCATGAATGCTGCTGCCAGACTCATCCACCTTACCAATCGCTCTGTGTCTGCCACTCCTCTCTGTAAATCCCTCCACTGGCTTCCGCTCAGCCAAATAATTAAATTCAAAATACTAACAACTACGTACAAAGCCATCCACAACTCTGCCCCAGCTACATCACTAGCTTAGTCTCTAAATACCAACCCACTCGTTCTCTTCGTTCCTCCCAAGACCTCCTGCTCTCTAGATCCCTCATCACCTCCTCCCATGCTCAATACCCAGGACTTTTCCAAAGCCTCTCCAATCCTATGGAATGCCCTACCCCAATCTGTCTGCCTATCTCCTACTTTATTAGCTTTTAGACAATCCCTGAAAACCCTTCTCTTCAGAGAAGCCTATCCTACCCACACCTAACAACTGTATTATCATTTTCTCCATCAGCTCATCCCCCATAGTTATTACCTTTTATTTCAACTTGACCCTTCTGTCTAGATTGTAAGCTCTAACGAGCAGGGCCCTCTGATCCCTCCTGTATTGATTTGTATTGTAAGTGTACTATCTGCCCTCATATTGTAAAGAGTTGCGCAAACTGTTGGCGCTATATAAATCCTGAATAATAATAATAATAACCCATGGTAAAGACTAAAGAACCCATATTATACTCTAAAACACTCTAAAAATAGGATTTTTATATACAGCTTACCTGTAAAATCCTTTTCTTGAGAGTACATCACGGGACACAGGAGCTTCATTACATAGTGGGTTATATAGGCACCTCTGGTGATTGGACACTGGTTGACCCAATTAAAGAGAATTCCTCCCCTATATAACCCCTCCCATTAGGGAGGCACCTTAGTTTTGTAGCAAAGCAATAAGAAACCACGTAAAACCCAAGAGGGGCGGGAGCCCTGTGTCCCGTGATGTACTCTCAAGAAAAGGATTTTACAGGTAAGCTGTATATAAAAATCCTATTTTCTTGATCATACATCACGGGACACAGGAGCTTCATTACATAGTGGGATGTCCCATAGCAATGCTCAGGTTGAGGGGAGGGAGACACAGATCATAATTCTAGACCGCCAGGGACCTGAGGACCTAAACTGCAGCCTGCAGTACACTGCGCCCGAAGGCGATATCCTCTTGCCCTCTGACATCCACCTGATAGAATCTGGTGAATGTGTGGACTGATGACCAAGTCGCAGCCTTACAGATCTGAGCCAGGGAGGCCTGGTGATGCACTGCCCAAGAAGCACTTACAGCCCTAGTAGAGTGCGCTTTCACCTGAAAAGGAGGAATCTTCCCCTTTAAGTCATAGGCCTGAGAAATAACCTGTCTGATCCACCTTGAGAGAGTGGACTTTGACGCTGCCTGACCCCTTTTAGGGCCTTCTGGCAGAATAAATAAACAGTCAGTTTTCCTTATCTGAGCAGTTGCTTGAAGATAAAGACTGATTGCTCTAACCACATCTAAAGTGTGTAAGGATTCTTCCTCTGTGGACTGAGGATTTGGAAAAAAGGATGGTAGGATTACATCCTGATTCAGGTGGAAACCTGAAACTACCTTAGGTAGAAAGGACCTGTTGGGACGCATGACCACTCGGTCCTTATGGATAATTAAATAGGGCTCTTTACAGGAAAGAGCTGCCAATTCTGATACCCTTCTAGCCGTGGATATGGCTACCAGGAACACCAGCTTCTTTGTTAGGAGAGTTAAAGAAGCCAGATGCAGAGGTTCAAATGGTTGGGCTTCTAAGGCCGAGAGAACCAAATTCAGATCCCAAGGGCATACCGGAGGTTTGACTGGCGGTCTCATCCGCATAGCCCCCTGGATAAAAGCCCGTACTAGGGAATGTGATGCAAGCGATCTTTGAAAAAAGACCGATAGGGCCGAAATCTGCACCTTGATGGTGCTTATGGCCAAATTCATTTCAAGGCCTGATTGGAGAAAGGCCAAGATTCTGCTAATGACATACCTTCTAGGATGCCATCTCCTGGGTTCACACCAGGAAACATATGTCCTCCAGATCTTGTAATAGATACGCCTGGAGGCCGGTTTTCTGGCATTGACCAGAGTGGAAAGGACTGGCCCCGAAAGACCACGGCCTCTCAAAATGTGGGTCTCAGCAGCCAGACCGTCAAATTCAGACTGCGTAAAGCAGGATGGTAAATTGGACCCTGTGAGAGCAGATCTGTCCGGAGAGGGAGGGTCCATGGCCTGCCCACTGCCAACTTCATGATTTCTGCGAACCATGGTCGCCTGGGCCAAGCCGAGGCCACTAGAAGGACCGGCTTCGCCTCCCTCTTGACCCTTCCCAAGAACCTCGATAGCAGCGGGCTCGGGGGGAAGGCATAGATCAGATTGTACTGATCCCAGGGAACTGTCAGAGCATCTGACCTCTGAGCAAGTGCATCTCTTGTCCTTGATACAAAGTTGTCCAGTTTCCTGTTGAATCTGGAGGCAAACAAATCCACGTCTGGAGTGCCCCACTTGTAACATATGTCTTGAAACACATCGGGGTGCAGAGCCCATTCTCCTGGGCACAACTGCTGGCGGCTGAGATAATCCGCCTGCCAATTCTCCACTCCTGGGATGAAGACTGCAGAGAGGCACGGAACATGCTCTTCTGCCCAGACAAGTATGCGATTCACCTCCTTTTGGGCCACCAGACCTCTGGTACCGCCCTGGTGATTGATGTAAGCCACTGCGGTGGCATTGTCGGACTGAATCCGAACTGGGAAACCTCGCAGTCTGTGAGACCACTCTCTGAGTGCCATGTAAACTGCCCGAATCTCCAAGATATTTATGGGCAGCAGACTTTCGGTCGCAGACCATTTTCCCTGCGAGCATGTTCCCTGCAACACGGCTCCCCAGCCTGTCAGGCTGGCATCCGTGGTGACAATCTTCCATGAGAGGGGAAGAAAGGTTTTGCCCTTCAGCAAATTTTTGGTGTGTAACCACCAGACAAGACTTTTGCGTGCCCGAGGGGATAAACGCATAGGAAGATCCAGGGATTGGGGCTTCCTGTTCCAAATCGCAAGGATGCATCTTTGCAGAGGCCTTGAGTGGAACTGGGCGAATGGGACGGCCTCGAAAGAGGCGACCATTTTTCCCAACAGTCTCATGCACAACCGAATGGAGGAAGATCTTCTGCCCAGAATCAGGCGCACCAGATCTCCAATGGCCAAGGCCTTTGGCCTTGGAATGAACACCCTGCCTTGAGCGGTGTCGATAATCAGACCCAGGTAATCCAACCTGGTGGTCGGTTGTAAAGACGACTTTTCTAGGTTTATAATGCAACCTAGGCGGCCCAGATGTTCTAGCGTTTTGGTGACGCTGCGACTTAGGCACGTTGTAGTTCTCTCTACGAGAAGCAAGTCGTCTAGGTAAGCCATGACGGCTATGCCCTGAACTCTTAAGATTGCTAAGAGAGGGTCTAGAATCTTCGTGAAGACTCGGGGGGCCGTGGCTAGGTCGAACGGCAGGGCCACAAATTGAAAATGGCGCTGCTCTACCGCGAACCTCAGAAACTTCTGGTGTGTGGGAAATATTGGCACATGGAGATATGCGTCTTTGATATCTATTGATGCCATGAATTCTCCTCCTTGCAGGGAGGAGAGCACAGTGCGTATTGACTGCATCCGGAAGGTCTGGATGTGTAGAAACCAGTTTAAGTCTCTCAGATCCAAGATAGGTCTGACACTTCCGTTTGGTTTTGGAACGGTGAAGAGATTCGAATAAAAACCTGAACCCTGATCTTTCGGGCTCACTTCTACTATCACACCCTGGGATAGTAATTGATCTAAGGCCAGAAATAGCGGTTTCTGCTTTATCGGATCCCTGGGGATCCTTGACCTTAGAAAACGAGAAGGTGGAATCTCCTGAAACTCTAGCCTGTAGCCCAGAGACACTGAAGAGATCACCCATCTGTCCTGAATCTCTTCCCGCCAGGCGCCTGCAAACTGCAGGAGCCTTCCCCCCACTCGGCCGAGCGGGGGCGCCCCTTCACAAGGAGGGCTTGGAGGTCTGCTTGGCAGGCTTCCGCCCCCAAGTCTTTTTCTGTCCCTGGGCTCGGCCCTGAGGCTTTCCAGCCGAGGAGGGCTGGGAAGGCCGTCGCCACTGTTTAGAGCTTGATGCTTCGGGAGAGAGAGTACGCCTGAATGAAGGACGTTTACTCTTCTTGACTGGAAGGAGTGTAGATTTACCTCCCGAAATATTTTGGACGAATTTATCTAATTCCTCTCCAAACAACCGTTCCCCTTTAAACGGGAACCCAGCCAAATGCTTTTTGCATGACATCTCAGCAGCCCAATTTTTTAGCCATAGAGCCCTACGCATGTGTACCAACATGAGGGACAAACGTGATGCTTGTTGGACAGATTCCAAAATCGCATCAATTATGAAACATAAGATGTGAGGCATCTCTGCATATTTCTCTACTTCCTCATTGGGAAGGAGTTCAAACATCTGTTTAACCTGTTCCTTAAGGAACTGACACAACCCCACGGCTGCGACTGTAGGTTGCACCACAGCGCCGGCCATGGAAAAGGAGGCTTTTAACAAGGTCTCCAGCCTTTTGTCAGCTGGATCCTTAAATACCTGCGCATTATCCAAAGGACAAGTTAGGTTTTTATTCACAGAAGAGATAGCCGCATCAACAGATGGGGCCCCCCATTTCTTGGTGAAACTTTCCTCCACGGGATAATACATAGAAAACCTCTTGGGAGGAGTAAACAGTTTATCGGGATGTCCCCAGTCCTCATACATCAAGTCAGCCATTAAAGGATGAATTGGGAAGGACCAAGCAGTCTGTGGGGCTTTCCTGACTCCCAGGGAAGAGACAGAGGATGTAGCGACTTCAGCAGCTGGCATTCTGAATGTGGTACGCACCAATTCAGTGTAATACTGCACCTGCTTTCTGAGTGCCTGGGAGGAGGGGACTAACTCCTCATCCTCTGACCGATCCGACTGCTCATGATCCCTTTCCAAAGATAGGGATCTCTCCTCATTTTCAGAGCAACTGTCTGAGAGAGGGATTTCAGCAGAGGGAGGGGATCTACCCCTTTTTCTGCTATCTTTTAGGGAAGCAGAAATAAAATTCATTATCCTCCCTTCAAAACTCTCCAATGAAGCCCTAAGGGAGTCCTCAGTGACATATACCGGGGCTGCGACATTAGAAGAGGCTGCAAAGCCTGAAAGGGGCACTGACTCGTCTTGAGATGCAGGCTCCACTCTTGCAGAGGGGGATGGTAATCTGCATGCACTTTTGGAACCCCTGGACCTAGGCGGTGATCTGCCAGTGCTTTTGTTACCTGCCCCTGAAACCCTCTTACGAGGAGACATAGTACTGAGCTACAAAGCAGAGTTACTAGTGTAAAATGCAATCACTTTGTTGTGCTTAAAGTCTCACAATAAATCAATATAAGCTTAACTGCACAATATGATGCCGAGTAGGTGTCTTAAGGTTCGCCTGGATCCAATCCCACGGATGCTTACAGCTCACAGCTCCTGTGTCTCACCTTACAGTCCCCTGACGCTCTGGGCTTTTAAAACGGCCGTTTTGGCGCCTGCACTGCAGCATAGAGCACCTGATTGTGCACAGCTGGCAACCACACACCCCCCCCTTTCCCCATTAGGCCGGGAGCGCGCCCGGCGCGCGTGCACAAGGACCGCGGGATCCGGGGGGGGAGGAGAACCCAAAAGGAGTGACATGGGACCCCCTGATCTGCGTGGGACCCCTCTTTTACCTTTATTCTGGCAGGGACTGCAAGGAGACGTGAGTAGCTGGGAGAACCAGGCATTTCACTGAGCGTGTTTGTTTGAAAGGCATGTAAGTATGCATCAGGCTTGCTCTTACTCCCTCAAGTGGTGGAAACCAGGTAAGACATACAACTACTCACAATGAAGAAATCCATTCATATATAAATATACAGGATGACTTCCCATACCTGTTCCCCGCCGCAGGAATTGCTGATTTCAGACCAATTCCAGCCTTCACCCATCACGGCGGGTATTGTTAGCCAACCTTCAGGCGTATCTGGGGTTCTTACGAAAAGATCCTCCTACCTGGGCCTTGTAAAAAACTCTGCCAGAAACTTACGGGCGCCCTGAGTAAACAGTACCCCAAGTCTGGTTGTCCCAGAGTCCAGTCTTCCAATGGAGAGGACTTACAGGCAGAACCTCGTTTCTTCGGCAGACGAGGCCCGGGTACCATACCATCTTGGGAGTCAATTATCGGCCCGAGGTATGGATCCGGTTTGTTGTAGCCCTTCGGCCCTCGCCGGGACCCGCATAGAGCTAAGTTTTACGTGACCATCGACCAGACACTGGCGAAAAAACTGAGGTGCCTCCCTAATGGGAGGGGTTATATAGGGGAGGAATTCTCTTTAATTGGGTCAACCAGTGTCCAATCACCAGAGGTGCCTATATAACCCACTATGTAATGAAGCTCCTGTGTCCCGTGATGTATGATCAAGAAACACGGATTTTACTACTAACAATGGCTATACACTAATAGATTTTCATACAAAAAATTGTTCAAACATTCCTAAGAAAATTCTCACTACAGTGCCTTGCGAAAGTATTTGGCCCCCTTGAACTTTTCAAACTTTTGCCACATTTCAGGCTTCAAATATAAAGATATAAAATTTTAATTTTTTGTGAAGAATCACCAACAAATGGTACACAATTGTGAAGTGGAACGAAATCTATTGGATATTTTAAACTTTTTTAGCAAATAAAAAACTGAAAAGTGGTGCGTGCAAAATTATTCGGCCCCTTTACTTTCAGTGCAGCAAACTCACTCCAGAAGTTCAGCGAGGATCTCTGAATGATCCAATGTTGTCCTAAATGACTGATGGTGATAAATAGAATCCACCTGTGTGTAATCAAGTCTCTGTATAAATGCACCTGCTCTGTGATAGTCTCAGGGTTCTGTTGAAAGCACAGAGAGCATCATAAAGACCAAGGAACACACCAGGCAGGTCCGTAATACTGTTGTGGTGAAGTTTAAAGCCGGATTTGGATACAAAAAGATTTCCCAAGCTTTAAACATCCCAAGGAGCACTGTGCAAGCGATCATTTTGAAATGGAAGGAGTATCAGACCACTGCAAATCTACCAAGACCTGGCCGTCCCTCTAAACTTTCAGCTCAGACAAGGAGAAGACTGATCAGAGATGCAGCCAAGAGGCCCATGATCACTCTGGATGAACTGCAGAGAACTACAGCTGAGGTGGGAGAGTCTGTCCATAGGACAACAATCAGTCGTACACTGCACAAATCTGGCCTTTATGGAAGAGTGGCAAGAAGAAAGCCATTTCTCAAAGATATCCATAAAAAGTCTTGTCTAAAGTTTGCCACAAGCCACCTGGGAGACACACCAAACATGTGGAAGAAGGTGCTCTGGTCAGATGAAACCAAAATCCAACTTTTTGCCCACAATGCAAAACGATATGTTTGGCGTAAAAGCAACACAGCTCATCACCCTCAACACACCATCCCCACTGTCAAACATGGTGGTGGCAGCATCATGGTTTGAGCCTGCTTTTCTTCAGCAGGGACAGGGAAGATGGTTAAAATTGAGGGGAAGATGGATGCAGCCAAATACAGGACCATTCTGGATGAAAACCTGTTGGAGTCTGCAAAAGACCTGAAACTGGGACGGAGATTTATCTTCCAACAAGACAATGATCCCAAACATACAGCAAAATCTACAAAGGAATGGTTCACAAATAAACGTATCCAGGTGTTAGAATGGCCAAGTCAAAGTCTAGACCTGAATCCAATCGAGAATCTGTGGAAAGAGCTGAAAACTGCTGTTCACAAACTCTCCATCCAACCTCACTGAGCTCGAGGTGTTTTGCAAGGAAGAATGGGCAAGAATTTCAGTCTCTCAATGTGCAAAACTGATAGAGACATACCCCAAGCGACTTGCAGCTGTAATCGCAGGAAAAGGTGGCTCTACAAAGTATTAACGCAAGGGGGCCGAATAATTTTGCACGCCCCACTTTTCATTTTTTTATTAGTTACAAAAAGTTTCAAAAATCCAATAGATTTCGCTCCACTTCACAATTGTGTCCCACTTGTTGGTGATTCTTCACAAAAAATAAAAATGTTATATCTTTATGTTTGAAGCCTGAAATGTGGCAAATGGTTGAAAAGTTCAAGGGGGCCGAATACTTTTGCAAGGCACTGTATATATGAGGGCTTGACAAATATTGTTCAAAATGTTGTTTACATTTAACTTTCAATTTATAGTGAATGGACTTCCCCAAATTAAAACTACATACTCTGCTAGGAATTAGTTTATTCAACAAAAAAACAACATCCTGCTCCTTCTAATTTTCTCCTCACTGCTGTTGAAAACCAACTTCAATTTTACCCACTAATGATTAGACAATCTAATGAATGTTCTTAAAATGAAACAATTCTAATTAAATTCTCTATGTAAAAAAATAATGATGTTTGTGTATTCTAATTAACTAGTGTATTTTTTTACTGAAATGTTGTGATTGATAAACCATTGAGCTATTATAAAAATGATTTTATTCTCCAGGGTCTCTGCTTTAATAAAATATATATCTTTTTTGAGGGGGGTAAACTAATCTTCAAGTCTGAAATGGCTTTAACTCTCCATCTATTAAATATTCTGCCCTTGCTGTTTTAGCTTTGGATAGTAATTTTTTTTTCTGCCAGTAAATACTTTACACAGTTCACTTCCTATTTCTTGTCTGGTAAAAAGCCTAGGCTTATGACATCATGCACAGAGCTCTCTCTCTCTCTCTCTCTCTCTCTCTCTCTCTCTCTAGAGAGAGAGAGAGAGAGAGAGAGAGAGAGAGAGAGAGAGAGAGAGAGAGAGCGTTTGCCAGGAAAGGAGGGGGGATGAGTCATAAGAGGGCCAATGAGATCTGCAGAGCTGGAGGTGTTCCTCTGTGTGTCTGTGTAAATCCAGGAAGTAGTCAGGCAGCAGCTTCAGCTGCCCACATTTAAAGTGGTTGCAGCCAGACTTAGTGGAGGGAGATTTCTGCAGCATATTTGGCAAGTACAGAATCACAGTATATATAAAATAATATGCAAAGTGGTTGGAGGGAAGCTTCAGGATGGCAAAGATGTTTTTATTACAAATTATGTGAGCAGACAGCAGTTCCTGTATAATCATGTGTGTAAAAAAAGCAAAGATTTCTGGCATTAAAAGTGTTAAATGGATTTTGTATTTTAAATGTTTAGAGCTCCCCGATTAGCTGGGGTTTTTTTTTTTTGTTCTCACTGGTCGGTACACAGCTATCCATGCTCTTTATTTGACAATTGTTTTCCTATTTGCCTTGAAAATAGAGGTCATTTTCAAGGTTCATCTTACATTGGAAAGTTTTGCTTTAATGTTTCCAATTTGCAGACTTTTGGATGTGTTTGCTGAAATTCAACCCCAAACACATTTGCCCATCACTAGATTTTTCCTGTTAAAACAACCTTGTGATCATCTCTGATAGAGGCTGTTACTTGTTGCTATGATGTCATTGTACATTTTTGTCATACAAACATCAATTAACTGGCGAATACATCATTTTAATATTGATATTGGGGGAGGAAGGAGACCCATGTTCTTGTATTAGAGTCAGTGCCGGATTCCACCACAGGAATGGTAGTGGTTGCCGCCTCTGTCATTCATCTTGTTACTCCATTCAAGTGCTCTGTATACAGGCCATGTGTGAGATTTATCTGATATTACTCTGATATAGCCATGTTAGTAATATAATGGAAGCACATGGTAATCATTGCTTTATATTTTACAGCTTCTGACACCGCTTCTGACAACTCCAAGGAAGTGAAGGTCTAAATGTAAGTTTTCAGTTTACCATTAATTTTCTAAATTTGACACATATGACACATGTTGCCCAAAGAGAACCAATCAGATACTGCATCATATTTCCAAGGAAGGTTATAAATCACATCTTTGATAACATATGGTATTCACTATAAAGAAAATTGTGAACATGAAAGTGTTGCACTCTTTTAAAACTGGTTGAACTAGCCAGAGTTTCAGGGGGGCCTTAAACTCCGACCTTCATTTACTTCCATCTACTAATTCTCTTGGTTGCCCCCTGTGCAGGTAGTCCCCGGGCCAATGTATCACTATAAATTGTCTCTTGACATATTGGTGCCAAGTCACACTAGGAATTGTGGTAATGCAACTGTGTAAATGCAATGCATTACCATTCTTTAGGGTGTAGTGCAATAGGGGAGTCCATTCATATTAAATGGTCTGGCAGTGCCCCATATATCATATAAATGTACTCACCGAGGCCAAGATGCCGAGAGCGGTCGCTATTGGGACTCGGCGCAGACCACCCCTGAAGGTGGCACAGAGGGTGGTTGCACCAAGAGGCACAAGCTACCAGTAGGACAGTCACTTGATAGTAGATCAGCAGGTAGCTTGAGCAGAGCTGAAGGTGGTGTCCCGTGGGAAGGTCCGGAAGCAAAGGTAGCAAGTCCGTAAGGCAAAGGCAGAATCCAGGAGACAGGCCAGGGGTCAAACACAGTCCAGATCAGAAGACAACAAGTACCAGGAACGCTGAGACAGAAGGATAATCCAAGACAAGCCGGGGGTCGAACACAGGAGATAGCAGGTAAGTCCAGATGCAGGCTGAGGGTCAAACACGTTTAGAAAGCGGGAGTCCAAGGTCAAGCCAGAGGTCGGGTCAGGAGAAGATCAGCGAGGTCGATGAGGCAATCCGGGTCACAACGGGTAATACAGATAACAGGAACAGACGTGGGAATCACAGGAAGCTGAAGACAAACCAGCAGTGTGTTTGGATGACCTCACTTCCTTTATAGGTCAGCGAGAGGTCACACCCTGTGTGTGTGTGCTTGTGTGCTTTCGTTTATTCCTATTGCACACAGCTGTGCGCCAGAGCGCTTTACCCGTGCGCATCCTATGACAGTGCCCCCCCCCCCCCCCCCGAGGGGCGGCCTCCGGACGCCCAAGCTAGCCATCAATTCCGGATGTTGCTGATGGAATGCCTTTATTAATTTGGGAGCGTGAAGGTTCTTGGATGGTTCCCAGGAGTTATCTTCTGAAGGATACCCCTTCCATTTTACCAGGTATTGTATTTGTCTACCGACTTTCCTGCATCCTAGTAAAGCTTCTACTTCGAATTCATCTTCTCCATCGATCTTGATGGGTGGAGGAGGAGGCACTTTTCTTCCAGGAAAAGGACTAGGAACCAATGGCTTCAAAAGGGAGGCATGGAAAACAGGGTGTATCCTGTATGATTCAGGGAGAGCTAGTTCAAAGGCTACAGGATTTATTACCTTTTTGATTTTGAATGGTCCTATGAATCTGGGACCCAGCTTGTGTGTGGGACAAGGAAGTTTGAGATTAGTGGCAGATAGCCAGACTTCCTCGCCAATTTTAAAGGTAGGGTTCTCCTTCCTTCCCCTATCATGGTATTTCTTGTAATCGTCCTGGGCCTTCTGTATGGTCTCCTGGATCCTTTGGAAATTAGATTGGATGGCAGCTACCAGATCTTGGACCGCAGGAACAGTGGATTCTGGGATGGAGTTGGGGAGGAAAGAAGGGTGAAACCCACAGTTGATCCAAAAGGGAGTCTGGTTGGTAGTTGTATGGATTGAATTATTGTAGGCAAATTCTGCATATGGCAATAGGGCCGACCAATCATTTTGAGATCCTGAACAAAAGCAGCGAAGATACTGCTCAAGGGTTTGGTTTGTCCGTTCAGTTTGCCCGTTACTTTGGGGATGATATGCCGATGACAAACAGATCTTGATTTCCAGTATCTTGCAGAGTTCTCTCCAAAATCTAGAGGTGAACTGTGGACCTCTATCAGATGTGATACTGCTGGGAACCCCATGGAGCCTGACAGCCTCCTTAATAAAGAGATTGGCAGTTTCCAGAGCAGAGGGAGTACTGACCATAGGTAGGAAATGGGCCATCTTTGAAAGACGGTCGACTACTACCAGAATTGTGGTGAAACCTTCCGAGGGCGGTAGCTCCACAATAAAATCCATTGACACGTCTGCCCAAGGTCGGTCAGGAATGGGCAAAGGCCTTAACAGGCCCCAGGGCTTGATCTTGGGAACCTTGCTATGCTGGCACGGTACACAAGAGGCAATGTAAGTCTGGCAGTCCTGTCTCCAACCTGGCCACCAGAAAGAACGAGAGATCAGTTCCGCTGTTTTCTGTGTCCCAAAGTGGCCGGCCAATTTGTGATCATGACAAGTCCTTAGAACTTGAGTCCTAATCTCAAGGGGAACGAAGACCTTGTTTCGGGCCCAAAACAGATTGTCACGTTTTTCCAAGGTAAATAGGACTGGGTCATTGCAATGGACTGAAGCTGTTTTGATGGCCGTAAGTAAGTCAGGCTGTGGGAGTAGAAGGAAGTTGTGAGGAGACAAGATTGTACTAGGCTCCGTTACCTGGAAAGACTCAGGGAACATGCGCGAGAGCGCATCCGCTTTGTTGTTCTTGGATCCGGGCCGGTACGAGATATGGAACTGGAATCTTGAAAAGAAAAGCGCCCAACGGGCTTGACGGGGTCTTAAGCGTTTGGCAGTCCGCAGATATTCAAGATTCTTGTGATCTGTGAATATTGTGATGGGATGAGTGGCTCCTTCCAAGACGTATCTCCACTCCTCCAGAGCGAACTTGATGGCCAATAGTTCTCGGTCGCCTACATCATAATTCCTCTCCGGTGGGGTTAGCTTCCGAGATGTGAAAGCCACCTGGTGTAACAAAGCTTTAGGTCCTTGTCGTTGTGAGAGGATGGCTCCTATGGCTGTCTCAGAGGCATCTACTTCCAGTATGAATGGTAATACTGGATCGGGATGCCGTAAAATAGGAGCTGAGGTGAACAAGGTCTTTAGTTTGGTAAAGGCTACTTGGGCTTCTTGAGACCACTGAAATCGGGTGTGTTGGCGGGTCAGCTGAGTAATGGGGGTGGCTATTGAAGAGAACCCGGCGATGAATCTGCGATAAAAGTTAGCGAAGCCTATAAACCTTTGCACGGCTTTCTTATCCCTTGGAGCAGGCCATTCCAAGATTGCCTTCATCTTTTGGGGGTCCATGGAGATGCCCTCGGTAGAAATGACGAATCCTAAGAATTGAACTGTAGTTATCTCAAATTCACATTTCTCCGCCTTAAGGTACAGCCGATGTTGTCGGAGGATGGTGAGGACTTTCCGCACGTGGACCCTGTGGAGTTCAAGAGAAGCAGAGAAAATAAGGATATCATCTAGATATACCACTATAAAATCATCAAGATAGTCTCTGAAGATATTATTTACTAGATGCTGAAATGTGGCCGGGGCATTGCACAGGCCAAAGGGCATAACAAGATATTCATAGTGGCCAAATCTCGATCTGAAGGCTGTCTTCCATTCATCCCCAGCACGGATTCTAATGAGATTGTAGGCCCCCCGCAAGTCTAGTTTGGAAAATACTTTGGCAGAACCTAAGCGCTGGAATAACTCAGGGATGAGTGGAAGTGGATAGCGATTTTTGATTGTGACTTTATTAAGTTCCCTGTAGTCAACACATGGCCTAAGGCAGGCATGTCCAAAGTCCGGCCCGCGGGCCAATCGCGGCCCGCGGCCCGGTTTTGAACGGCCCGCCTCGTAATCTAAACATATATATCTTTTGTGGCCCCCGGCGATCTCCCAGCGCCGGGGCCACAAAAGATATATAGTCTGGTTGCATTCGAGATAGGAGGCTGTACGAGCGCTGTGCACACAGGTGTATTTCCTGTTTACACGGCAGCCTCTGTAATAAGAAGTCCCATCTCCGCTATTGGACGACTGTTCTGTCCATTAAAGGAGGCGGGACTTTCTCTTAAAGAGGCCGCTGTGTAAACAGGAGATTCTCCTGTTCTTTGGCGCTCGTTCAGCCCCCTCCATGTCCCCTCCAAGGCTGCACTGATGGCAATGGTAAGTACATTCCTGGCTAATGGTGGCTGCATTCCTGGCTAATAGTGAGTGAAATCTTGGCAATGGTGGCTGCATTCCTGGCAATAGTATGTGAAATCCTGGCTAATGGTGGCTGCATTCCTGGCTAATAGTGAGTGAAATCCTGGCAATGGTGGCTGCATTCCTGGCTAATGGTGGCTGCATTCCTGGCTAATGGTGGCTGCATTCCTGGCTAATGGTGGCTGCATTCCTGGCTAATGGTGGGTGCATTCCTGGCAATGGTGGGTGCATTCCTGGCAATAGTATGTGAAATCCTGGCTAATGGTGGCTGCATTCCTGGCTAATAGTGAGTGAAATCCTGGCTAATGATCGCTGCATTCCTGGCTAATGGTGGCTGCATTCCTGGCAATAGTATGTGAAATTCTGGCTAATGGTGGCTGCATTCCTGGCTAATGGTGAGTGAAATCCTGGCTAATGGTCGCTGCATTCCTGGCTAATGGTGAGTGAAATCCTGGCAATGGTGGCTGCATTCCTGGCTAATGGTGAGTGAAATCCTGACTAATGGTGAGTACATTCCTGGTTAATGGTGGCTGCATTCCTGGCTAATAGTGAGTGAAATCCTGGCTAATGGTGGCTGCATTCCTGGCTAATGGTGGCTGCATTCCTGGCAATAGTATGTGAAATCCTGGCTAATGGTGGCTGCATTCCTGGCTAATGGTGAGTGAAATCCTGGCAATGGTGGCTGCATTCCTGGCTAATAGTGAGTGAAATCCTGGCAATGGTGGCTGCATTCCTGGCTAATGGTGGCTGCATTCCTGGCTAATGGTGGCTGCATTCCTGGCTAATGGTGGCTGCATTCCTGGCAATGGTGGGGGCTGCATTCCCAGCAATGGTGGGCGCGCAGATGGGCACTGACCCTTATTTTGCTTTACAGTTTTTTATTTAAAATTTTAAGTTTTTTTCCTGAAACTTCCCTCTTATTCGCCAATAAATACAGTATATCCAAATAACACGCCCGAGCTCATCTCTTCAACACAAAGGCAAGAGAATTCTTGTTGGGCCGTGTATTAGTGTTCGAACGAACACACTTAGACCGAATTTTAATGGTTCAAAGAATGTCAGGAAAAATGGTCGGCCCTCGTGCATGTTCACTTCATCAAATCTGGCCCTCTTTGAAAAAAGTTTGGACACCCCTGGCCTAAGGGATCCGTCCTTTTTTCCCACGAAGAAAATACCTGCCCCTGCTGGCGAAGAAGATGGACGAATGAACCCCTTTTCGAGATTTTCATCAATGTAGGCTTTGAGAGCCTTTAGTTCAGTCTCGGATAAGGGGAATATTCGTCCAAAAGGGATCTCAGAGCCGGGTAACAGTTCAATGGGGCAGTCATATGGTCTGTGTGGTGGTAGACGGTCAGCCTTCTTTTTATCGAAGATGTCCTTAAATTCGGAATAGACCTGATGAATGTGCTGAAGGTGATTAGTGGTGGGGACCACGGTCATACAAGGAGCTGGAACGGAATCAAAACAATGCTGCATACAGTAGGCGGATGTAAAGGACACTTCCTTCTTGTTCCAACTGATCTGGGGGTCATGAGCCTGCAACCAGGGAAATCCCAGGATGATAGGGAACATGGAAGATGATATTAGATCCAAGCGTATGAGTTCTCTATGGCCAGAGTCTGTAATAGTGAGCAAAGGTAGTGTCTCCTGTGTTACTGAACCTGAGAGTGGCAGAGATCCATCTGCTAAATGGACTAGAAGGTGTGTTGCTTTATTCTGGTTTGGAATGCATAGTTGCTGTGCAAGGGAGATGTCCAAAAAGCAACTACATGCCCCTGAATCAATCACGGCTGGGAGTGGGATCTTCTCTTCTGCCAGCTGTAGGGAAACAGAGAGAGTCACATAAGTTTGAGCAGGACCAACACTCTGGTAGTTCATTATACACCGTGGGGGCAACTTACGGGGTCTCACGGGACAGCTGTGAATGAAATGTCCAAGTCCCCCACAGTATAAGCACAGATTGGCTTGGTGTCTTCGTTGTCGCTCTTCTGGGGTGAGACGAGGACGGACCAAACCTAGCTGCATGGGCTCCCCTTCCGAAGCTGAGGGACCCGAAGGAACCGGGATGGGCGGATACGGGACAGTGGCCTTAGGAAGCATCCAACTAGGCCGAGGGGCCTGGAGGCGTTCGGAGCGCCGCTCGCGCATCCGTCTGTCCAGTTTTGTGGCCAACTGGATTAATTCCTCCAGGGAGGCAGGAGTCTCTACTCGGGCCAACTCGTCCTTTAGGTTCTCGGAAAGCCCTAACCGGTATTGATAACGCAGGGCCGCCTCGTTCCAGCCGGTGTCAGCTGACCACTTGCGAAACTCAACGGTGTAATCCTCCACCGGTCTTCTCCCCTGTGAGAGAGCATGCAGGGTAGCCTCAGCCGTGGCAGTACGCTGAGGGTCATCATATAATTGTCCCATGGCCTCAAAGAAGGTGTCCATGGAGTTTAACAAGGGGCTTCTCTGTTCCATAAGGCTATGGGCCCAGGCCTGGGGTTCCTCAGCCAAAAGAGAGATAATAAACCCGACCTTGACAATCTCTGAAGAAAAGGTCCTGGGTTGCAAAGCCAAGTACAAGGAACATGCATTTTTAAAGGCTCTGAATTTCTTTCGGTGGCCTGAAAATCGCTCAGGCGTGGGTACTCGTGGTTCGGGTACTGCCATCATCATACCGAGTGGAGGCTGGACATGAGGTGTGGAGGCATCGCTGACTGAGGCCTGCATAGGATTTGTGGGTGCCGGAGCTGTGGCTAGTCGCTGAAGCCTGCTGTCGATCTACGCATAGCCATCCTGTAGTTTCTGTACTGCTTCTATGAGTGCAGAGACTTGCTGGCACAGGACTTCTAATGGCGAACCCGCTCTGTTGGCCTCTGTCATGGCTGGTTTGTACTATCATATAAATGTACTCACCGAGGCCAAGATGCCGAGAGCGGTCGCTGTTGCGACTCGGCGCAGACCACCCCTGAAGGTGGCACAGAGGGTGGTTGCACCAAGAGGCACAAGCTACCAGTAGGACAGTCACTTGATAGTAGATCAGCAGGTAGCTTGAGCAGAGCTGAAGGTGGTGTCCCGTGGGAAGGTCCGGAAGCAAAGGTAGCAAGTCCGTAAGGCAAAGGCAGAATCCAGGAGACAGGCCAGGGGTCAAACACAGTCCAGATCAGAAGACAACAAGTACCAGGAACGCTGAGACAGAAGGATAATCCAAGACAAGCCGGGGGTCGAACACAGGAGATAGCAGGTAAGTCCAGATGCAGGCTGAGGGTCAAGCACGTTTAGAAAGCGGGAGTCCAAGGTCAAGCCAGAGGTCGGGTCAGGAGAAGATCAGCGAGGTCGATGAGGCAATCCGGGTCACAACGGGTAATACAGATAACAGGAACAGACGTGGGAATCACAGGAAGCTGAAGACAAACCAGCAGTGTGTTTGGATGACCTCACTTCCTTTATAGGTCAGCGAGAGGTCACACCCTGTGTGTGTGTGCGCTTGTGTGCTTTCGTTTATTCCTATTGCACACAGCTGTGCGCCAGAGCGCTTTACCCGTGCGCATCGTATGACACATAACATGGGAAAATGGACCTGACCCTTTTTTCTGAAATGCAATGCCTGCTACTGTAAAATTGCATTCGAGTGCTTTGCTTAAAGTGATTAAGTCACTATCTCATATTTATACCAACCCCCCTGCCAGATAAAAATCTGTATCCTAGTGCCTGTTTTTATTTTAAAAAAGCCGATTTCTACCTGTTTTAACAGAATCTCCCAGCGATCTCGTGACTTCAGCCGGGCAGGAGATAAGGAAAGAGCCTGGAGTCACATGATCGCTGGGAGACGCTGTTAAAACAGGGCGAAATCTGCTTTCTTTTTTTTAAAAGCATAGGCACTAGGATACAGCTTTTTATCTGACCGAGAGGATGATATAAAGATGAGATTGTTTTGTATAAGTGTGGAGGGGAGCAGACCAGCGCTAGTGAGAGCTGACAAGCAGGGAGGGGTGGGGAGAGGAGGACAGAGGGAGACACAAAAGAGCTGCAGATAGCAGCGGATGACAGAGGCTGATTACAGTGTCGGTGCTCAATAGCCCTGATATATCGTGGTCAGTGTACAGAGGGGAAGGTAGAAACTGGCAGGATCAGCAAGGTATTTTGGGTGTTACAGGAGGCCATATGACATGGCACAATCACTGTGCTGTATAACATGCTTTAAGGGAACAGGATACATTTTTCTTTTTTTGGGTTAACAAACGCTTTAATGAATGGCGCCTTAATGCACCACACCACACTTTGTTTATTGAGAACAAAAGCTGTACTATACATAATATAGAACATATAAAGCCGATTAAGGTTTTCTAGTTGGGGGGAGATTTACTAAAACTGGAGGACTCAGTATCTGTTGTAGCTGTGCATGGTAGCCAATAAGCTTATAACTTCAGCTTGATCAATTAAAGCTTTGACAATAAAACCTGGAAGTTGATTGGTTACTATGTACAGCAGCACCCAGTTCTGTGTGCACCAGTTTTAGTAAATCCCCCCAGTTGAGTAAAGGTTCCATTTCACATTGGATGAATACTGTACATTTACATTCACATTTATGGATAGGACTGATAAGGACTGATAAGTAAAGCTTCTACTGAGAGTAACAAAAAACTTCTAATATAGGACTGTATAAATATATACTTTCTGTTCTTTGCAGGTCCACAAAGGAGAAGAATGCAGAGGGCTTCCTTTATTTGTATATTATTTTTTTGCTGCACTTTTTAGAAATACCTACTTTATGATTCTGTCATATGCCATAATCAGTATATATGTAAATATAATTAGTTGGTAGAAATCATGTGCACTTCTCTGATGTTATGATTTTTTGAATTTTTTTAAGAAGACATGTTAGGAAATGTTAGAATCTATACCACACACACCAGATATGTGAGTGACAGGTGCTATTTAAGTGTTATATATTCAGCAGCTGGTCGGATATATGGCAACCATTCATTCTGCATTTTTTAGTTGAAATTCCATGGTTCTCCATATTCATGGCTAATTTGATATTGTATCGCAGAACACTGAGGTCATCTTTGTAAAAAGTATTTATTATATGTTCCATTATGTTTAATAAAGTATGTTTGGAATTCCTACTGTCCAATAGAAATATCCATACTAGTAGCCATGTTGTCTTCCAGATAGAGCTGTGCGATTCTGGCTAAAATGAGAATCACAATTTTTTTGCTTCAAATAAAGATTGCAATTCTCGCGATGTATCATCTTCTTTTTATATTATACAAAAAAATTGGGATAACTTTACTGTTTTTTTTTTTTTAATTCATTAAAGTGTATATTTTTAAAAATTGCAATTGAAAAACCACTGCGCTAATACAATGTGACATAAAATATTGCAAAAAACACCATTTTATTCTCTAGGGTCTCTGCTAAAAAAAAAAAATATCATGTTTGGATGTTCCAATGAATTTTCTAGCAGAAAAGTATTATTTTTACTCATAAGCAACAAATGTCAGAAAAGGTTTGATCTTTAAATGGTTAAACTTCCTTGGAGTTCTTTCCTTTGATAAAATAATGAAAATATACTTTGTTTCTACTTATTTGTGTGTTGTGATAAAACTTGGCAGGCTGCCTGGATTTTTTTTTACAGCTGTGAGAACTCTCAGCACTTGTTAGAAAGAATCATGAAATTTTTTTTGTTTTGAAGCTCGGGAAGGGAAAAATATTGCATATTTGATTGTTAATGATTAATCATGCAGCTCTACTTCCAGAGTTCACAGTTGTCCTCCTTTTGAAATGTGCGTTAAATAAGAACTGCTGGGTTGACCACAGCCACCAATCACATTTAGACTTTCAGATCACAGCCTTACAGTTGTACAGCCAAGAAATGCCATGATAGGCCCAAAATTCTGGTAATTAGCATGTGCACAGGGTAACCTCAACTCTCGCACTCCATTATTGAATGGGTAGGAAAAAAAAATAATTGCAGGATAACTACTTTGCCAGTAGGTTTGTATGGACAAATATGTACAAGTTCTGGTTATATGAGATTGAGTGAGCCTCAGATTGGAGAAACGAATCTACAAATATAGGGCCAACTCCATCCAAAAGTATTACAAAAGGATTACAAAGCAGAGAAGAAGGTGCTTCTAAGTGCAGTAATAAAACACTTTAATGACAAGGAAGGATTAAAAACACTTACAAGATGGAAGTAATAAACAGGCATATCAGTGAATCCTTTTTTTTTTTTAAACTTCTTTTTATTATTAGTAATTGTTACAGACAGGTATTGTATAACAGACATTTTACATCAGGGTATAGTACAAACGGGATATCATTCAAGTTATCGTTTCTTACATTCTTAGTTTCCCTGTACTTTATTTATTCAGTAAGGCTCGGTTCACACAGGGGGGCGACTGCGATCCGACTTCAGGTCGCTCTAGGTCGCCTCAAGTCGCCTCCATGTTGCGCTGTAGAAAAATGAATGTGAGTCAATGGAGCTGTCTTAATATATGCTACTGCAGTAGCTCCGACTTTAAAAGTAGTACAGGAACCTTTTTTTAAAGTCAGGGCTACTGCAGTAGCGTATATTAAGACAGCTCCATTGACTCACATTCATTTTTCTACAGCGCGACTTGGAGGCGACTTGAGGCGACCTAGAGCGACCTGAAGTCGGATCGCAGTCGCCCCCTGTGTGAACCGAGCCTTAGGGCCGGTTCACACAGGGAGCGATGGGAGGCGACACCGACTTGCCTCGCCGCGACCTCGGGCGACTTGCATTGACTTCTATACAGAAGTCATTTGCAAGTCGCCGCTGAGGTCACGGCAGGTCGCGGCACGGCAAGTCGTGTCGCCCCCTGTGTGAACCGAGGCTAAGTGTGTACCTTTTCTCCCCCTCCTCCCCCCTCCCCCTAATCCCAAACAACAATAAACAAACAAACTGTTGCACGCATATTTTGGATAATCAGGTGGCAAAAAAAAATAAAAAAAATGCTAAGCTCAGACCCATTCAGCCTCCATGGTATTACTCCCATATAATGTCAGGTTCAAAATTCAAAATTCTCCCCATATTTTAAGAAACTTCCCTGCCTTTCCCCTTGTCTCATAGGTTATTTTGTATACTGGTATATCTTGATTAATCAAGGCTTTCCATCTGTTTAAGGAGATCATTGCGGTTTGTGTCCATTGTAAGAGTATAGTCTTCCTAGCATAGTATAGTAGAAAGCGCAAAAACTGTTTACGGTAACTACTAAGTTCTACTTCCTCAAAGACCGAGAGGAGACACCATTTAGGACTACATATATTGGGCAGGTCAAAAGTGACCGCAATAAAGTGGGTCACCTGAGACCAAAACGGTCTTATCTTCTCACAGTCCCATAGCATATGTAGTAAGTTTCCCTCCCCTCTACCACACTTATGACACATTGGTTTGGGTATTTTCCGCATACGAAAAAAGTCACAGAGGAGTGTAATATATCCTGTGAAAAATACGTATCTGTATCATTCTATCTCTGGCGGAGCTAGCAGTGCCAAAATACGTATCCAGGAGTTCCTCCCAGTTATCCTCAGAAAGCTCAGGTACATCCCTCATCCAGTGTTGTTTCAGGATTTGTAATCTAGTAGTCCTGGGTTCATTCAGCACCTTATAATAAGTGGAAACTAGTTTTACATGTTCTGGGCATGCTAGCGCTCCCTCTAATGTAGAATTCTGAAAAATTACATCCCTGCTGAGAGTTAGATGCGTGTTTTAGTTGTAAATATCTAAATCTCCAGGTCTCAGGTATACCCAGCTCCTGTCGCAGCGTTGGGAATGTTTTAAATCCCCCCTCCTCATACAGTTGGTGAACGTATTTTAAGCCCTTCTCAGCCCACCTGCCTGCATCAGGTAAGTCACGAAAATGTGGAAACGATGGGTTATTCCATATGGGTTGATTGGGTGAGATCGTAGGTTGGGTCTCAGGCACCAATGTCTGACACAATTTAAAGATTTTGAGAGAGACCTTGATCATTTCTGTACCGCTCCTCCCATCAACCCCCCCCCCCCCCTAAATATGATGTTCGATAGAGCTTCATAGGAGGAAAGCGATGCCGCCTCTGCCGCAGTCGCAGCATTATTCAGTTGTGGGAACAGCCACCAGTGTACATATACCAGTTGTGAGGCATAGTAATAAAGTCTCAGGTTTGGTAGCGCTAGTCCCCCCTTGTTTATGGGTAATTGCAGAGTAGTCATTGCTATCCGTGGGTTTTTAGGAAACCACAGAAATGTGGATACTAAAGAGTCGATCTCCTGAAAAATCGCTTTGGGCACATAGACCGGGCAGTTTGCTAAAATGTATAATAGTTTGGGGAAAAACACCATTTTAAATAAATTAGCCCTCCCCATCAATGTCAGGGGTAAGTTAACCCAGTTATTAAGTTTAACCTTAAGGGAAGCTATACAAGGGAGAAGATTATCTGAGATATACTTCGTAATTGGTAGCTGGACCAACACACCTAAATATTTAAACTTTGTGGCAATCTGCAATGGACAGTTTTGCGGTAAGTGATCAGGAGAATCCGAGTCTATTGGGAATACAATGGATTTGGTCCAATTAATTTTCAGCCCGGAATATGCGCCAAAAGCAGTGATCAACTGCAGCAACCTGGGGATCGTACATTTTGGATTCGACAAATAAAGCAGCATATCATCAGCATATAGTGATATACGCTCTTCCAACGACCCTATCCACATGCCCTGTAGCTCCGTGGAACCTCTTAACAACCTTACCAGAGGCTTCACTGCCAACGCATATAGAAGGGGTGACAGAGAACAGCCCTGCCTCTATGAATTCTAAAGGGTTTAGAAATGGTACCGTTAAGCCGAAGGCGTGCTATAGGTTGGTCATACAATATTCTAATCCAGGTAATAACATTGTTTCCGAATCCAAATTTTTCCATAATGTAAAGGAGATAAGGCCATTCCACTGAATCAAACGCCTTATGGGCGTCCAGGGACACTATCGCTCTAGGGACTGTTAGTGGATTAGGGGCTTGTAGATTGGTATATAATCTGCGAACGTTACTATACGTAGATCTTCCGGGGATAAATCCGGTCTGATCCGGGTTAATTAGGGTGTTAATTACAGAATTTAATCGAGTGGCTAAAATTTTTGATAACATTTTTAGGTCCGTATTAATTAGTGAGACTGGCCTGTATGATTCACAGTAATGAGGGTCTTTGTTGGGTTTGGGGATTAATACAATAAGTGCTTCTTTCATGGATGGTGGTAGGCAGCGCTGTGTAAAAATGGTTGAAAAAAGTTTACACAGTCTGGGGACTAGGATATCTTGATATTCTAAATACCATTCAGTGGGAAACCCATCTGGACCCGGGGTTTTGCGTTTAGCAAAGTTTTTAATGGTGAGCGTTATCTTCTCTACAGAAATGGGTGATTCCAGTGACATTTTCTGTTCTAAGGGCAACACAGGGAAGTCAATCGTATCGACATATTCACATAGTTCAGGAATGGTATAGTGGGCCTGTGATTGTTATAAGTTTGTGTAAAAGTTCTGAAAAGTCTCCATGATTGCATCCTGTGTGACTCTAAGTGTATCAGAAGCATCATAGATGCAAGGGATGAAGATGGGGGCAGGGAGCGGTGTGGCCAGAAATGCCAGCAGTTTTCCGCTCCTATCGCCCATTTCAAAAAACCGCTGACGTTGGTACAGGGTTTTTTTTCTGAGTCTTTGAAAGAAGTGCTAGTTCATACTCTCTACTAATGCTCTGTAAGCTCTGATAACAGAGAGGAGAAGGATCCCTAACATAGCAATCCTCCGCCTCCTTTAACTGAGAGGCCAACTCTCGTAGGCGCTCCCCATTTGCCCTCCTCAGATCTAGCACCCCCTTCATGTAGGCCCCTCTAGAAACCGCCTTAAAAGCATCCCAAGTAATTAAGTCGGGGACCTCGTCCCTGTTTTCCTGCCAAAAGTTTGCCACTGCGTCTTTACATGTATATGTCACCATGGGCTCCTGCAGCCAATATGAGCTCATCCGCCACACCTGGTCGCCCAAGCTTGTGCATGCTCTCATAGTCAATTGCAGGGGCGAGTGATCTGAGACTGCCCTCGGTAAGTAGGAAATCTCCTCTACTCCTGGCAACGCAGCCCCAGAGAGGAAAAACATATCCAGCCTAGAAAGAGATCTATAGGACGCCGATGCACAAGAGAACTCCCGCAACTTCGGGTGCTTCCAACGCCATACCTCCTTCAGATCATAGGACGTGGCCCAATCACTTAACACTGGGGACGACGGTCTAGTGCATCGGAGCCTATCTTGATCTGCGTTCATAACCTGGTTAAAGTTTCCTCCTATAAGGAGGTGACCTTCTAACATGGGGAGCACCACCATCATACAGTCCCTTAGCCGCTGCAATGCAAAGGGTGGCGGCACATACAAATTCACTAAAGTATATAACACTCCCAAATATTGTAAAACCCCCACAACATAACAACCCCTCGGGTCAGTCTTGACCTCCAGTATCTGGACTGGTAACGACCTTAATATAAGTATATTACTATATTATATACACCTCTAGAGTAACTGGAATAAGTCGCGTGAAAGGCATGTGCAATGTATCTCTTCTTTAGGGCCATGACCCGGGATCCCACCAGGTGAGTTTCTTGGAGCATAAGTATTTGCGCCTTAGTATGTTTTAGGTAATCAAAGACGAGTAATCTCTTAATCTTTGAATTAAGTCCTCTGACATTCCAGGTGATACAATTAAAACTCATCGGTGGGATGCAGAGCCCATACAACAGAAAAGGGGAGAGAGGACAGTCCAGTAAGAACCTGGTCCCCATCCCCCCCCGTCTACTAATATATCTTGAACATTTCGTAAGGGAATCAAAAACTGATCACTTCTATTCAACCTTTTTTTCCATTGCCAGTTTATGTGTGCAGTGTCTATGCAATAAAAACAGAAAAAAAAACAACCCGAACTCAACCATCCAAGTTCCCCCTCCCCCCTCCCTGCTCATTGCCCCCAACTGTAACGAGCTTCATCCCAAAAACCAAAAAGAAAAAAACAGTTTAGTCTAGGGAGTGACCAGGCGTATCTCCCAGTTGCAGTTAGAAGTATAACCTTGTCAGGTCAATCAAGGGGAATCTTGGTCATCCCCCAGCAAATCATAGTAAATGAAAGGCACCTAATGCTGTTACAAAATGAAAATGTGCGCATCCTTTGCTGGGTTATGGGCACCAGAGCTAGGTCCGCCAGGTAAATGTGATGGTAACACATCACTAAACATGACTCCTGGATAGGACAACACAGAGATATCTCACATGATGTGCACCCCAGCCCACAGTCGGCGAATCTATCTGTAATAATAGACGAGGGTAATCTCATCGATGATTGTGCAGCACCTTAGAGAGACAGGTTTATTGCAGTCCATCTAACCATTCCGAAGCTTCTGTGGGTGAAAGAAAAAATTGTACTTTGCCTTCATTAACCACTCTCAGCTTGGCAGGATACATCATGCTGTAAGGAAGGTGTTTCTCTTGTAGACGCTTCTTCACATGGATGAAAGCTGCTCTTTGTTTTTGAGTGGTGGCAGAAAAATCAGGGAAAATTGAGATTTTCTTTCCGTTATATTGTATATCTTGTAGATTCCGGGCAGTGCGTATAATACATTCTTTGTCCCGAAAGTGGAGCAGTTTTGCCAAGATGGGACTTGGGGGCGCTCCAGGGGGCATAGGGCACATAGGCACCCTATGAGCCCGTTCAATCGCAATAAAGGTGTCAGGGCCTCCCACCCCAGCAGATTTCCCAGCCTATGCTCCAGGAATTGCTCTGTGTCCCTGCCTTCCGTGCCTTCCGGAAAGCCCACAAATCGCAGATTGTTTCTGCGCATTCGGTCTTCAAGGTCTCCCAATTTAGTGGCATGATCTTTAAGCTCCTGTTGGTGCGTGCAGATAGTATCAGACATAGGCTGTATACTGTCCTCCATATCACTGATTCTTTGCTCTGCAGTAGAGATCCTAGAGCGAATCTTCTGCATGTCATGTTTAACAATAGATAAATCCAGTCTGACTGTTTCGATCTGTGTTGTTAGTGTGGTCTTGCATTGATGTATAGCCCCCATCACATGTTTTAAAGTGAGCTCTTCCTCTCCCTCCACTGTCCCCTCAGCCTCCACCTCCCGGTCCGCTTGTTGTGGTAGCTCACCAGGATCTCTGTCTTTCTCCCAGGCCCTTTCCTCCTCCCATGGCTCCATCTCCTCCTCCGCCTGTGGCATCACGGAGCCTGTGCGGAGAGTCCACAAAATGTTCCTTAATGGTTGTCGGGGGTTTAGTTTTAGTGGTAGTGCCTGAAGATGTCTGTGTATTGGCCGAAGGGCCAAACTCACCTCTCGCCTGCAGTTTGCTTTTCGGTGGCTTGCCACTAGAGGAGGACGCGCCGGCGCTATCTTTGGCCTTGTTCCCGGCCTGCGAGGCCGCTCGCTCCGCGGCGTGTTTATGACTTGCGGGGCCGTTCCGACCCATTCTAATGGGTCCTGGTGAAGGCAGGGGTTGTCCCGGCGGTGTCTACGAGACAGGGATGGGAGCAGTGCAGTCGGATGCTATGCAGGATACTTCGGTGCCGGAGGAGCTCTCAAGACACGCTGTCTACATGTCCGCCGCTGGCCACGCCCAGGTCAGTGAATCCTTAAAGTCCAGTGGGATGCCTCCTGGGAGTTAAGACCACTGCAGGTGGAAGTTCCAGCCGACCAGCGGTGGGAAGCACTGTCTCTCTGATCCAAGATGGAGAGCCGTGCTTTCAGTACCAGCATGGAATCCAGGCAACCAGAAGTGATGTCATGTTTCAGAGCATGCCCAGTCACCATGCTTCAAACAAATTTGAAGTAATCTATCTTGTAAGTGCTTTTAACCCTTCCTTGTCATTACAGTGTTTTATTACTGCACTTAGAATCGCCTTCTTCTCTGATTTGTTTTTCCTATAGAGTGCGCTTCATTCTTCTGAAGTGCTGCTGTGGTGCATTAATCACATTTCAAGAGCCAGTCATGTACTGTTAAAGTCTCCTTGTTATCCAGAGCGCCCTGTTCTCCACACGCCAAGAAAGGAATACATTTATGCAAACATTAAAGTGGTTGTAAACCCTTACAACACACTTTGACCTACAGGTAAGCCTAGATTAAGGCTTACCTGTAGGTTCAAGAAATATCTCCTAAACCTACATGGTTTAGGAGATATTTGCCAAAAGACAGGCACCGCTGTCTACGGCACATGTGCGCGCAGGTGCACCGAGAGCGCCTCCGTCAACGGCTATATGCCGCGCGTGGCGGCTCCCTTGTGCATGCGCGGGAGTGACGTCATCGCAGCTTTGCCAAATGACAGTGGCGGAGCAGCGAGACCCACCGAGAAGATGGATGCGCCGGACTACAGGGGACAGAGGTGACGTCGCTGACACATAATGGACTACTATACGATGCATAGTAGTCCATTATGCTTTACCTTTGCAGGGAATGAAAGAGGAAGTAAACTCATCAGGGTTTACTTCCTCTTTAATTTATTAGTTGTAGATAATTATAGACCACTGAATATGGAAATCATGGCTGCCAGTAAAGTCTGAAGGTTTTACTTTGTGAAAATTAATACCTTGGACAGGAATGACAGAATTAGATAGTTAGAATAGTGGTTAGTGGATTGTTTAGCTCTTTCCTCGATTACTAGTAGTCCAGTCAAGTCAATGTTGCTGCAGAACTCAGATTTGTGATCCAAAACGCTTACTCCAATCCTGTTCCCTTTGCAGTTTAGTTGGTGGCTACCAATTTAGGAAGCCCATATTCTATCCCATTATGATATTACTTTTATTAGAGCATTTATGTCAAAGGGAGTGAACAATCAATTCTCCCAATCTCCTGCACCCCCTGGTAATGAATAAAACCACATTTACCAGCCTCTTGGGAAGTCCATTGCTCCGATTACAGATCTGAGGAGCTCATCTAGCTCAGTATGTATAGCAAAATTGAAAAACAAGGTTGAACTCCTACTGGTAAGTTTATTTTGTGTAGCTGGGTGTTGACACAGTCTCTGCCCTTATGCCACACTCCTTTGACAGGTTTTAGTCCCTCCAAAGTCTATGATAAAGTTATAGGATGGGCCAGTGATGGTGAACCTTGGCACCCCCAGATGTTTTGGAACTACATTTCCCATGATGCTCAACTACACTGCAGAGTGTATGAGCATCATGGGAAATGTAGTTCCAAAACATCTGGGGTGCCAAGATTCACCATCACTGGGATAGGCAAAAAATGTTGGGTTATGGCATGAAGGCAGGGACTGTGTCAACAGCCAGCTACACATAGTACATTTGCCAGTGGGATTTCCATGGAGTGTGGCCTCCTTTTTTCAATTTTGCTAAGCATTCCTAATGGATTTCAGCGTTTGAAAACTACTATGCATTGCAAAGCTACTACTAGCATCTTCTTCGCCAAAGTGTTGAAAAATTTGCTAAAATTCACTAATTAATAGGAATGAATAATAGTGACAAGTTACCTAATGTTCTTCCTTACATTATCAGATCTGTCAGAAAGATGAAGTTGTGTGTTATCTGAAGGATGAAGCTAGCATCAGTCCTAAACTATTGCACTGTGCCTTATAGTCTGTACTAACTCATTTTCTATGAGGATTCTAATTGCCGTATATGATGTGACATTTTTGTAGAATTGTTATGACCAGCAGTGTACCCTGGATGTGTATATATTGTAGGGGATCAGTGGGGTGAAGAGCTGGCTCAGAGGCAGTCCAGTAAAATAAAATTGTCTTTTATTCAGCAAAACATAACATAAGACCAGACAGACTTGTCTTTTCACACAGATACAGCTCACAGTTCATCAGCCCACAGGCTTAGAGGTAACAGTTCATAGCTCCAAACACAGCTAAAGTCTTTTTGTGGTTTAACCACTTCAGGACCGCCGTATTGCCAATGTACGTCAACACAATGGCACAGGCAGGCACAATCACGTAGATGTACGTGATTGCCTTCCAGCGGGTGGGGGGTCCGATCGGACCCCCTCCCGCTGGTTACGGCGGTCCGGTTCGCTCCAGGAGCGCTCCGTGATGAGGGGATGGCCGTTGGTTTTCGGCCACCCCCTCTGGATTGCTCCTGGCCAATGAGAAGCTTCCTCCCACTGTGTATTGTTTACACAGGAAGGAGGAAGTGATGTCATTCTCCTCGGGGCGGTCTTTTTGACCGGACTACGAGGAGAAGACTAATAGTAAGTGTGCACCAACACTACACTGACATGTAGGTACACACAGGCACACAAACCCCCCCCCCCCCCGATCCCCCCCCCCGATCGCCCCCCAGTCACAGTGTCACTGATTGCATTGATAATTTCTTTACTGATCAATGCATTCAGTGTCAGTTGTGACAGTAAAAACTGTCAGGACAGTTAGTGTTAGGTCCAGGGTAGCCCCCTATCACCCCCCAATAAAGATTTAACCCCCTGATTGCCCCTAGAGTTAACCCTTTCACCCCCTTTTGCCAGTGTCACTAAGCGATCATTTTTCTGATCGCTGCATGTGTCGCTAGGTAGCTAGTTATTTTTTTAGGTTCACCGCCAGGTTTTTATATCGCTAGGTTCCCCTGATATACTACCCAATAATGGTTTTAACCCCCTGATTGCCGCTAGTTAACCCTTTCACCCCCTTTTGCCAGTGTCACTAAGCGATAATTTTTCTGAACGCTGCATCAGTGTCGCTAGTGTCGCTAGGTAGCTAGTTATTTTTTTAGGTTCACCGCCAGGTTTTTATATCGCTAGGTTCCCCCGATATACTACCCAATAATGGTTTTAACCCCCTGATTGCCGCTAGTTAACCCTTTCACCCCCTTTTGCCAGTGTCACTAAGCGATAATTTTTCTGAACGCTGCATCAGTGTCGCTAGTGTCGCTAGGTAGCTAGTTATTTTTTTAGGTTCACCGCCAGGTTTTTATATCGCTAGGTTCCCCCGATATACTACCCAATAATGGTTTTAACCCCCTGATTGCCGCTAGTTAACCCTTTCACCCCCTTTTGCCAGTGTCACTAAGCGATAATTTTTCTGAACGCTGCATCAGTGTCGCTAGTGTCGCTAGGTAGCTAGTTATTTTTTTAGGTTCACCGCCAGGTTTTTATAGCGCTAGGTACCCCGATATACTACCCAATAATGGTTTTAACCCCCTGATTGCTGCTAGTTAACCCTTTCACCCCCTTTCACCAGCGATCACAGTATAAGTGTCACTGGTGACGCTGGTTAGCCAGTTAGTTATTTAGGTTCCCCGTCAGGTTTTTATATAGCGCCAGGGACCCCCATATACTACCTAATAAAAATTTGAACCCCCTGATTGCCCCTAGTTAACCCTTTCACCACTGATCACTGTATAAGTGTTACGGGTGACTCTGGTTAGTTTGTTTTTTATAGCATCAGGGCACCCACCATTTATTACCCAATAAAGGTTTAACCCCCTGATCACCCGGCGGGTGATATCAATTAGGTTTTAGGGTCAGGGTCTGTGTTGCCCCAGGCAGCGCTAGGTTAGTGCCAGTACCGCTAACACCCACACGCAAAGCATACACCTCCCGTAGTGGTATAGAATCTGAACAGATCAATATCTGATCTGATCAGATCTATACTAGCGTCCCCAGCAGTTTAGGGTTCCAAAAAAACGCATTGTTAGCGGGATCAGCCCAAATACCTGCTAGCACCTGCGTTTTGCCCCTCTGCCCAGCCCACCCAAGTGCAGTATCGATCGATCACTGTCACTTACAAAACACTAAACACATAACTGCAGCGATCGCAGAGTCAGGCCTGATCCCTGCCATCGCTAACAGGTTTTTTGGTAGCATTTTATATTCAAATCCGGAAGGCAGTGCTTGGTTTTCGGGGTCCCGTACGTGGCTAGGCTCCCAAAAAGTCCCCCACATGTGGTATCCCCGTACTCGGGAGAAGCAGCAGAATTTATTTTGGGGTGTAATTTGACTTCTGCCCATAGCATGTGTGAGCAATATATCATTTAGTGACAACTTTGTGCAAAAAAAAAAAGTTTGTAATATTCCCGCAACTTTTGGCAAAATATTAAATATTCCATGGACTCAACATGCCTCTCAGTAAATAGCTTGGGGTGTCTACTTTCCAAAATGGGGTCATTTTGGGGGGTTTTGTGCTATTTTGGCATTTTATGGCCTTCGAAACTGTGATAGGTAGTGAGGAGTTAAATCAAAAATTTGCACCCTTAGAAATCCTGAAGGTGGTGATCTGTTTTAGGGGTGCCGTGCGCGACTAGACTCCCAAAAAGTCCCACACATGTGGTATCCCCATACTCGGGAGAAGTAGCGGAATATATTTTGGGGTGCAATTCCACATATAACCATGGCATGTGTGAGCAATATATCATTTAGTGACAACTTTTTGTAAAAACTTTTTTTTTTTTGTCATTATTCAATCCCTTAGGACAAAAAAAATAAATATTCAATGGGCTCAACATACCCATCAGCAATTTCCTTGGGGTGTCTACTTTCCAAAATGGGGTCATTTGGGGGGGATTTGTACTGCCCTGCCATTTTAGCACCTCAAGAAATGAGATCGGCAGTCATAAATTAAAAGCTGTGTAAATTCCAGAAAATGTACTCTAGTTTGTAGACGCTATAACTTTTGCGCAAACCAAAAAATATACGCTTATTGACATTTTTTTTACTAAAGACATGTGGCTGAATAAATTTTGCCCTCAATGTATGACTAAAATTGAGTTTATTCGATTTTTCTTATAACAAAAAGAAGAAAATATATTTTTTTTCAAAATTTTCGCTCTTTTTCCATTTATATCGCAAAAAAAATAAAAAAAAATCGCAGAGGCAATCAAATACCATCAAAAGAAAGCTCTATTTGTGGGAAGAAAAGGACGCAAATTTCGTTTGGGTGCAATATTGCATGACCGCGCAATTACCAGTTAAAGCAGCGCAGTGCGAAATTGCAAAAAGACCTCTGGTCCTTAAGGTGTTTATTGGTCCGGAGCTGAAGTGGTTAAATCTCACACAGCAGGTACACCTTCCAGCAATGGACGTTTCTACACAGTGTGCCGCTGTGTCTTTCTCTCCTACTCAACAGCTCCCCACTGACACTTTCAGTACACCTGATAAGAAGCAGGTCTGAAGGGGAAGTACCTGCCTTCTTCAATTAACCCCCTCTTAAACCTGCCCCAGGCTGACCCTCTACATATTCCCCCCCCCCTCTGTTCCAGGCCAGGGGTCTGGACACCACGACTCCAGTGGCAGTAGACCCGGGAAAGGGCATCCGTATTCTGATGTACCTTTCCCGGGCTATGTATCACTACAAACCTGAAGTCCTGTAGAGCAAGGAACCACCGGGTGATTCTGGAGTTATCTTTATTTTGGGCCATCCACTTAAGAGGCGCATGATCTGAAACTAACTTGACTGAAGGGTCAGCCCAACAAGTAGTAGCGGAGTGTCTCTAAAGCCCATTTTATTGCGAGACACTCCCTTTCCACAATGGAATAGTTCCTCTCAGCTTGTGTGAGTTTCTGGCTCAAGTACACAACAGGGTGCTCATTGCCCCCAATCATCTGGGACAGTACTGTACCCAGACCCAATTTTGAGGCATCTGTTTGTACCAGGAATTCTTTTTGGAAGTCGGGAGCTACCATCACTGGTTCCTGGCACAAAGCTTGCTTCAATCGGCAGAACACTGCTTCTGCACTCCACTGAACAACAGTTGCATTCTTTCCCTTGGTGAGATCAGTCAGAGCTGCTGCTAGACTGGCAAAGTTGGGGAAACCTTTCTTTGCGAGTGGACGGGGCCATTTCTGAATAGCCTCCACCTTGTTTAGTTGGGGCTTAATCACACCCCTGCCTACAACATACCCCAGGTAGCGGGCCTCCTCCAACCCAACCTTACTCTTTTCCAGGTTCACTGTGAACCCTGCCCTTCGGAGGGCATCCAAAACCAACTGGACCTTCGGTAAGTGACTCTCCCAGTCCTTACTAAAGATGACAATGTCATCAAGATAGGCTCCTGACAAATCCTTATGAGGTCTCAGGACAAAGTCCATGGCCCTCTGGAAAGTGGCTGGGGCCCCATGTAACCCAAATTGCATTCGGGCATACTGCCATAAGCCCTCGGGTGTGACAAATGCAGTTTTTTCTTTGGCCTCTGGGGAAAGTGGGATCTGACAGTATCCCTTGGTTAAGTCAAGAGTGCTGATGTTCCGGGCCGGTCCCATTCTCTCGATTAATTCATCGACCCGGGGCATGGGATACGCGTCTGGCTTGGAGACTTCATTTAACTTACGAAAGTCATTGCAGAACCGCCAGGTTCCATTTGGCTTGGGTACAAGGACTATAGGGCTAGACCAGCTACTTTAAAGCGGTTGTATACCCGCTAATGTTTTTTTTGTTTGTTTTTTGCCACCTGCAAAGGAAAAGGCATAATGAGCTAGTATGCACCGCATACTAGCTCATTATGAAATACCTTAGAACGAGGCCCCGACATCTGGCCCGATCCACGCCGAGGGAGCTGACATGCTCCCTCGGCGTTTCTTTCCGGGTATCGCGGCTCCGGCGCTGTGAGTGGCTGTGAGTGGCCGGAGCCGCGATATCATCACTCCCGAGCATGCGTGCAGGAGATTTCATCCCAGCCGGATCCGGCGACTACCGGGCTTTCAGCCGAGAATCCCCTTGTGCGCATGCGCCGCTGTAGTCAGCGACGCATACCGAGGGGAATATCTCCTAAACCGTACAGGTTTAGGAGATTTTTTTTTTTACCTACAGGTAAGCCTTATTATAGGCTTTCCTGTAGGTAAAAGTAAAAAAAATTACTATACAACCACTTTAAGACTCCTCAATGACCCCAAGGTCCAAGATGCTCTTAAGCTCGGCCGAGACAATATTCCGGCGAGCTTCAGGTATGCGGTAGGGTTTGAGGTTTACTCGAACGCCAGGGTCTGTAATGACATTATGTTCAATTACTGAGGTTAGGCCTGGCAGGTTTGAAAAAATGTCTCGATTCATCTGCAAAAATTCCCAGGACCCCTGTTTTTGAGAAGGGGAGAGAGCCTCGGCAATCCCTACCTTCTTAATCTGAGCAGGGTCTTCCGGGACTTTCAGACTGACTGTCAATACCTGTCTATCTTTCCATGGTTTGATCAGGTTGACGTGGTAAATCTGGTAGGGTTTACGTTTGGTGGGCTGATGGACTTTATAATTGACCTTTCCCACCCTCTCAACTATCTCAAAGGGTCTAGCCACTTGGCGAGAAACTTACTCTCGATGGTAGGCACCAAGACCAGCACCCGATCCCCAGGTTTAAACTCTCTAACCTTGGCAGATCGGTTGTATACCCGACTCTGGGCATTTTGCACAGCCTGCAAATGTTCCGGTACTATGGGCATAACTTTTGTTATTCGGTCCTGCATTTGAGACACGTGTTCGACCACACTCCGATACGGGGAAGCTTCTTGTTCCCACTTCTCTTTCATTAAATCCAGTAGTCCACGAGGGGTGTCTCCCATAAACCAGCTCAAAGGGGGAGAACTCCGTGGAGGCCTGGGGTACCTCTCTTATGGCAAACAACAAGGGAGGCAACAAACAATCCCAATCCCGACCATCCTCCTCAACTGCTTTCTTTAGCATTCCCTTTAAGGTTTTGTTGAACCGCTCTACTGACCCATCAGTTTGTGGGTGATACACAGAAGTCCGTAAGTGTTTAATTTTAAACAGGTTACAGAGTTCCTTCATCACTTTTGACATGAACAGGGTACCTTGGTCTGTCAAGATCTCGGATAGGAGCCCTGTTCTCATGAACATCTGAAACAACTCCCGTGCGATGACCTTGGATGAGCAATTTCTTAAAGGGACCACTTCAGGATACCTGGTGGCATAGTCGAGGACAACTAAAATGTATTGGTGTCCCCTAGCTAACTTAGGTAAGGGACCCACCAAGTCCATGGCTATGCGATCAAAGGGAACCTCGATAATTGGAAGCGGTACCAGCGGACTGCGAAAATGGGGTATTGGAGCGGTTCTTTGACAGGTAGGGCAGGACTCAGAGTAGTCCTTAATTTCTTGATATACACTGGGCCAAAAAAAAAAAAACGCTGTAAAACCCATTTCTGAGTTTTAGCCGCTCCAAGGTGACCCCCAAGTACATGACTATGAGCCAAATGCAACACCTTAGACCTAAAAGATTTGGTTCCAACACTTCTTGATTGACCTTAGTTATTAGGTACAACAAGTCATGATTCAGAGCAAAATGGGGGAACTTCACGTACGCCCAGGATGCTGTGGTTCACCGTTTAAGAATGTGGCCTGTTCCCTGGCGGGTATCAAAGTGGGGTCCCTCATCTGAGCACTAAGGAAATCTTCCCGGGAGCCCCCGAGATCTGACATGTCTGGCTCAGAGGAGGTACTTTCCGCTTCCAATCCCGCAAACACCTCCAGGGGACCGGGCTCACATTCGGCAACCTGGTACTGATCCTTAGCAACAACCTCCTGCAACACGGTATTATTCCCCACCTCTGTGGGTTCTTGCTTTTGGGGGGGGGGACCCCTGAACCTTTGAGCTTTTGCTCATACAAGTCCCAAAACATGAGGCAGTCTCGCCCGATTAGTAAATCATGAGGTAGTCCTGGGACCACCCCCACTTTTAGTTTAGCCGTTCCTGCTGGTGTACACAGGATCACACGGGCCACCGGATAGTTTTTATCTAAAACGTCAAAACCAGCAAACACTGCGCTATCCCCAAAAAAATAATAATGAAAAAAGCTGCTAAATACACCACAAGGATATTTAAAAGTGAAAAAATTTAAATTCTATACAATTGTGCAGCGCTATAAGAAACAAGGTGACCTTATCAACCACCTATCAATATTCTCATAGTATTACATAGATACCAAGAAAAAGATTATATAACATTCATATAAAAAATAATGCACATCAGTGTATGCAGTGTATGCACAAGTGTATAAAAAAATAATATAAAGTGATACAAAAAAAAAAAGTACAAAAAAGGTAAGGGTCTCTTTTATATAATAATCCAATCCACGTGTATGGTAGAAATCACCATCCACCTTCTTTAAATGTAAGAGACATGCAGACACCACGTGACGTTCTCATCACCAATAACGATGCAGGCTTACCAGATATATTGGATCCAAACGAATATACATTCGAAGGATCACAAATGCTTATGCAATTTTATGCAGATTTTTCAAAGATGAACTCTCCGGGGAAATTTCAAACATAACCGTTCCATTCATGTACTAGGCAATAAATTATCTCCAGCAATACAATCCAGCTCAAATTGTTGGATACATGTAAAAGGAAACAGGGGCCAAATAGCGTAATTGCGTTTAAAAAATTTTTTTTAATAAAAAGAAGGTAATGAACTCACATGTGTACAATAAATCAAGCGCTTTTCAATAAAAACTCGGCTGCAGTAGAGTTCCGACGCGTTTTGTCCTCGTAGACGTCATCTGGGGAGATGACGTCTACGAGGACAAAACGCATTGGGTCTCTACTGCAGCCGAGTTTTTATTGAAAAGCGCAGGGTAACAACACTCCCAGAGTCAAGGAGTGCTACCACCTCCTGTCTATTGACCCGCACCACACACTCATGCTGATTTAGGTTGGTTGCAGCACATAATGCATGGATATACATGGAGCGACGGCGACCCATGTCACACTCCATTGGTTGTTCCCGACTTGGGCACTGGGCCGCCAGATAACCCAGTTGATGGCAGGACCAACAGCGAACCTCACGGGGTTCCCCTTGTCGGTTCCCTGGAAGCTTAGGTCCTGTGGTGCTCTTAGTAGTTGTATTATACCTCTGAGTAGCCACTATGTGATCACCGGGAGGCACACTGGTGTTGGAACGCACTTCTTTGAAATGGGACAGATCTCTTGTGACAGAGGGACTCTCCTGGACCTTTTTCGCACAACTGTAGTGCTCAACAGCTGTAGCCATCTCATCCAGTGACTGAGGCTCGGACTGAGCCACCCATTGGTGGAGCTCCTTGGGTAGTCCGTGCATGAAACGATCGAGTGCGACTCTTTCCACGATCTGAGTGGATATCTTTTCCTCAGGTCTCAGCCAATCTTGGAACAAGCGCATCAGGTGGTATAGCTGCACACGGGCTGGCTTAGCCTTGTCAAAGCGCCAGCCATGGACTCGGTTTGCCCTTAAAGTGACAGTCACTCCCAGCCTTGCTAGGATTTCTGCTTTCAGGAGCTTATAATCGCGTGCTGATTCCGGGGCCAAGTCACAGTATGCTTATTGGGGGTCTGCGGTCAGGAAAGGAGCCAGTACATCTGCCCAGTCTTTATCAGGCAGACCCTCCCTTGTTGCAACCTGCTCAAACATAGCTAGGTAGGCTTCCACATTGTCTAAGGCCGTCATCTTTTGCAGGATCTGCTGCACTGCCTTCCGGGGGTCACTCTTTACAGCGGGGGTCACCTTTCGTCATTTCAGCCTGCTGGGTCACCATCTTTTGTAATCCTGTTATCTGTTCACTCAGTAAGCGATTTGTTTCCTGTTGTACAGTGACTGTCTGCACCAGGATCTGCTCCTGCCGGGCCTGTGCTTGTACCAGGGCCTACTGGGCCTCCTGATGGCAGGTCTGCGCTTGTGCATTAGCCAGTACCAGCTGCTTAACCACATCCTCCATGGCTTGTTCAGAAGATTTCACTGTCTGTGCAGCTTTAACCCAGGACATGGGATTAGACTGGACCCCTCAAATTGCCCGATGCACGCTCCACCAATTGTAGGGGATCAGAGGGGTGAAGAGCTGGCTCAGAGGCAGTCCAGTAAAATAAAATTGGCTTTTATTCAGCAAAACAAAACATAAGACCAGACAGACTTGTCTTATCACCCGGATGCGCACACAGGTACAGCTCACAGTTCATCAGCCCACAGGCTTAGAGGTAACAGTTCATAGCTCCAAACACAGCTAAAGTCTTTTTGTGGTTTCAGCTCACCCAGCAGGTACACCTTGCAGCAATAAACGTTTCCACACAGCTTGCTGCTGTGTATTTCTCTCCTACTCAACAGCTCCTCACTGACACTTTCAGCATACCTGATATTAAGCAGGCCTGAAGGGAAAGTACCTGCCTTCTTCAATTAACCCCCTCTTAACCCTGCCCTGCCCCAGGCACATACATACACACATATATATACATATATACACACACATGCATATATATATATATATATATATATATACACACACACACACACACACACACACACACACACACACACACACACACACACACATATATATATATATATATATATATATTATACACACATATACACACACACACAGGACAAAATAAAGTAATGGGTTGCTTACATATTTGAACTTTACCTTTTTACTAGATAAGTAAACAATAATTCACCTTATGACAGGTTTGCTTTAATTATATAATTTTTATAGATGTTATACACTCATATTACTGACTGTTTTATGCTTAAAGTAAAAATGTATTTTGGCCATACTAAACAACCTAATGAGTTCACATTACTCCATGCACATTTATAAGACGCACTTGGCACTTTATGATCAATTCACAGTTTTTTGGCTTTGCACTCAATTGAAGCAGTTGTGTATCCGTGGAGGTTTTTAATTGACTCTGTAGTGCGTTTACTTTTTTTTTTCTCTGCACTTTATCAAAATAGTAATTTTTTAATAGACTGTTTTTAGTTACTTACCTTTGTTCACTTGATTTTCATTTATTTGGATTCTATCACCTCTGTGGTGTGTTTATTTTATTTAATGTAGCACTTTGCACTTTTTGATATTATTCAGTAGACATTTATATATATATATTTTTATATTACACTATTGATTTATGTAACTAGGCATTATACTTATCACCCTCGGAGGGTTATTTAATATAGGGGCAGCGCAATACCAACATATCTTTAGTTTCATATTAAGTGGATACGGTGTGATCCATTCCAGTAGTAGCAGCAGCCCCTGACATTTGATAGCTCACCAGTGGTAGCGCAGGAATAAAACACTATCATTTAATGAGTTCACATTACTCCATAGAACATAAGCAGTATGTACTTTTCACTTTCCACTGAATTTTGCATAGTTTTTGAGTTGCTCAGTCTACACAGAGGCTGCACACAACTTGCCCTCCCATGTGTGATAGGCTGCAGACCTCAATGTTAGTTATAGGAACCGTGTATGGGCAGGCTGAATGTATATCAAAACAAAAAAAGACAATAAAAGGGAACTTGGAATATGTGGGTACCGGAAAATACCCTCTGGTTACTTACCCACTCACTTAAAATAAACATAAATAAATACAAGTGGGGCTCTAGGGTCAATGTAAATCCTAAACAAATAAAAGACAGTACCAAGAAAGCGTACAGTCAAAAGGACCATAGTACTGAGCCTCAGGGGTATAGTAGACCAAAGTACACATAGAAAAAATAAAACCAAATAGGAAATTAAAAAAGCTTTATTTATCACAAAAATCCAGCAAAAAAATATCCAAATAAGAAAACCACCTTCCAGTCCATCATAAAAAAGTCAGTGTTGTCTAAAATACCAAATGAGCTTCTAGACACCACATACACATCCATACAATCCAGCAAGCAAATGCATGGCAAGGGTACTGCATATACAATATAGAGGACTGTATATAAATTCCACTAATAAAGGACCAGGAGTGATGCATAACATCCCATGGGGGAAATGCAAGTACACCAAACCAATACTTAGAGCTCAGGCATAAAGTACAGCTAGTCCAGAGCTTTCAGCTAAATATCCATAATGTATCACTCCAATGTGGTACATCCGGGTAAAATAAATATAAAGTGAAGTGCTGCAAACAGACTGGAAGGCAAAAACAGCTGTCAGATATTAACCACTTAACAACCACCCATAGCCGATTAATGGCTTCAGGGCGGTTGTTTAACTCTGAGAGGCCGTTAATTAACGGCCTCCCAGAATTCTGCTCTTGCGCGCCCCCTGGGGCGCGCACAAGAGAGCATCCATGACCGTCGGGTCCATCACGGATCGCGGCCGTTTACCACGTGATCGCTCCATCAAATGACGGAGTGATCACTTGTAAACAAACCCGCTTCATGTTATGACGCCGGTCCCTCCCTCCCCCTCTCTGTACCGATCGGTACAGCGGAGGGGAAAGAGATCAGTGTCAGCAGCGCTGTGGGCTGCATCTGCAGTGCCCACATCGCTGCTCACCGAATTTAACCCCTCCATACCCTGGCAATACTCTGCAATGCCAGCCAATACTCTGCAATACCCCGCCAATACTCTCCAATACCCCGCCAATACTCTGCAATACCCCACCGCCAATACTCTGCAATACCCCACCGCCAATACTCTGCAATAATACTAGCCAATACTCTGCAATACCCGCCAATACTTTGCAATACTAGCCAATACTCTGCAATACCTGCCAATACTCTGCAATACCCGCCAATACTCTGCAATACCAGCCAATACTCTGTAATACCCGCCAATACTCTGCAATACCCGCCAATACCCCACCAATACTCTGCAATACCCGCCAATACTCTGCAATACCAGCCATTACTCTGCAATACCCGCCAATACTCTCCAATACTCCGCCAATACTCTGCAATAATACTAGCCAATACTCTGCAATACCCGCCAATACTCTGCAATACCCGCCAATACTCTGCAATACTAGCCAATACTCTGCAATACCCGCCAATACTCTGCAATACCCGCCAATACTCTGCAATACCAGCCAATACCCGTCAATACTCTGGAATACCCTGCCAATACTCTGCAATACCCCGCCAAAACTCTGCAATACCCCGCCAAAAATTGCCATACCCAGCCATACTTGGAGATACCCTGCAATACCCAGCCATACATGGAGATACCCAGCCATACTCGGTGATACCCTGCAATACCCAGCCATAGATGCCACCCCCCCCCCCCCCTCGCTGCCCTCCGGTGCTTCTACCAACTCGCAAATACGATCAAAGCCAGAATCTTTTTTTTATTTTATTTCAGGCTTCCCAGCCTAGAGGTGAGATGCGGGGTCTTATTGACCGCCAGATCTCACTGTAAAGAGGACCTGTCATCCCATATTCCTATTACAAGGGATGTTTATATTCCTTGTAATAGGAATAAAAGTGATCAAAAATGTATTTTTGGGGAAAAAATGTCAAACTAAAATAAATAAAGTAAAATGAACAATAAAAAAAAAAATTTAAAGCGCCCCTATCCTCATGTACTCGCATGCAGAAGCGAACGCATACATAAGCGAACGCATACATAAGCCCCGCCACATATGAAAACGGTGTTCAAACCACACATGTGAGGTATCGCCGTGAACGTTAGAGTGAGAGCAATAATTCTAGCCCTAGACCTCCTCTGTAACTCAAAACATGTAACCAGTAAAAAAAAAATGTAAAGCGTCACCTATGGGGATTTTTAAGTAGCAACGTTTGGCGCCATTCCACGGGCATGTACAATTTTTAAGAGTGACATGTTAGGTATATATTTACTCAGCATAATTTCATATTTCACTTTATGCAAAAATTGGGCTAACTTTATTTTTTATTTTTTATTTTTAAGCACAAATCTGTTTTTTTCCCCAAAAAAAGTGTTCGAAAAATTGCTGCGCAAATACCGTATGAGATAAAAATTTGCAATGACCACCATTGTATTCTCTAGGGTCTTTGCTAAAAAAAAATATATATAATGTTTTGGGGTTCTATGTAATTTTCTAGCAAATAAATGATGATTTTTACATGTAGGAGAGAAATGTCAGAATTGTCCTGGGTGCTCCAGAACGCCTGATGGTGCTCCCTGCATGTTGGGCCTCTGTATGTGGCCACACTGTGTAAAAGTCTCACACATGTGGTATCGCCGTACTCGGGAGTAATAGCAGAATGTGTTTTGGGGTGTAATTTGAGGTATGCATATGCTGTGTTTGAGAAATAAACTGATAATATGACAATTTTGTGGAAAATAAAAAAAAAGGAAAAAAAAATCTTGATTTTGCAAAGAATTGTGGGAAAAAATTACAACTTCAAAAAACTCATCATGCCTCTTACTAAATACCTTAGAATGTCTTCTTTCCAAAAAGGGGTCATTTGGGGGGTATTTTTAATTTACTGGCATGTTAGGGTCTCAAGAATTGAAATAGGCCGTCAGTACTTCAGGTGTGATCAATTTTCAGATATTGGCACCATAGCTTGTGGACTCTATAACTTTCACAAAGACCAAATAATATCCACCAATTTGTACTTATTTATACCAAAGATATGTAGTGGTATAAATTTTGGCCAAAATTTATGAAGAAAAATTACTAATCTGCTAAATTTTATAACAAACGAAGAAAAATTCATTTTTTTACAGAATTTTTGGTCTTTTTTCTTTTATAGCACAAAAAATAAAAAAACGAGAGGTGATTAAATACCACCAAAAGAAAGCTGTATTTGTGTGAAAAAAGGACAAAAATTTCATATGGGTACAGTGTTGCATGACTGAGTAATTGTCATTCAAAATGTGAGAGCACCAAAAGCTGAAAATTTGTCTAGTTATTAAGGGTGTTTAAGTGCCCAGTGGTCAAGTGGTTAATGTTGCCACCATAGCCTAGTATGTAAAGTCCTGGAGGTAATCCATATACCGTATGTATGTATTCATATAGGCATTGGTGGACTATAACTGTCAGCAGAAAGTCACATGAGCCACAGCATGAGCATATAGTCTGAGGCTGGGTTCACACCTAAGACGGATCCGTCTCCCAGCAGGAGTCCGGTGCGTCTTGGTTCACCGTTTCAGGTCAGATTTCAGACCAAATTTTGGGCTGAATTTGGACCTGAAACTGACCAAAAGACGCACAGAATTTTTCTGCAAGATGCACTGGATGTGCTGCGGAGATATGTGAACCGGCTCCATAGAGAGCCAGTCAAAATCTGCTATTGCGTATTGGATGCAGAGAAACCACATCCTAATCGCAATGGTGTGAACCCAGCCTCATAAATAGAAGTAAAGCAAAATAGGGAGAAAACAGCTTGTGGTCAAGCAAAAGCAAGTATAGCCGAGCAAACACAGTCTCTGGACCCACTTTATGCAGGATCAATCCCTGTCGCTCAAGGCATGATGCTGCTGACCTGTTCCATGCCGTGTCACATGTGGCGAAAGTGATGAAAATGCAATGCGCCTCAGCCTCCAGTGCAGCAGCGCTAGCACACCCTGATTCGGGGGAAGGTGTGATGACAGACATCAGACGCACAGGAGCATGTCGTCAACATGTTTCGCCAGAAACACCAGCTTCATCAGGACATCATTCGATCAACTTGGGTACAACAAGCTTGGCAGATTTTACATGCAATTGTTGCTAGAGGCTGCTATGGCCTCTAGAAATAATCAGTGTCTTCTCCGAGCGGGGGCAGCTTTCCTGCCCCCCTGCTGGGAGAAGACAATGGGTCAGCAGGAGAGATTCCCGTATCAACAGGGTCTATGTTGATGGGGGAATAAAGCAAATCTCTTTCCTGCAACCCATGTATGGCCTGCCTAAACAAGCTGTCAGAGACAACTACCTGATCTCTGTTTAGGATTGGGACCCAGCGGGGCTGGCTCTGATCTTGTGACCTCTATGGCAGCCAAAGTGATCACATGATTGAGAATTCTGTGCCACCACCTGGCATTAATACCCATTTGACAGGCCACCAGGAAGGGGAGGAACAGGGATAAATACTTGTTGTTTTCATTCCGTAGACTAAGGTATGCCTTTTACTTTACACAGTATGGGCAAAACGCAGGTTAACTTTAACCCCTTCCCGCCGAGAGTACGCAGATGTGCATACTCGGCTTTCGGGGGTATACTGGGAGGATCCCTTCACCTGCAGGCATCATCCCGGTACCGTTTTTCAGAGCCAGCGATCAGTTTTACAGCCACAACAACCGATGTGGCTAAAAGCCGCTCGGCTGTTATGCCGGAGGAGCGGGAGGAGACGCCACCTCCCGCCGCTCTTACCGGGGCTATGTTCAATCGGGAGCCCCGATCGAACATCCGCTGCTTCTGGCAGCTAGGGAGAGACTGGCTTGAAGCTGTAAGCGGCTTCATTCCAGTCTCCTAGTCGTAAACACGGAAGCGACGCCATAACGTCACTTCCCATTTACTCGGCTGCCAATGGCGCCGGTTTTAAAAAAAATACAGTATTCAGAATCGCCGAAAACGGCGATCTGAATACTTTGAAGTAAGTAAAGAGTACCTGTCACCACCTATTACTGTCACAAGGGACAGCAATAAAAGTGATCAAAATTTTTTTTTGAAAAACTATTTATTAATTTTAAAATAAATAAGTCCCTGCAAGCTCGTGTAGCAAAGAAAACGCATATGGAAGTCGCGCCCACATATGTAAATGGTGTTCAAATCACACATGTGAGGTATCGCCACGATCGTCGGAAATTTTTTTAAAGTGTCGCCTATTGAGATTTTTAGGTACCGTAGTTTGTCATCATTCCACGAGTGCGTGCAATTATAAAGCGTGACATGTTTGGTATCTATTTACTCGGCGTAACATTATCTTTCACATTATGCAAACAAATACCGTGTGACATAAAATATTGCAACAATCACCATTTTATTCTCTAGAGCATACAGCCAGGAGTATATCTTATGCCGCGTACACACGGGCGGACTGTATGGCCTACTTAGTCCGCCGAAACACATTTCAGCGGACAGTCCGCTCGTGTGTGGGCTTCAGCGGACTTTTTCAGCGTGCAGTCCGGCGTACTAAGTATTTCGGATTTTTCGAAATTCTGTCCGTCGTACTCGCATTTCGGCGGACAGTATGGCCATGTGTGTGCCAGTCCGCCGTACTTTTGAAATGAACGGACTTTTCCCGCCCGGAGAAAAGTCCGCTCATTTCGAGCGGGTCTCCAGGTAGGCGGGGTCCGCGAAGGAGACGTCGCTGGCCCCGCCGCCTGGTATGGACTTAAAGGGGACCCCCCAACGCCGGAAAAAATCGGCGTGGGGGTCCCCCCCAAGTCCACAACAGACCCTTGTCCGAGCATGCTACCCGGCCGGCCAGGAAAGGGGGGCGAGCGAGCGCCCCCCCCCCCCTCCTGAGCCGTACCAGGCCGAGTGCCCTCAACATGGGGGGGTGCCTTGGGGAAGGGGGGGCCGCGCGGCCCCCCCACCCAAAGCACCTTATCCCCATGTTGATGAGGACAAGGGCCTCTTCCCGACAACCCTGGCCGTTGGTTGTCGGGGTCTGCGGGCGGGGGGCTTATAGGAATCCGGGAGCCCCCTTTAATAAGGGGGCCCCCGGATACCGGCCCCCCACCCTATGTGAATGAGTATGGGGTACAATGTCTTGTCCCCCTCTTCGGTTCTTCTGCCGGGCCACCGCACCTTCTTCTAGCTCTTTTACAGGCGGTGGCCCGGTCTTCTGTCGCCGCCGCCGCCGCCCGTTCTTCTTCTTCTTCTTCTCCAGGAGATGTTGACACGACGATCTCTCCGGCCGGAATGCCAGGGACGTGCTGCGCTGCCACTTATATAGGGACAATGGGGCGGTGTCACATAGGTTGATGTCACATGGGTTGGTCACATGGGTTGATGTCACATGGGGACTGTGACATCGTAAGGGGGCGGGGTCACCATGTGACCACCCCATGTGACATAAAGCCATGTGACACCGCCCCTTGTCCCTATATAAGTGGCAGCGCAGGGCGTCCCTGGCATTGTGGCCGGAGAGAGCGTCGAGTCAACATCTCCTGGAGAAGAAGAAGGAGAAGAAGAAGAACGGGCGGCGGCGACAGAAGACCGGGTCACCGCCTGTAAAAGAGCTAGAAGAAGGCGTGGTGGCCCGGCAGAAGAACCAAAGAGGGGGACAAGACCCCCGAAGTCGGGAGAAGAGGCCGGCGGCGAGGAAGAATGCCGGACTCCTCCGCTAGCAAAAGAGCTACAAGAAGATAGCGGAGGAGTCCGGCGAGAAGACCCCCGAAGACGGAAGACCCCCGGAGCTGTGCAATAAAGTATTTTATCTCGTGTGTTGTGTTTTTTTTTGTACTTTTATTTTACAGGTGAATGGGTAGGGGTACATTGTACCCCATACTTATTCACATAGGGTGGGGGGCCGGTATCCGGGGGCCCCCTTATTAAAGGGGGCTCCCGGATTCCGATAAGCCCCCCGCCCGCAGACCCCGACAATCAACGGCCAGGGTTGTCGGGAAGAGGCCCTTGTCCTCATCAACATGGGGACAAGGTGCTTTGGGGTGGGGGGGGCGCACGGCCCCCCTTCCCCAAGGCACCCCCCATGTTGAGGGCACGCGGCCTGGTACGGCTCAGGAGGGGGGGGCGCTCGCTCGCCCCCCTTTCCTGGCCGGCCGGGTAGCGTGCTCGGACAAGGGTCTGTTGTGGACTTGGGGGGGACCCCCACGCCGATTTTTTTCGGCGTTGGGGTTACCCTTTAAGTCCATACCAGGTGGCGGGGCCAGCGACATCTCCTTCGCGGGCCCCACCTACCTGGAGACGCGCTCGAAATGAGCGGACTTTCCTCCGCGTGTGTGGGCGAGTCCGTTCATTTCAAAAGTAGGGCGGATAGTACGGCGGACTTAGTACGCCGTATTAGTCCGCTCAAAAAGTGGTGTGTGTGGGCAAGTAGCCCGTTCGGAAAGTCTGACGGACAGTCTGGCGTACTTTTCCACCAGACTAAGTACGTCATACAGTCTGCTCGTGTGTACGCGGCATAAGGCCTCATTCACATAGGCATACTTAAGTATACAGCCATGTAAGGGACATTTTTTGCCTTTATAGGATACAGAGGTGTTCTGTGCAGGCAGTCCCATTTATGTCAATTGGGAAACAGCAGCTTTGTGGACACAGTTGCTGCTCCCAACTTTACATGCCTGTGGGTGCAGTTGCATGTCCTCAAACTCTCACATTCTGCATTTGGGAACAGGCACCGCACCAACACTTACATAGATGTGGGTGCAGCTGCTGTGTTCCAATTGGCATGAATAGGACAGCCTGCAGGTAGATGCATAGAACAGCTGTGCATCCTGGTGCAGGAAAAACATGGCCCTCACCTGGGTGTGTGCTTTAGTAGGCTCATGTGAATGTGGACTAAAACCCCATAAGACATATGTCGGTGGCAGAAAGAGAATTAAATAGAAGTATGGCCAAAGCTCTTCTGACAATACTTCTCATGTGGGTCACAAAAGTGCACTCCTGTAACCCAGAATCAGCCAATAGCGGACTAAAGCTCACTGTCATCTGACATCACAAAGCCACTCCAGACTGAGAGGATCCCAAAAATAAAGCTTCTATGCAATCGCATGATCATAATGTAAGTGGGTTTCATTCATTCATAAAGCTGAGCTCGCCGGCAGCGAGGAGAGCCATGAATGGCCACAGGCAGGATGCCTGTGGCCAATCATAGCTCAGGCTCAGGCTGTGTAGTACATAGCTCAGGCTGTGTAGTACACGCCCCACAGTATATGAGGCCACCAGCGCGGTGGCCTTGTGTAGTGTGTTGGCGTCTGTAGGAGTTAGTGGGTGTTCTCTGTGTACCTTCAACAAAGTATACACCGCTCATTATCGGCCGATTTTGCGTTCTTGCTCTTCTGTAATTGAGCTGTTAGCAATTTGCAGGAGTTTGTGCCTGTTGTCTGCGTGCCCTGACCGCAGTATACACCATTATATCCACCTATATAGCTAGCTATATTGCTCTTGTAATAGAGCTCGCAATCAGTTGTAGGAGATTGTGCGTGCTGTCTGCGTGCCCTGACCGCAGTATACACCGTTATATCCACCTACATAGCTAGCTATATTGCTCTTTTGTAATAGAGCTTGCAGTCAGTTGTAGGAGATTGTGCGTGCTGTCTGCATGCCCTGACCGCAGTATACACCGTTATATCCACCTACATAGCTAGCTATATTGCTCTTTTGTTTCAAATTTTCTTTTTATTATTCTTTTTCAAAATTAACCATAATACATTCTGGTACATTTACTACATCATACATAAAAAACTCTCTCAATATATAATACATTTACCAACATATCCCCATACACACAGAAAAAAAATAAATAAATAAATAAATAAATAAAAAACCACCCCCCCTCTCTTCTTAACATCTTTCCATCCCTTCCCCCCCTCCCTGTCTATCACCCTTCCCTCTAATATCCCAATTCCCCCCTTCTATCCTCTCTCTCCCCTCCCCCCCCCCACCCCACATTATAAGTATTCCTTCATTCCATTAGAGAACCTAAACTCTTCCCATTGTTTCCATACAATTGGTAGTTGATTATTTATATATCCTTCTACTCTTATTTGTTTTTCCATAAAGCATATTTCGTTCATTTCACATATCCATTCTCCTATTGTTGGGCTCATAGTTTCTTTCCATTTACGTGCTATTATTGTTCTAGCTGCTGTTGTCATGTGTTGTATTATCCCCTGTTTCATATTGTGTACTGTATCTGACGTAAGAGAGAATAATGCTATCTTCACATCTGGAGTCAGTCTTTTTCCAGTCACTTTTTGATATATCTAAAAAATCCTTAACCAGAAATTTTTTACTTTCTTACAACTATACCAAATATGCACCATTGTCCCTTTTTCTATCCCACATCTCCAGCATTTATCTGTGTTGCCTTTATTAATTATTTTTAGTGCCACTGGACTCCAATACCATCTCATTGTTACTTTATAGTTTCGTTCTTGATGTTTTAATGCCGTTGTGGTTTTGTGTATTATTCCTAATATTTTTTTCCATTCTTCTTCTACAATTATCTCTCCTAACTCTTCTTCCCACTTTTTTATTCCTATTAAGTCTCTAATATCTCCTATGGGTAACAGTGATTCATATATTTTAGATAGTTTATTTTTATGGTTCTGCTCCTTTAATATTATCTGCTCAAATTTAGTTAATGGTCTATTTATTAAGTTTATATTTGTTTCAATAAATGTTTCTAATTGGTGATATTGCAACCAGTGTTTTTTATTTCTAATCCAAGGTCACTTATACTAGGCATATTACCATCCACCAGGATCTGGATCAGTCTTATATTCTCCGTCTTATTCCATTTCAAATAGCTAACACTTTCCATTGCTGGCTTAAATTCTGGGTTAGATATCAATGGGGACAAGGGTCCAGTCCTGGAGGATAGCTTTCCTTTTTTGAGCACCGCATCCCATATTTTTAAAGTAGCTCTCACAAAAATTGGTAGTTCCTTTTTTTTCTCCCTTAGTTCAGGTCTTATCCATGGCAGGAATTTTAACTGTATACCTGCAATATCCTCTTCCAGCATTACCCATTGTTTATTTTTACTGTCATGTTGCCAATTTATAATTCTAATCAATGATGCCGCTTGCATATATTTTAAAAAATCAGGTAAAGCCAAACCTCTTTTCTTTTGTTCTAATTAATGTTTCTCTTTTTATTCGGGAGGTTTTTTTTGTCCATATAAAACTATTTATAGCCTTCCTTAAATCTATCATTATCCTCTTAGATAAAGCAATGGGTAGCGTTTGGAATACATATAAGACCTTTGGTAATAATTCCATTTTTACTATATTTATTCTCCCTAACCATGATTGTGTTATTCTTTCATATTTTAGCAGTTGTTTTATTACTTTACGTATAATCACATTATGATTGAGTTCTTGTATCTGCTTCAGATCCTTCGGAATCATAATGCCCAAATATTTAATCATCTCTTTCTGCCACTTAAACGGAAAATCTTTTTGTAAAAGTGATTGCATTTTATCTTCTAAAGTAATATTCATCATTTCAGATTTTTCGTAATTTACCTTGAAGTTACTTAATTCCCCAAATTTATCAAGTTCTTTTATTATATTAGGGATTGTTATAATAGGATTTGTTATATAAAGTAATAAATCATCAGCGTATACTGCCAATTTATACTCCTTATCTCTAATTTTAATCCCTTGTATATCTTTATTTTCCCTTATTGCATTAATTAGATGTTCCATTACTATTATATATAATAAAGGAGATAGGGGGCATCCTTGACGGGTCCCATTTGATACCTTTATAAACTCTGAAAGCATCCCGTTTATTCTTACTTTGGCTCTTGAGTTGGCATATAGTGACATAATTCTGCCTAACATCCTAGGGCCCAGTCCTATCTGTAATAATGCCTCTTCTAAGAACCGCCATCCCACCCTATCGAAAGCCTTCTCAGCGTCTATAGTTAATAAACAGGCTGGGATGGCGGCTCTCTGAGCATATTCCATAAGCGTGCATGTCTTTATTATATTATCCCTGGTTTCTCGCCCTTTTATAAACCCTGTTTGATCTAGCTTTATATGTTCCGGCATTCTTGGGGTTAATCTATTAGACATAATTTTTGAATATAGTCTAATATCGATATTTGTTAATGAGATGGGGCGGAAGTTTTTACTTAATGTATGATCTTTTTCTGGTTTCGGAATAAGTATAATGTGAGCTTCTATACTCTGTGGTGCAAAGGTTTGCGTTTTAGTTATTGAGTTAAATGTTTTTTCAAGTAAGGGTATAATTAGATTTTGAAATACTTTATAAAACCTTGCTGTATAGCCGTCTGGTCCTGGGCTCTTTCCCAGGGCCATTTCGGCTATTGCCTGTTGTATCTCTTCCCTTGAGATTTTTTCTTCCATTTCCTCAATTGCTTCTCTAGAGAATCTGGGCAAGGCTGTCTCGTTAACATATTTTCGAATCTCTTCCCCCCTTTCCTCCTTTTTATTTTCCTGCTGTATTTCTATATTATATAGTTTATCATAATAATTTTGAAATGTTTTTATAATTTCAGCTGGATCGTGTGTTATTTCCCCATTTGTTTTTAAGATCTTTACTATAGATGTTGTAGGTTGTTGGTCTCTCAATGTTTTTGCTAGTAGTTTGCCCGGTTTATTTCCATATTGGTACCATTGTGTTTTATTCCTATCCCTTATCCGAAGAGACTCTTCATCAAGCATGGCCTGTAGCTCAATTCTTTTATCTTTTAAGAGTATATAGTCCTCTGGCTTCATTTTCTGTTTGTGTTTATCTTCCAGTCTCCCAATTTCCAACAGCAGTTGAGTCTTCCTTTGCTCTTTTTCCCTTTTTACTCTACTTCCGTGCTTGATGAACAGTCCTCTTAGTACGCATTTTAAAGCTTCCCACTGTATGGGGGGTGAGGTGTCATCTTTATCGTGATTTAGCTGAAATTCCCTTATCTCTCGCTGGATATCCTCAAAACATTTTTTATCTTTAAGCAGGTTATCATTCAAACTCCACCTTCCTCTTGTTTTTACAAATTCCGTTATTGCTAACTCTAAATATATGGGTGCGTGATCTGACCATAAAAACCCTCCTATATTTGTTGTTGGTTTCAACAATAGCCCCTTTTGGTTTAGGAAAAAGTAATCTAACCTATGATAAGAATCATGAACATTTGAGTAGTATGTGTAGTTCTTTTCTTTTTGATGTTGTACCCTCCATATATCAACCATTTGATGTTTATCTAATAATTCTTTAAATTCTTTTAGATGTTTATTTTCCCTTTGAGATTTGATATTGGTAGTGTCCCTTTTCATATCCATTATAAAATTCAAATCACCTCCTATTATTATTATTCCTTCTGCACTATCCAGTGCGTTCCTTAGGATTTTTATCCCTGTCTTAACCTGTTCATAATTTGGTAGATAAAGATTAATAATTGTAACCATCCTCTCAAGTATTTTTACCTTTACAACTATTGACCTACCATCTTTTCCCTTATGTTCCTGAACTATTTGGTGTAACAGATCTTTATGAAACGCTATTGATACCCCTCTTGATTTGGAATATGTAAATGTATCATGAATCCAATTAATATAATTTTTATTAATTAATTTCGGAATGTGATCGGAACGAAAATGCGTTTCTTGTAATAGGATTATTTTTATCTTTTGTTTATGGAAAAAGTCTAAAATTTGGTTTCTTTTTGAGGGAGAGTTGAGGCCTCTTGCATTGAAAGAACATATTTTCAACCCCTCCATTTTAATTTATTGAAATATACTGTTCCCTATGGGGGTCCCAGCTACTTTTGGAAAAATAGAGAGAAGGAAAGAGAGAGAGGAGAGAGGAAAGAGAGAGAGAAAAAAAAAAAAAAAAAAATGTAAACTGATATTTGTTTTGTTATATTAAGCTTGTAATTTGTTAGCAGTTTACTGGAATAAAAAATATCCACCTATATAGCTAGCTATCTTGCTCTTTTGTAATAGAGCTTGCAGTCAGTTGTAGGAGATTGTGCGTGCTGTCTGCATGCCCTGACCGCAGTATACACTGTTATATCCACCTACATAGCTAGCTATATTGCTCTTTTGTAACAGAGCTTGCAGTCAGTTGTAGGAGATTGTGTGCGCTGTCTGCATGCCCTGACCACAGTATACACCGTTATATCCACCTACATAGCTAGCTATATTGCTCTTTTGTAATAGAGCTTGCAGTCAGTTGTAGGAGATTGTGTCTGTTGTCTGCATGCCCTGACCGCAGTATACACCGTTATATCCACCTACATAGCTAGCTATATTGCTCTTTTGTAATAGAGCTTGCAGTCAGTTGTAGGAGATTGCGCATGCTGTCTGCTTGCCCTGACCGTAATATACACCGTTATATCAACCTATATAGCTCTTCTCTAATTGAGCCATCTGCAGGAGTTAGTGGGTGTTGTGTGCCTCCAGCACAATATACACTACCCAGTTGCTGGTTCTCCCATCTCCCTTCAGGCCATTACCATGTCTGGAAGGCCAACAAGGAGAGGCAGACAGGCGCAAGCCGATAAAAGAGGGCATGGGACACGCTTGTTCTTCTTTTCGGCAGCTGGACATGTTGAGCCGCATCATGCCGAAGACTTGGTAGAGTGGATGACCAAGCCCTCTTAATCCTCCTCATCCTCTCACACAAAGGCTCAGGGTACTAGCAAAACAGTTGCCAATGCAAAGTCTTCCCTCCTCTCAATGTCATCATCAGTGACTCCTTACCTAGACCCACCACATGCTCCTGAGGAGTCTCCTGAACTCTTTGAGCACAGTGTTGGGTACATGCTCCAGGAGGATGCCCAGTGTTTTGTAGGCTCTGATGATGATACTCAGCTAGAGGAAGGCAGTAGCGTGAGCGCAGAGAGAGGGGATGCTCAAGAAGCACAGCAATCTGGCAGTCATGTTCCACAAGTTGCAGCATACTGCCAGGTTTGCTCCAGCGATGAAGAGGGAGGGGATGATGAGGGCACTGACTCCACATGGGTGCCTGGTAGGAGAGAGGAGGAGGGGGAGGAGGCACATGTCCAATGAGGCAGGATGCCCTCCGGGGGCCAGCTTAGGGGCAGCACACCGACTGAATCACACCGCAAAGCTCCGCCTGTGCAGGGCACTGCCTCTGCACGTTATTCTAAAAGTTCTTTGGTGTGGGCCTTTTTTGAGACGAGTGTATCAGATCGCTCAGCTGCTATTTGCAACATATGTCTCAAGTGTATCTCGCGTGGCCAAAACATCAGCCGCTTGGGCACTACATGCTTGACCAGACATATGTTGACCTGCCATGCAGCTCGTTGGCAAGCGTACCTCAAAGACCCACACCAAAGAACAAAGCGGACCTCTCCTTGCTCCTCATCAGCTGGGATCTCCAACCCCACTAGACCTTTAGTCCTCTCTGAAACCTGCTCTGAGAGGAATGAAGGTGTAGAATTAGGTGTGTCACAGCCAAGTGCTTCTGGGCACTATGCTAGCAGTACACCCACGTCCAATTATAGCAGGCAAATGTCCCTGCCCCAGCTGCTGGACTGCTGAAAGAAGTTCACTCCCAGCCATCCACATGCCCAGCGGTTGAAATTTCTAGCACTTAAACTGCTGCCTTTTCAGTCGGTAGACTCGGCCCCCTTCCATGAGTTTGTACAATGTGCGGTTCCTCAGTGGCAGGTCCCCAAACGCCACTTTTTCTCACGGAAGGCGATTCCAGCTCTCTACCGGCATGTGGAAGGCAATGTCCTTGCCTCACTGGACAGGGCGGTCAGCGGTAAGGTGCATATTACCGCTGACTCATGGTCTAGCAGGCATGGACAGGGACGTTACCTGTCTTTCACGGCCCATTGGGTCACTCTTCTGGCAGCTGGGAAGGATGCAGGACAAGGTGCAGTAGTGTTGGAGGTTGTTCCGCCACCACGCTTCCAAAATGCTACTATTGGTTGTGACACACCTCTCTCCTCCACCCCCTCCTCTTCTTCTTCCTCCATGGCCTCTTCCAGTGCTCTGTCCTCAGAACCAGCGGTGCTCCGTAGGCGTTCCAGGGGCTACGCAAGTATGCAGGCAAAACGATGCCATGCCGTGCTTGCGCTGGTTTGTTTGGGGGACAGGAGCCACACTGGGGCAGGCGTTTTTTCACCTCTGCACGGGGCAGGCCGAGAGGTGGTTGACGCCAGGCCAGCTTAAGCCAGGAATGGTGGTTTGCGACAATGGCACCAACCTCCTCTCCACCCTCTGACAGGGACAACTGACCCATGTGCCCTGTGTGGCTCACGTCCTTAACCTGGTGGTGCAGCGGTTCTTGGGCAGGTACCCGGGCTTACAGGATGTCCTGAAGCAGGCCAGGAAAGTCTGTGTGCATTTCCGCCGATCATTTAATTCCTGTGCTCGGCTGGCTGAGCTCCAAAAGGAGTTGAACCTGCCCAAGAACCGCCTTATATGTGACATGCCCACCAGGTGGAACTCAACGTTGGCCATGCTGCAGCGGCTGCACACGCAGCAGAGGGCCATCAATGAGTACCTGTGCGACTACGGCACCAGGACAGGGTCAGGGGAGCTCGGTTTTTTCTCACCACGCCAGTGTGGCATGATCAGGGATGCATGCACTGTCCTGTCACCGTTTGAGGAGACCACAAGGATGGTGAGCAGTGACAGTGCCTGCATCAGTGACACTGTACCTCTTGTCCACCTCGGAGCATACGCTGCTTGGAATAATGGACAGGGCACTTGAGGCAGAACAGAGGCAGGAAGAGGAGGACTTCCTTGCCTCTCAAGGCCCCCTTTATCCAGACAGTTTTCCTGCTGTGCCATTCATCACACAGGGAGAGGATGATTGTGTCAGCATGGAGGTGGAGGCTGGCACTCAGCATCAGCAGCAGCAGTCTTGTAGGGATGATTTACAGTCCCAAGAAACCCGTGGACTTGTACGTGGCTGGGAGGAGGTAGCTACGGATCATGTTGTCCTTAGTGACCCAGAGGACTCCGGACTGAATGCCTCAGCTAACCTACGCTGCATGGCCTCCCTGATCCTGCAAAGCCTGCGGAAGGATCCTCGTATTCTTCGGATCAAGGAAAGGGACCATTACTGGCTGGCCACTCTCCTTGATCCACGGTACAAGGGTAAGGTTGCCGACCTTATCTTGCCGTCGCAGAGGGAGCAGAGGATGAGACATCTCCGGGAGGCCTTGCAGAAAGGTCTGTGCAACGCGTTCCCAGAGACTGGGAGGTTACAAACTCCTGGTTCTGGACAACGTGTTGCTGAGGCATCGGTCAGAAGGAGCGGTGGAGAAGATGGCCGTCTGACCGATGCTTTCAGACAATTTTTTAGTCCGCAGCCCCAAGGTATGATCGGTTCCAGCAACCATCGCCAGCATCTGATTTACATGGTGCAGGAATACCTAGGGGCAAGGTCAGACTTGGACACCTTTCCCACTGAAAATCCTCTGGCTTACTGGGTCTTGAGGATGGATCACTGGCCAGAGCTTGCACAGTATGCAATCGAGCTACTGGCCTGTCCTGCATCCAGCGTTCTTTCGGAACGCACCTTCAGTGCTGCTGGTGGCTTTGTTACCGATCACAGGGTGCGCCTGTCCACCGACTCAGTTGATCGACTGACCTTCATCAAGATGAATCAGTCTTGGATCACCCACAGCTACCAAGCACCTGAAGCTGATGTAACCGAAATGTTTTTTTTTTAAATATCACATCCCTTCAAGACTGCCTATGCTAATGCTGAGTGACTGTCCTGTTATGTTGATTGTCTATCCTCCTCCGCTGATATGTTGGAAGAACATTTTTGGTTCTGGGTGATGCCACCAGCCCAATTTTTCTTCCTCTGTTTAACAGGGGCGTTTAATTACAATTTTTGATGCAATGCTTTGCAGCAGGGATCATTCCTGCACTACAACTGAGTATATGGGAGAGGTTGCAGTGTCGTGGCACCAGCGCCAGCAGCCCAATTTTTCAGCCCCTGTTTAACAGGGGCATGTAATTACAACTCTTGATATAATATTTCACAGGAGGGCCCGTTCCTGTGCCCACCCAGAGTAACTGTGAGGACTTATAGTGTTGTGGCACCAGCACCACAACCACCAAAGGTCAATTTTTCTACCACTGTTCAATAATGGCATGTAATTACAATTCTTGATATAATCGTTCACAGCAAGGCGCTCCAGCGCCCACCAAGAGTCACTTTGACAGCTTACAATGTTGTGGCAAAACTAACACCTTGTTCCGCCATTTCTGCAGAGCATATAGGGCAGGCCCCTACTTTGAAACATCCAACTTACAAACATCTTCTACTTGCAAACGGAAGGAGACAACAGCAAGTGAGATGAAAAAAGACGGACGGCAAAACAAATTATACAGGGGTGATAACCCTTCCCTATGTTTTCCAAAAAGCTTAAAAATTGATTTTTTGACTGGAGCTACACTTTAAAAATTTACCAGTTGAAAACTACAAACAGATTCTACTTAACACAACAAACCTACACAGTCCCTGTCTTGTTTGCACCGCCTGTATACTGCTGTTCTGAGTATATAGGGCCTGGGGGCCACACGTATTTCATTTTTTTAATATGGGTACGGGGTTCCCCTTAATATCCGTACAAGACCCAAAGGGGCTGGTAATGGGCAGGGAGGGCTACCCATGCCATTTTTCTCAATGATTTTCAACCATATTGCAGGAACCAGATTTAACATTAAAACCGCAAGCAGTTTTAAATGACGTTATTTGCGTTAAATGTCATTTTGTGCAGGGACTGTTCTAAACACGGGAAACACTTGGCACTTCACTGGCATACTATAGACACCCCCCAGGCATGATATTTAAAGGAATATTTCACTTTTTTTCACTTTAATCGTCATTAACCACTTGACCACTGGGAACTTAAGCACCCTTAATAACCAGACCAATTTTCAGCTTTAGGTGCTCTCACATTTTGAATGACAATTACTCAGTCATGCAACACTGGACCTATATGAAATTTTTGTCCTTTTTTTCACACAAATGGAGCTTTCTTTTGGTGGTATTTAGTCACTGCTTTTTTTTTTTATATTTTGTGCTATAAATGAAAAAGTACCAAAAATTCTGTAAAAAAATATATTTTTCTTTGTTTCTGTTATAAAATTTAGCAGATTAGTAATTTTTTCTTCATAAATTTTGGCCAAAATTTATACTACTACATATCTTTGGTAAAAATAAGTACAAATTGGTGCATATTATTTGGTCTTTGTGAAAGTTATAGAGTCTACAAGCTATGGTGCCAATATCTGAAAATTGATCACACCTGAAGTACTGACGGCCTATTTCAATTCTTGAGACCCTAACATGCCAGAAAAATACAAATACCCCCCAAATTACCCCTTTTTGGAAAGAAGACATTCAAATGTATTTAGTAAGATGCATGATGAGTTTTTTGAAGTTGTCATTTTTTCCCACAATTCTTTGCAAAATCAAGTTTTTTTTTACTTTTTTTTTTTCACAAAATTGTCATATTATCAGTTTATTTCTCACACACTGCATATGCATACCACAAATTACACCCCAAAACACATTCTGCTATTACTCCCGAGTACGGCGATATCACATGTGTGAGACTTTTACACAGCGTGGCCACATACAGAGGCCCAACATGCAGGGAGCGCCATCAGGCGTTCTGGGGCACCCAGGACAATTCTGACATTTCTCTCCTACATGTAAAAATCATCATTTATTTGCTAGAAAATTACATAGAATCCCAAAACATTATATTTTTTTTAGCAAACACCCTGGAGAATACAATGGTGGTCGTTGCAACTTTTTATCTCGCACTGTATTTGCGCAGCAATTTTTCGAATGCTTTTTTTGGGAAAAAAAACAGTTTTGTGCTTAAAAAAAAAAAAAAAAAAACACACAGTAAAGTTAGCCCAATTTTTACATAATGTGAAAGATGAAGTTACGCTGAGTAAATAGATACCTAACATATCACTCTTCAAAATTGCACACGCTCGTGGAATTGCGCCAAACGTCGTTACTTAAAAATCCCCATAGGCGACGCTTTAAATTTTTTTTTTACTGGTTATATGTTTTGAGTTACAAAGGAGGTCTAGGGCTAGAATTATTGCTCTCGCTCTAACATTCGCAGCGATACCTCACATGTGTGGTTTGAACACCGTTTTCATATGTGGGCGGGACTTACGTATGCGTTCGCTTCTGCATGCGAGCACATGGGGACAGGGGCGCTTTAAAACATTTTTTTATTATTGTTCATTTTACTTTACTTTATTTTAGTTTGACAATTTTTTCCCCAAAAATAATTTTTTGATCACTTTTATTCCTATTACAAGGAATGTAAACATCCCTTGTAATAGGAATATGGCATGACAGGTCCTCTTTACAGTGAGATCTGGGGGTCAATAAGACCCCACATCTCACCTCTAGGCTGGGAAGCCTGAAATAAAAATAAAAAAAAGATTCTGGCTTTGATCGTATTTGCGAGTTCGTAGAAGCACCGGAGGGCGGTGGGAGGGGGGATGTCTATGGCTGGGTATTGCAGGGTATCTCCGAGTATGGCTGGGTATCTCAGAGTATGGCAATTTATGGCAGGGTATTGCAGAGTATTGGCAGGGTATTGCAGAGTATTGGCTGGAATTTTACTGCAGAGTATTGGCGGGTACTGCAGAGTATTGGAGGGTAGTGCAGAGTAATTGCAGAGTAATTGCAGGGTAATTGCATAGTATTTGCTGGTACTGCAGAGTATTGCAGGGTATTTGCTGGTACTGCAGAGTATTGGCAGGGAATTGAGGGGTTAAATTTTGATGAGCAGCGATGTGGGCACTGCAGATGCAGCCCACAGCGCTGCTGACACCGATCTCTTCCCTCTCTGCTGTACCGATCGGTACAGAGAGGGGGAGGGAGGAACCGGCGTCATAACATGACGCCAGTTTGTTTACAAGTGATCACTCCGTCATTTGACGGAGCGATCACGTGGTAAACGCCTGCGATGAGCGGCCGTTTACCGCGATCCGTGATGGTCACGGATGCTCTCGAGTGCGCGCCCCAGGGGGCCTGCGAGAGCGGAATTCTGGGAGGACGTCATATGATGGCCTCCCAGAATTAAACAACCGCCCTGTAGCCGTCATTCGGCTATGGGCCAGTTGTTAAGTGGTTAAAATCAGTGCTCCCGTCAAAACGGACATTTTTAAAAACATTTTAGGCATTGACCCATGTCCCCTGGAGCAGGAGCCAGGTCCCCAAACCCTTTTTAGGACAGTATCTTGCATATTAGTAGTTAAAATTAGCACTTTTAATTTCGAACGTTCGAGTCCCATAGACTTCAATGGGGTTCTAACGTTCGTACGAATTTGGGGTCCGTTCGAAAGTTCTGGTGTGAACCGAACCGGGGGGTGTTCGGCTCATCCCTATTTAAGAAGCCTTCGATGAGGAATTGGATGATGTAGTCTCTTTGTATATGTCAAGGCTTTAAAGCGGTAATAAACCAAAAAACAAAAATGTAATATAATGCAGCTTACCAATATGTAGATGGGGAGGCTGCATTTGTTTTTCTTTTATTTTCACCTGGTGATCCAGTCAGTGAGTCTGTTACCTGGCTAGGTTCCTTTAACAGAACAATCTATCCAGCAAAACTGGCAGTTACAGAGATGAGACAAACCATTTAACACTGACAATGATGCTTACAATAGTCAGCTTTTTTTTATTTAGGTTAAACCTTTATCTCAAAAAGGAGAAAAAGGGTTGCTGTAACTGCTAAAAAGTGTTAGCTGGAGTTTGGCTTTACTATGTTAGTCAAGTCTATCTAAATCTGCTACTACACCTAACAATCCCCCCCCCCCCCCAGACTGACAATGCTGCTGTCCAAAGGTGTCAATTCATTCAGTTTGTTTTGTTGTGATTAGCTGTGATTGGCCCAGTCTGTACCATGTGATCACTGTGACCAATCACAGATAGCAACATAATTGTACACAATGGATGGCTTGAAAGGAAGGCATCCATTGTTTATAACTGTCTTGTGATCTGCTGTGATTGGTTACAGCGGTCCCATGGTACCGGCATCAGGTTACAGTGTACAGTGAATAGTCATCGGATGTGTGTGGTGGACAGATTGTGTAGCAGCTCAGCCCCGCGGATGCGTGCCGGGTGCGATCTGGGAGGACATCATATGACGTCCACCCAGAGGGACAAGAGGCCGGCCCCAGCATCATTCTGTCACAGGCCAGATGGCAACCAGTTAATGAGATATTATTGGGTGAGGTGGAGAGGTAGGGTATTGATGTCACAATCTCCACATTGTCCAATCAGAGAATGCCTTGTATTCATTAAAAAATACAGGGCTTTCTCTGAATATTGGCAGTGCTGAGTGAGTAACCCCTGTAGTTACTATGTAGGGCAGCTGCTTGGCATTGGATCTGGAAGACTTGCTATCACTATATGAGCAGTGACTAGTACTGTGATTTTCAGCATACACGGGGATCGCTCAGGTATGTGATATGCATACTTACATTGTGCCAAGCTGGACCAATGTAAGTATGCAAGAGAAATCAGATGTCCTTTAACCACTTTCAGACCGGACCATTTTGCTGGCCAAAGACCAGAGCACTTTTTGCGATTCGGCACTGCGTCGCTTTAACTGACAATTGCGCGGTCGTGCGACGTGGCTCCCAAACAAAATTGATGTCCTTTTTTTCCCCACAAATAGAGATTTTTTTTGGTGGTATTTGATCACTTCTGTGGTTTTTATTTTTTGTGCTATAAACAAAAATATAGCGACAATTTTGAAAAAAATGCATTATTTTTTACTTTTTGCTATAATAAATATCCCCCAAAAATGCATAAAAAAAAATTTTTTCCCTCAGTTTAGGCCGATACATATCCTTCTACATATTTTTGTTAAAAAAAATTGCAATAAGCGATTATTAATTGGTTTTCGCAAAAGTTATAGCGTTTACAAGATAGGAGATAGTTTTATGGCATTTTTATTATTATTATTTTTTTTACTAGTAATGGCGGCAATCAGCGATTTTCATTGTGACTGCGACATTATGGGGGACACATCGGACATTTTTGACACGTTTTTGGGACCATTGTCATTTATACAGCAATCAGTGCTATACACTGATTCCTGTGTAAATGACACTGGCAGTGAAGGGGTTAACCACTAGGTGGCAGTGTAGGGGTTAAGTGTGTCCTAGGGGCGTGTTGCTAACTGTAGGGGGCGTGGTTTCATTTTACAGATCACAGGGAACAGAGATCAGTGACACTGTTGCTAGGCAGAACAGGAAGATGCTTGTTTACTTTAGCATCTCCCTGTTCTTCCTCCCGTGAGACGATCGCGGGGAATCCCTGCAGGACCCGTGATCAGACTCATGGAGGTCCCGACCGGCGCGCATGCGTGCCGCCAAATTTAAAGGGTCGTACCTGTACGCCCATTTGCCTGTCCATGCCATTTTGCTGATGTACATCGGCGTGCGACGGTCGGGAAGTGGTTAACATGCAATCATCTTGAGCAAAGTTGCTCCTCAAGTTTAAAGTGATTGTAAAGTCAGAAGGTTTTTTTTATCTTAATGCATTCTGTGCAGAAAAGAATGACAACAATATCTTGTAGATGTTAATAAGATGCATTTATTAAAACATTTACACAGACATTTATATTCAGGGATCCCAGCACTACAGGTCATAGAATTTAGGAATGTCATCTCCAGTTATGACAATCTGTTTTGTTCCATCCTTTGTTACAGTCACTAGATGAATGATACCTCCGCTGGAACCGTCTCGGCTCATGGCTAGTGACAGAGCTTGGAGGAAAGAAAAACAGCATAGAAATATATAAATATTAATATAGAAACTGCATCCAGGACTGGAGAGAGAGTAAGAAAAAAAAATCTGGCAACCAAAGGCACTGAGTTACTGCAGTCGAAGCTCAGACTGAGCTGAGGGTTCTCCTTGCTCCCATGTGACATTGTGGAGACAGTTACCAAGCACTGGCATTGTCATGTGCTAATACATATTCAAAAGTACTGGGTATTTTCTTTGCTTCAAACAGCTGAACAGGATGTCTCTAAGGACAACCACTGACATTACAGATCCATCCAGTCTCAGGCTGCTGACAGCTCAATAAGCATACACTAAGCATACACACTGTGCTTGGCTATGAGTATGGTAGGTGCAGTCTTTTCATATAGGACAACACAGAGGGGTAACTAGAACCTTCAGGGACCGAGAACAAGAAACCATGAAGGGTCCCCCTGACCCTGTCCCGGGGGCCTTTCTCAAGTTCTCCAGAAGGCTCCCTTCCTGCCATCTTGAGGCCCTCACATGTTGGCGCAACGCCAGGGCCCAGTCACAAGTGCGACCTTTGCAACCCTGTTAGTTCTGCCACTGATATTTTTATTACTAGGGGGCATTTTGAAGGATGTAAAGGACATTTTGGAGGATGTAAAGAGCACTCTAAAGGATAGGAGGGGGCACTCTGGAGGTACCTCCAGAGTGCCCCCTTACATCCTCCTCCAGAGTGCCCCATTGGTTCCTCCAGAGTGCTCCCTTACAGCATCCAGAGTGCCTCCAGAGTGCCCCCTTACATCCTCCAGAGTGCCCACTTAGATCCTTCTCCAGAGCCTAATCTGAATCTTCAATTTATGCTGTCAGTATGAGCAATGTAAAAGTCCAGGCACTCACCAATCACCTCCTTTTCTCAGTGTCATTGTAGGCTTTGGCTCTCAGGGAGGCAAGCAATTGCAGATATTGCAGATACCGGGTTGGAGGTAAAACACTTAAAAAATGTCCATGTTGGCGACTTGGATCTGCGCATGTGCAGTTCCACATTTAGTCAATTAGAGAACTGCGAGCTCAGTCTCTACTCATGCGGCAGGACGTGAGAATATAAGCCACACCCCACTGCCCAATCCGAGCCCAGCAGTTTTAAATTGGCTGCTTAGGGAACTGCGCATGCGCAGTACAAAGCCACTGGCAAGACATTTTTACAGGTGCTTTTCTCCTGTTTATGGACAGGAGAAAAGAGCCTGTTAACATTGCTGGAGACACACGGCCGTCTTGGGGCACCCACAGCAGCGTAACGCTAGGGCCAGGTCACAAGTGCGACCCTGGTAGTTCCGCCACTGGGACAACATATTAAAGAGCTGGAAAGGGTTGAAGATCCAGATGACAGCAGTTAAGAGGCAATCTGGGATAAATTAGGATGCCACTAAATTGATAACATTATGGCCCCTTGCAGACTGGGGTGTTGAGATGCAGTGCTTCCTTCCTTCAGGCCCACTATAGGCCACCTGCCAAAGTCAATGGCAGGCTGCTGCTGGATGAGGCTGAATGCTGTACCGAGTGGTATCTGTGTTTAGGGCCTGGCCCATTCAGAGTTCCAGGATGCAAAAAATCTGCATTCCAGGATCTTGTGGCTCTACTATATCAGTGGAGCAGCTGCTGATTATCTGTTCTGATCAGAGTCTCATAGGTTGTAGAATTAATTGTTTCTGCCTGCCTTCTGGAAGGTTCCAGAACGAGTCAGGTTAGCAGCCTGAATATTTTTGGGTCTCAGTCAATCCCTGGAGAGCTGTTCCCAGTAGGTGGCTGCAGAGTGCATAAATAGTCAGGGCCTGGATCAGTTCTTGTCCAGGAAGAGAAGTTCCCAGCCTGAGGGGCAGCTGCCTGAGGGCCAGCCAAGCTGAAAATTCTGCTTGTGTTCATCTTGGTCTCAGCTGTGGCAGAGCTGGGGAGCCTGTTCTGCTAGAAAGGCACTCTGAAGCTAAGCATGGGATTTCACTGAGGATACAGTCTGGGAAATTCACTGAGGAATTGTCTGACTGATATTTGAAGGAGATTCCAGGGACAGTGTGAGTAAAGACCGATCCTAGTAACTGTTGGTAACTGTTGCTGTGGGTAACCCAAGAATAACCATACTAGTATTTGCCTGGCCTGGGATGTTACTGAAGGCCTCTAGGTCTTGTCCATTTTTGGGCCTTTGCTTGAGGAACTATACGGAAAAGCAGTATCACAGTAAAAAGTGTCCTAAACCTATTGCTCAGTGTTCATGGAGTATCCCACAGCTCCATATGCCCTATCCAAGTTATTCAGTAATAAATCTCAAACCCCTAGACTGTTCACTGAGCCAGAAGAATAACTGGCTGCTATCACCCTAAATTGGGAAAAGGATCTGGGACATATCAGCGGCATTTTCGGGGGGCGCGCTACTTAGGCCTCATGCACACAGGGCCTGCAAAGCCATTACCAACGCCTGGAAAAAGTAACTGTGAAAACATGCTTTTAGTAGCTTTTTGCATTATGTTAATGCACATTTGGCCGCGCTAGCTTCTAGCAGTGTTTCTCTGCTTCTATTCAAAATCAATGGTTCCCTATGAGAGCCCATTGATTTGAATTGTGCGATGAGGATCTTGTAGGGAAACCCCTGCCAAAATGGAAATAAAAACTGGCGTGCGGTCCCCCCACCAGGGCATACCAGACCCTTAGGTCTGGTATGGATTTTAAGGGTAACCACCACACCAAAAGAAATTGGCACGGGGTTCCCCCAAAAATCTATACCAGACCCTTATCCGAGCATGCAGCCCGGCAGTCCAGGAAAGGGAGGGATGAGCAAGCTCCCATCCTCCTGGACTATACCAGACCACATGCCCTCAACATGGGGGGTGGGTGCTTTGGGGCAGGGGGGCCCTGTGCGTCCCCACAGCTCATGTTGTTAGGGACAAGGGCCTCTACCCAACAACCCTAGCCAGGGTCAGCGGGCGGGAAGTTTATCGGAATTGGGAAGCCCCCTTTAACATGGGGGCCCTCAGATCCCAGCCCCCCCACCCTATGTGAATGAGTACAGGGTACAGTGTACCCCTACCCAAAAATAAGAACAGTATACAGGTTTTTGATAAAGTAATTTATTAATGCAGCTCCGGCGTCTTTTCTTCCAATTTCTTCTAATTTCTTCTCCCTCCGGCGATGTCTTTATCCTCCCATTCTTCTTCCTCCGCTGATGTCTTCTTCCGCCGCCGTTTCTGTCCTCTCCGCTTTCTTCTCCCGCCACCAGATCTCCCCTCTCCGCTGTCTTCTCCCTCTGCCGAGTCTCCTCTCTCTGCTGTCTTCTCCCTCTCTTCTTCCTCTGATGTTGTCTCAACACTGTCTCCCGCTGTAATGCTGGGTCTGCCATGTGCCATTACTTATTTAGACATTGGGCGGGGCCACCCAGGCAGGGCTTTCAGATGGTGTCACCGGGTGGCCCCACTTCATGGCTATATAAGTAATGGCACACAGTTGATCCAGCATTACAGTGGGAGACAGCGTTGAGACTGCATTGGAGGAAGAACAGAGGAGACCCGGCAGAGGGTGAAGACAGCGGAAGAAGACAGCGGAGGAGGGAGAAAAGAGCCAGAGAGGGGAGAAGACATCAGCGGAGGAGGGAGAAGAGCCGGAGAATAGAGAAGATACATCGGAGCTTCTTTAATAAAGGACTGTTTTTATTTAATTTTTTATACCTTTTTGGGTGAATGGGTAGGGGTACAATATACCCCTTACTCATTCACATAGGGTGGGGGCTGGGATCTGGGGGCCCCCTTCTTGGAGGGGGAACCCCACACAACTTTTTTTTCATTTTGGCTGAGGGGTACCCCTAAAGATCCTCAGCGCACAAGCCACTGATCCGACGACTGATGCGACTTTTATTCCAATCAATAAGCTCTCATAGGGAACCATTGATTTTGACATGTCAAAATAAAAAACGCTTGACGAGGCTTTAATGCAGCTGTATCCGGCATTAAGTCATATTTAGCAGCTTTTACCAGCGTCACGCATTTTTACAGCTCTAACACTGGTCCTCAGAATGTGCTGGCCCTGGGTTTTATTTTCGCAGCTTGAAAACGCCTACGCCACTTACAGCTCTTAAAAGCCTGTTTGTGCATGGACATATAGAATAACATGGAGAGGCATTTTTAAGGTGCAAGAAAAAAAACTTCTGACGCTGCTAAAAGCAGCTGTAAAAACACCCTGTGCGCATAAGGCCTTAAGTATGGTGAGCCTGTGTTTACTTCACTTTAAATAAAATCATCTTATTTACTAAGCTCAGTGAACATTCACTTTGCTAAGCAATCAGTCTCTATGACTTTCATAAATCAAGTCCAGTATCTGCTATAGAACAGGACGGCAGCCATTTTATGACATGGACAAATAATAGCCTTGAAAGCTAATTACTACAGCAAGGCATACATTCCATCCAAATCCTCAATGTATTCCCATTATAAAGGCCCACCAGAGCCCCTTACCATGGACAGCGAACCTCTCAGACTCTTCTTTAGTCATTCCAGTCTTGAAGACAGAGTCCACATAACCATATATAAAGGAACTGCCAGATCCTCCGATGGCAAAAGGCTGCCGGGTTATCATCCCACCCAACGTCCCATACACCTGGTCAGGAGAGATGGATAAAGTGTACATTTTGAGTCATGGCACTCAGGGTTGCAACATTTGTTACCATATACAATTTTTGCATATAAATGTATTTAAAATAATGTAATACAGCATGCAAATATATTAATCATTTTAAAGCGAACAAGCCACAGCAGGCTTAACCAATAAACTAACAATTCAGTCAAGGGTATGTATAGACCAAACTTTTATGGATAGAGTAGGGAAGGTCTGTGACCTTCTGGGAGGGATATCCATTAATTTCCTGTCCTGGAGACACATCAGGAAGTGAGAGGAAATCTCCCCAAGGTGATCTGCCCCAACTGGAAGATTCTCAACTCTTGCTTTGGTGACCATTGTAAAATTTTGGAATTCCCCTAATTTTCTGTCTTGGTGACAATGGTCACAAGGACAAATAGAGGGGCGAGTTCTCCCAGCAGTGCAGTCTCTGAATGATTGTGCAGATTAGAGTTCTAGCTTCATACTGACTTTTCAGATCTGCAGGCTTGTTCCGGGTAAGTATCAAAGCCATCAACAGCCTGGCAACAAGCCTTCTAAAAAAAAAAAAAGAATAGAGTACAATAAAAGGCTCTGGTATGACAAGTCCCAAATCCAATATTGATGTGATGCACAAGCCATTCTTTTAATCCCCCAACTGAGCCAATTCCTCCTTAATTTTTCTTCTCCTACGCTCCCCTTCCATAGTTGCCAAATGTCCCGAATTTATTTTGTCCCGGGAAATGTCCCGGGAAATTGAAATTTCCAGTTTTTTTGCCGCCGGCGACAATGTCTCAGCGGGCCGCCATTTTTAAGAACACCAGAAGTTGGTCTACACCTGTGGCGCTGCCCACCCCCGCTGCCAGTGTGTGTGTGTGTGTGTGTGTGTGTGTGTGTGTGTGTGTGTATCAGTGTAAAGTGCAGTGGGCGGCGCCAAAGTTAAATGCCTCCGCGCGGCATGTCGGGGGCCAGTCTGTCACTGTGGATGTCGGGGCGGGGGCCAGTCGGATGTTGGGGGCCAGTCATGGTATGTGGATGTCGGGGGCCAGTCTGTGAATGTATGTGGGGGCCAGTCTGTGGATGTCGGTGGCCAGTCTTTGGATGTCGGGGGCCCGTGGTATGTTGGGGGCCAGTCTGGAATATGTGGGGGCAGGTCTGTGCAGGATGTTGGGGGGGCGGTCTGTGGATGTGATGGGGGGCGGTCTGTGGATGTCAGAGGGGCACCAGATGTAAGGAAGGGCTCCGCTGATGGACACAGATGTGAGGAAGGTACCTCTGATGGGGCACCTGATGTAAGGACAGACTCCGCTTGGGACACCTGATGGCATCTGGTGGCAGGCAACATGGCTAGTGACGCGCTCATGGCTCCCACTGATTCTGCATTATGGTGAGTTGAATGATTTCATTTCATATTACAATGTAATAATAGAAATAATGCGCTTCAATCATCCTGACACCATAACAATCATGGCGCCGGGATGATTGAAGCGCCAACACCAAGTATTTGGAGTATCTTTATCTGCTGATTGTCAAACTCTGGAAAACACATATTGCTATTGTGGTGTAGGATCGGGGGGCTGCTGTCCCTCCTTTCCCTCTCCCCCCCTCCTTTCCCTCTCCATCCCGCATTCATCTCAGACTCTAACCACATCCCTTTGAGCCATGCCCCATGTAAGCCACGCCCACTATTTTACGTAAACCACGCCCATATTTCGCTGTGCGCACCGCATTTTTACCTTTTCCTATGCCACACCTATAAACGCATGCCCCGCCCCCTTATTATACCATGACTCCGCCTACTGCCAAAAAAGTGTCCCGAATTTTTTTTTTTACAATGATGGCAACTATGCCCTTCCCAGACACTGCAGCTCACAGTGGGAGGGTTTCAGCAACAGAGGCAGTCCTGTCAATCTAGAAAGCAGTAGGCGGGGCTAAGTGTGGCCTGGTGCTGATTGAGCTACAGGCTTGTGAATCAGCAGTCACAGTGCTAATAGCTGTTCCCGCTGCAACTTTTGCTCATCCCGCAAGCAGCCTATATGAGAGTGGCAACTCTGCTCTGAATTGAGGAGCAGTTCAGCATTGTTTCCCCCCCAAAGGTAGCTGCATTAGTTGGACTTCACTGGCAGAATTAACAGGTATTTTTGAGACTTTGCAGGGGGATTAATGCCCTGTACACACGGATACGTCGGATTTTTCGACGCACAAAGTTTGAGAGCAGGATCTAAACTTTTCCGACAACAAAATCCGATCGGATAAATTCCGATCGTGTGTAGACAATTCCAATAGACAAAGTGTCACGCATGCTCAGAATAAACGAAGAGACAAAAGCTATTGGCTACTGGCCCGTTTATAGTCCTGACGTACGTGTTTGACGTCACCTCGTTCAGAACTTTGTGCGACCGTGTGTATGCAACACAAGTTTCGGGCAAAATCTGTGGGAAAAAAATCAGACGGATTTTGTAGTCGGAATGTCCGACCGTGTGTACAGGGCATTAGAAAAAAACTGTAGCAGATGGCATATTTTTTTACTGGGTGGCCACAGTTTTATTTCAAGCAATGGCATCCTCCATATTTCTGTTAACACAAGTTTTTTGAAGTTGGACCTAATGTAAACTGATAAATCAATTGTCAAATTGGAACTAATCCTTCCATATCCTTTACAGCCAAGGAAGCTCCCATCTTAGCCTCTGCTTGATCTGAAGTTGCCATGGTGCTACACATGTGATCAGCTATGACACCAACCATTTGAGGGCTTAGTTCCACTTTCATTTTATCCACTTTTAAAGCATCTTTTCTACAAACGTTGTGGCAACATCGTTCTTAGACTCAGTTATATAATACATAAATTGGGGAGATATTTTCTCTTACGTCCCTTTCACATGGGCCTGATCCAAATTTTCTCTGAAAGGGATCCATCCACTGATTCCCCTGCTGAGCTGAGCAGCCAGATGACAGGTCCATGTCCACTCCGCTTATGTAGAGCAGACACGGACACAGCCCACTCTGCTATATGGGCAGTCAGATGTAAAAGTACTGGCAGTCTGTTTACAATTGACTGCCCTCCAATCCTATCTGACCAGACGGAGAGGAATGGATCTCCTTTGTTTTCTTTTTCTGGTTCAGACCGGACCCGGAGGTAGCCATTTACATTTACATCAGGCTGCTCATAGAAGAGAATGGAGGGTCTGATTGGGTCCGGCTAAGAAACATACAGCTGGACCTGATCAGACTTCTCGTATGAAAGGGGCCTTATGTGTGCAGGTTTTAATTATTGTAGAAGTGAAATGTGTCTGAAAAATTCTGCATGGTGCTCCCCTGTGACATTTTGGAGTCCTAGGACACAGCCTGCATGATCTTTCTGCATATCCCTGGCTGGTCACTCAATGTCCACATAGTCTCTTACTTGGCAGGTCTATGTACAGTATGTACACTTCTACCACGAGTTCCAGCAGGATCTCACTCACCTGTCCGCCATGTTTCTTGTCCCAGCCAGCCACAATAAGATGTGCAGTTATTTCCTCCTTATATTTGTAGCTGACCCCCTTTACCAGGTTTGCAGCGGCCACTACTAAGGGTGCGCTGTCCAGTTCCATGCTGCAGGGGAAGAAGATGTGCAAGAAAACATATTAACTACTTAAGGACCGGAAGGCTTTACCTCCTTAATGACCAGTCCATTTTTTGCGATACGGCACTGCGTCACTTTAAAGTGGTTGTATACCCGCTGAAGTTTTTTTTTTTTTTTACAAAGGAAAAGGCATAATGAGCTAGTATGCACCCTTATTATAGGCTTTCCTGTAGGTAAAAGTCCCAAAATTGACTATACAACCACTTTAACTGACAATTGCATGGTGGTGCAATGCTGTACCCAATTAAAATTTATGTCCCTTTTTTCCCCACAAATTCTTTTGGTGGTATTTGATATCACCTCTGCAGTTTTTATTTTTTGCACTAAGAAAACAAAAAAAACAGCGACAATTTTGAAAACAAAACACAATATTTTCTACTTTTTGCTATAATAAATATCCCCCAAAAAAAGTGAAAAAAAATGTCTTCATCAGTTTAGGCCAATATTTATTCTTCTACATATTTTTGGTAAAAAAAAAAAATATCGCAATAAGCGATTTATTGATTGGTTTGCACAAAAGTTATAGCGTCTACAAAATAGGGAACAGATTTATGGCATTTTTATTATTAATATTTTTTTACTAGTAATGGTGGCGATCTGGAATTTTTAGATGGACTGCGATATTGTGGAGTACAGATCGAACACCTAACTGACATTTTTGACACTTTTTTGGGAACCACTGCCATTATTACAGTAATCAGTGCTAAAATTATGCACTATTATTATACTAATGACACTGGCAGGGAAGGGGTTAACATCAGGGGCCATCAAGGGGTTAAATGTGTTCCCTCACTGTGTTCTCTAACTGTATGGGGGGCTGTGTGACTGAGGAAACACACAGATCCCTCTTTCTGCATAGCAGAAAGACAGGATCTGTGTGATCTCCCTTGTCAGAACGGAGATTTGCCTTGTTTACACAGACGTACACCTATGGCGATTCACAGGACTGTGCACCCTTGCCGCAGTATAATGACATAGGCTGGTTGGCAAATGGTTAACACAGACAAAACTTAAAGCGGGAGTTCGCCGGGACTCCGCGTTTTTTTTTTTTTTTTAAAGCCAGCAGCTACAAATACTGCAGCTGCTGACTTTTAAAATAGTGACACTTACCTGTCCAGCGCGCCCGCGATGTCGGCACCCGAAGCCGATCTCTAGATCGTCTCTCGGGTGCTGCCGCCGCCATCTTGGGTATGGGACTCAGGAAGTGGAGCCTTTCGGCTTCATTTCCCGGTTCCCTACTGCGCATGCGCGAGTCGCGCTGCGCAATAAGGATGGACCCGCTGCCTCTGGGATCTGTGTGTTTCCCAGCAGGCAGCGGGGGACTTTCGGAAAGGGGCGTAATCTACGCCCCTTTCCACAGAGAGCTATCCAGGAAGTGGGTGCAGATACCTGTACTGTACAGGTATCTGCACCCCCCTCCCCCCTGAAAGGTGCCATTTGTGGTGCCGGAGGGGGGGAGGGTTCCGATGAGCGGAAGGTCCACTTTAGGGTGGACCTCCGCTTTAATTTCATATCAGGTAGGCTTATGTGTTCTAAGTCTTTAAAATCAGCTGCAAAGAAAAGAATTATGGAATTGAACATAATGGATGTCAATAACTAGGATTTCCATTACTGGGGCCTATAAGCCACAGTCATTGACACCCAAAACCTCCCCCCATCTGCTATCATCACCTCTATTATGCAGAATAAGTACTTGTTTTAGTATTCTTTTACTGGTTCAGAATAGTGTACCAAAGTATAATTTAAGCTGAACTCCAGGTATGATCTTAAAGAGGTAAACTCTCCTGCACAAATAAAAATAAAAACACACCCTGCAAGATAAAGGCATAATGAGCTAGTATGCATAGCATACTAGCTCATTATGAATTACTTACCTGAGAACGAATCCCCCGCAGCCATCCTCTTCTCCCCCTCAGGCAGCCAACATGTTGTCCGGGGCTTGCTTCCGGGTATCACAGCTCCGGCGTTGTGATTGGCCAGAGCCACAATGACGTCAAGGGAGCCACCGCGAATAGCACAGTAAAACTGAAGCAACGACACATACTGCCGTTGCTTCAGTTGGCTTAACCCCCCTGGCGGTATTCCAGAGTCTGGCTCGGGGTGGAGATTTTGTACCAAAATCGGTAACCCCGAGCCAGACTCAGGACCGCATCGCTGAATGCAGGGAGAGTTTTACTTACCTTGTCCCCTGGATCCAGCGATGTCCCTGCGCTGTACGAGCGAGCCGTGTCTCGCTCGATCTATAACAGAGCCGAGCTCCATTCCCTGCGAGCGTTGCGACGCACGGGGACGGAGAACAGCGCCAAATTCAAAAAGTTAAACACACACATTACATACAGTATAATGTAATCTTATAGATTACATTGCTGTATGTAATTATTTCACATCCCCGTTGTCCCTAGTGGTCTGTCCAGTGTCCTGCATGCAGTTTTATAATATAAAAACTGTTCTTTATGCCTGGAAACTGGAGATTGTCCATAGCAACCAAAACCGTCCCTTTACATCAAAAATGGTTTTAGACCAGCTAGAAAACAGCGATAATAAATTAGAATCACTCGCAGAATTAAGCGATAGCAATTTGTGGGGAGATCCGTCATCAAATATTGAAAAGTAATGACAGTGACAATTCTGCAACTGAGCAAATTTCTGTGTTTTTGATTTGATTACATTATTGAATAATTTTTATTATTGTTATATTATTATTTGGTATAATTATTTATAGTTATTTATTATATTATAATTTATGATTTCATTTTTCAAACTTTATCATACCCGGGATGTCTGCTAGACTCTGGTTTGGACATTGGTTATTCCTAAGAATTACAGGACTACAATATAAAACGCCAAATTTCCATGCAAAATAATTGTACCGCTTTCAGCACCTAAAATCTGAAATAAACATACCGCCAGGGAGGTTAAGTGAGCATGTGCCGCATGACAAATACCGTGCAGGTTTAGGAGATATCCAGTGCAGCTACAGGCAAGCCTAATTATAGGCTTACCTGTAGTTTAATGTGGTTGTAAAGGGTTTACAATCACTTTAAAGCGGAGTTCCGCCAAAAAAAAAAACTAAAAGCCAGCAGCTACAAATACTGCAGCTGCTGACTTTTGATATTAGGACATTTACCTGTCCAGGGTGCCCGAGATGTAGTCATCCGATCTGTCCCTTGGCTCCATGGTGGAGGCACCGGCATCTTCAGTAAGGGAATCAGGAAGTGAAGCCTTGCGGCTTCACAGCCTAGTTCCCTACTGTGCATGCGCGAGTCACACTGTGCATCCTCACTAATCCCTGCTGTCTTCTGGGACCTGTGTGTCTCCCAGAAGACAGCGTGGTGTACAGAGGAGGGGCCATACATGGCGTAGATTGCTGCGATCTATCACCAGAAGTGGGAGTAATACCTGTATTAGACAGGTATCTGCTTCCCCCGCCGCCCTGAAAGGTGCCAAATGTGACACCAGAGGGGGGGGGGGGAACCGGAAAAGCGGAAGTTCCATTTTTGAGTTACATATTACATATTTTATTGGTCCAGCTTGGACCAATGTAAGTATGCATATCTCATACCTCAGGGTCCACTGAGGAGGATAGCAATCACTGTAGTGGTTGGCACTATACGCTGATCACCACAAACTTCCAGGTCCAGTGCCAAGTGGCTGCCCTACTGCATACTGACCATAGGGTTTCACTTGCTCAGCACTGATGCCATTCACAGAATGACTTGTATTTTTTGAATGACTACAAGACAATCTCTGAAGAAGTATGAGGCGTTCTGTGAATGACGGCGGTGTCAAGCATGTGACCCCCCTATGGCCATTGCGCCAGTAGCTATCACAACAAACACACCCAGCACAACTGTGCATTGTGTTCAGTAGGCATATTGGAAGGGTTTCCCTTTTTTTCCAGTTGAAAAGTAACAAATAAGGATCCTTCAGAGGATAACAATGGATCGTACAAATCTCTGGATTGGATCGGTTTAGGTAAAAAAAAAAAAGAAGGGGTCTGGGAGGGAGCTGCAGCACAGAAGGTTTTTCACCTTAATGCATAGCAACCACTTTAAACCTTTTAATGGATGAAATACATCCTGTTTAATTTTTTGCAAAATAAAAAAAGTTCAAATACACTTTGATTAATCAACAACCGTCACCCATCCCTCATGATGTGATAAAAGAATCAGTTTGCCTGGAGTGTGTACCTGCTCAGATTGGTGAGCAGATGACGTTGGCTGTAGAAAATTTTCCATTTTGCTGGGAAATCAGTCTAGCCAATAAATTGGACTGGGAGGTAGCCTGGACCCCTAGCCAGGTTTCTTCTACTTTGGAGAAGTCCCAATCCATGTCTCTTCCCTCACCTTTCTGAACCAACATTAGAAGCGGAGGGAAACCTCACTTTTACTGAAGACTTTGCTGATGTCAGCATTCCAGTAGACTGCTGCCAAGAACTTCATAAGCAAGGATTGGAGCGTCACGGGACTAATTTACTGCTACCTAGAAGATCAGTAAATAATCTGCCATATGGAAACAAATGTATTGCCAGATTTAAGAACTGGCAAAACCAGATCCTTTCTATTTCCCACATTTGATGATTTGCCTAATGCCATAGCTACTGTACGTGTATATCATATTGCAATAAATACTGTACCAGGACAGCATCAGGCCCTCTGAGATACTGGGCCACATAGAAGATATGTGGGTCTTACCTGTGCACTTCCAAATAGTAATTCACCATATCAGCTACAGCTTGACAATCAGCTGCAGAACCAGAGAGGGCACAGTAGATTTTATCATGGAGAGGAGCCAGCTTATTAAAGATTCGATTTACCACAGCTTCCCTGGAGAGAGATGGCAAAGAGATTACTAGATCTTATCAAATGTAGGAAACGAATGGAGTGCACAAAAATACTAACTGACACTGAACCATATACACACTCACCCAGCGGATACCCTTGAGTCGGATCCAATGACGATTCCTCCATTGAACTCAATAGCAATGATTGTGGTCTAAAAAGAAACAAGGTAAAAAGTAACAAAGCTGTTTCTATTGCTCAGCCAGTGGAGAAGGTACAGGGTCACACAGGAACTTGGGTGAAGTCAGTTTTCCTAAGGGCCCTGGCAAGTCCTACCAAATGTTAAGGAAACCTGCGATAGCAACATAGAGGCGGTCAATGGTGACCTCTTACCCCTTGTACACACGGTTGGACATTCCGACAACAAAATCCCCTCGGATTTTGTCTCACGGATTTTGTCCGAAACTTGTGTTGCATACACAAGGTCGGACAAAGTTGTTGGAAAATCTGATCGTTCGTAACGTGATGACGTTATTTCGTTACGATGGGACTACGTTCAGGCTAGTAGCCAATAGCTTTGGTCTAGGAATTTGATCTGAGCATGCGTAGCACTTTGTCCGATCGGAATTCTCTACACATGATCGAACAAAGTCCGATCGGATCATGTTGTCAGAAAATTTTATAGCCCAGCTCTAAAAAACGTTGTCGGTCAGATGATATTCCGACGGAAACAGTCCGATGGAGCCCACATACGGTCAGATTATCCGACAACACGGTCCGATCAGACATTTTCTGTCGGAATGTCCGACCGTGTTTACAAGGGCTTATGGATCAGCCAATGGCCTGACTATAGTGCTAACCTTCTGCCAATGCTCTGCGAGTCATTGATCTTAAACAAGTATTCAGGCTGTGATATCATAGAAATCTGATGGCACCCTACCCACTTGCCTCAAGACACATTTCTACATAGTTGTAGCTCACATAACTGAATCGCCAGAACCTTTCAGAGTTCATAAATTTGACAGCTTATTGGAATCTTATTGTGCGTCATTCTGAAGCACAGCTTGAACATCATACGTAGGGATAATCTTACAATGTTCACTAAATGTTTACGGGGTTCAGCATGGACAAATGTACAGATTCTTGCTGTCAATGGTTGCTTGGGGAACAGTGGGTGCTTGCACCCACCGCATCCTTACCAACTACTGTCATCACCCAGCCCTCACTCATTCACTTACCCATCCTTACCAACCACTGATGTCACCTGGTCATGTAAGCAAATGGACAGGGTTACATCACTGCCCAAATATTGCCATGGCCCGATTTAGACAATGATGTCACCACTGTCCTTGCCCCTTTCCTTATATAGCTGATGAGAGGTCATGGAGCTGTCATTCTTCTATGTGAAACATGGAGATCAGTCATGTGCAGCAGATCATTGTTTTTTTTTGTTTTTTTGGCGAGACAATGGGTGGTGGGGCATCATGACTGACAATGGATTTACAATGAGGATTTTTTTTTTTTTTACTAGAGGTTTTGTCCAGTATTTGGGTATCTTTATTTCTAGACAACATGAGTGAACTAAAAGGGCTACTATGTACCCCATACTAATTCACAGGAGAGGGTGGTATCTGGGAACCCACGTATTATTAAAGGCGTCTTCCAGGTTTTAAAAACCCTTTACCCACCAAACCCTTACAAGCACCAGGCCAGGGTTGTGGGGAAGAGGCCCTTGGCAACATGGTGTGAGCATGTGGCCTGGTATAGTTCAGAATGCTGGAGTTCACATGCTCATCCCCTCACCCCCTTTCCTGGCCAGCCAGGCTGTATGCCTGTATTAAGGGTATGGTATGGATTTCTAGTGGGACCTCACTTTTTTTTTCTTTTTTTTGCATGCAGCACCCCCTAAAATCTGTACCAGACCCTAAGGGTCTGATATAGATTTCCTGGGGGATCTCATGCATTTTGTTTGTTTGCGTACCCCCTTAAAGGAGAAGTACAGCCGAAGCTCATTTGGCTGCACTTCTATGGATCACAGGGGTGCAGTTCGTTTTGCAGTCCTGTGAACTGTTTTCAGCAGAGAGTGGGCTGAAGTCTGCTTTCTGCTGACATCGCAGAGCCGGCCCAGGCTCGGGCATCATCACAACCATGGAGTCAGGATCCGCCCACATGCCTGGAACGGCACCCAGCTCAGCCTCTTAGGGAGCCGCTGAGAGGCTAAACTGGCCAATCCCACCCTCCACGGCTCAGTGCCTCAGTGAGCGAGGGGGGGGGGGGCAGAGCAGAGAGCTGCTGATTGACAGTCAGCAGCTAACTGCTCAGGGAGCTGTGAAAACCGAGCGACCAGCAGTGTTCGATTGCTCAGTTCTCAGTGTTAGAGGTGCCAGGGGACAGATGCAGCATCCACGTAAGTAAGAGTGAGTAAAAAAAAAACAAAAAAACCCATACATTTCTTTTCAAATCCATAGCAGACTCCATGCAAATATTTTTTTAAATTTTAGCTTGCAACAGTAAATGTAATATTTCCAAAGAAAAACATGGCACGGATTTAGCTGCAGGCAAATAAATCGTCATTGCAGACAAATAAAATGCACACAGACCCCTCCAAAGACAAAAGATATAAAACTTTTGTTTCCTTTGTACATATCATTGCTTTAAAAAAAAAATCATTGCTCCTGGCCCATATATTTTAATTTTTGTTTGCATTGGTGCATGTTCCCCAGGGCAGTGTCCACCACCATGCTATTTTTGACACCCCCTTGCCTATTAGCTAATCAACAGGAAACTTGATTTTGCGCACAATTTTTTCCAAAGAGTTTAGGTTCAACATCCAAATTTCTTTGAAGTTCGGTTCAGGGCACCTGTACAGTGCCTGGGAACTAGAATAAGCTGCAAACTTTGAGGTACAAAGCAGGATTTACCCTACAACAAATATTAGAAATTTGGTAGCTAAGGTGCAACTGTAGAAACATGGTATAGCGCCTCAGTACCAGAGCCATGGAATAGGTTTTGAGGAGCATTTCATTAGAAACAGACTAGGCTAGGAGAGGTGGCAGGACCTGGTAATGGTAGCAGGAATTATAAATAATAATACTTTTTTTTTTGCAGGATCCTGATCAGGGCCATCTTTAATATTGATTGGGCCCTGGGCAAAAATTTTCTTAGGGCCCCCTCACCCCATGCAATTTCACTCTCCACCTTCTCTGAGACATACAATAAATAGCAGCTAGACTTAAAATCAGTTTACTGTATCAGATCAGGCAGCGGTTACAGCATATCATTACTGCTTACTGACTGGCTGCTAGAGGTTACAGCACTCCTTAAGGCTCATTGATTAGTTGCTAGAGGTTACAGCACATGATTTCTGCTTGTTGATGGGCTGCTAGACATTACTCTACAGGAATACTGCTCACTGGATGCTATTGGTTATAGCACATAATCTCCTCACTGCAGGGGGGCATGATATACATATGAATGTTGCCTTTATTTACATATCAATGCCGTTGGCCTCAGCTATTTACATATGCATGTCACTGCTATTTACACATGAATGACGGTTATTTACATGTAAACACCGGGTCTGCAGGTGAGTTATCTGTACACAACAATAGGGCAGAGCTGGGCAGCATTAGTAGCAGCACTTCACACTGAGATATCAGGACACAGCACAGGACTAAAACTTCAAGGGACAAGGGAATGTAAACTGGGATAGTTGGCAAGTATGAGGTAGATGCTTTGGGCACCACAACAATGACAGGGCCCAGGACAGCTTCCCCTTTTGCCCTGCCTTAAAGAAGGCCCTGATCCTGATGACAAAAGTGGTCTGTAACTTTAGCAGCAGGGGTATTGTAGTCATTGGTAATACAAGACTGGTTCATTTGAACCCTTTTGTCATATGTTGGTGGTAGCGGGAAGGGGGTTTCACCTTAGTAGCTCCCATATCTTTATTGTCTCCACCTAGAAGGGCCTTAGCTTTAGGAATGAGGTCTTTGTTCACGCACTAAAAGCTGGATAGTAAAGCTCCCACTTAACTTTACCCAGGTACTGCTACAGAGTCAGATATAATGGCTGTAAGTAGGGGGTCATTTCACATACCCCCACACCCCCCCTTCAAAACTGCCTTACAGGGGCATCCGATATAGCGTCATTGTTGGAAATTTGGAAGGCTGAGCCTTGGCAAAATGGCTTGGGCTAATCCTAAAACTTTAAAGCGGAGCTCCGCCCCCCCCCCCCAAATTTTTTTTTAAGTCAGCAGCTACAAATACTGTACCTGCTGACTTTTAATATTAGGACACTTATCTGTCCAGGGATTTAGCAGTGTCCTCACCAGAGCCGATTTTTGAATCGGCTCTCAGGTGCTGGCACCACCATCCTGGCTAAGGGAGACCTACTGCATATGTACGAATCGCGCTATGCTTTCTAAATGGGCTGGCTGCATGGGGAAGGAGGGGGGCTGAACTTTTGGCTCACTTTTCTGCAATGTTCTGGATGTGCAGCCATTTCTTTCTTCTTTCCGACAAGGTTACTTTCCCAGGATACTGCAACGTAATCCCAAGTGTGGCTCGAGGTTACCGCTTTTGGCTAATGAAAATTCACCCCGAGCCTGATTCGGGAATACCACTAGGGAGGTTAAGCTAAGTTGGAAGTAGTTCTTTGGAGGGGGGTATTTACTAAAACTGGTGCAGCTGTGCATGGTAGCCAACAGGCCCGGATTGGCCATAGAGCAAACCGGGCACTTGCCTGGTAGGCCGCGGCCGCCAGGGGCCGCTAGGCTGCAAGTCCTTGTGGGGCTTGAGCTGGCGCCGTTCATCCAGCCTCTCCTCGGCCGCCCGGCTGCTTAGCCATCGGTGCCGGGGGGAGGAGCTAGATGAGACTCCTTCGGCCAGCCGCGGCCGCCTGTACAGGTCAGCCGTCGGTGCCGGGAGGAGGAGCCAGAGCAGACAACTTGGAGCCGGTGAAAATGTGAGTTCAGCGCCCCTCCCCCCGTAAACTGCATAGAAGGAGGGCTGGGGGCGGCTGCATATAGAAGACTAATTCTCTCCATCTTCCTCCTGCAGTAGCGGAATGCCTATGAGAGGGAGAGGAGAAGCATTCAGAGACTGCAGGAGGAGGATGGAGAGAATTATTCTTCTATATGCAGCCGCCCCCACCGCTCCTCATATCCTGCTTCTCTCTGCTGCTCCCCCCTGGGCTCTCCACCGCACCCACACTCTCTGCCATCCCGTGCTCTCCACCTCCCCCATGTTCTCCGGCACCCATACTCTCTGCCACCCCCCCATATTCTCCACCTCCCCCCATGCTCTCTGCCACTCCCCCATGCTCTCTGCCACCCCCCATGCTCTCTGCCACCCCCCATGCTCTCTGCCTCCGCCCCATGTTCTCTGCCACCCCTCATGCTCTCTGCCACCCCCCCATGCTCTCTGCCATCCCCCATGATCTCGGCCACCCCCCATGCTCTCGGCCACCCCCCATGCTCTCTGCCATCCCCCCATGCTCTCTGCCATCCCCCCATGCTCTCTGCCATCCTCCCATGCTCTCTGCCACCCCCCATGCTCTCGGCCACCCCCCATGCTCTCTGCCACCCCCCATGCTATCTGCCACCCCCCATTTCTCGGCCACCCCCCCATGCTCTCTGCCATCCCCCCATGCTCTCTGCCACCACCCATGCTCTCTGCCACCCCCCATGCTATCTGCCACCCCCCATGCTCTCGGCCACCCCCCATGCTCTCGGCCACCCCCCCATGCTCTCTGCCATCCCCCCTTGCTCTCTGCCATCCCCATGCTCTCTGCCACCCCCCATACTCTCCACCTCCCCCCCATGCTCTCTGCCACCCCCATGCTCTCTGCCACCCCCATGCTCTCCGCCACCCCCTTGCTCTCCGCCACCCCCATGCTCTCCACCTCCCCCCATGCTCTCCACCTCCCCCCATGCTCTCTGCCACCCCCATGCTCTCCGCCACCCCCATGCTCTCCGCCACCCCCATGCTCTCCACCTCCCCCCCATGCTCTCCACCTCCCCCCAATGCTCTCCACCTTCCCCCATGCTCTCCACCTCCCCCTATGCTCTCTGCCACCCCCCATGCTCTCCACCTCCCCCCCATGCTCTCTCTGCAAGTCCTTGTGGGGCTTGAGCTGGCGCCGTTCATCCAGCCTCTCCTCGGCCGCCCGGCTGCTTAGCCATCGGTGCCGGGGGGAGGAGCTAGATGAGACTCCTTCGGCCAGCCGCGGCCGCCTGTACAGGTCAGCCGTCGGTGCCGGGAGGAGGAGCCAGAGCAGACAACTTGGAGCCGGTGAAAATGTGAGTTCAGCGCCCCTCCCCCCGTAAACTGCATAGAAGGAGGGCTGGGGGCGGCTGCATATAGAAGACTAATTCTCTCCATCTTCCTCCTGCAGTAGCGGAATGCCTATGAGAGGGAGAGGAGAAGCATTCAGAGACTGCAGGAGGAGGATGGAGAGAATTATTCTTCTATATGCAGCCGCCCCCACCGCTCCTCATATCCTGCTTCTCTCTGCTGCTCCCCCCTGGGCTCTCCACCGCACCCACACTCTCTGCCATCCCGTGCTCTCCACCTCCCCCATGTTCTCCAAGGCACCCATACTCTCTGCCACCCCCCCATATTCTCCACCTCCCCCCATGCTCTCTGCCACCCCCCCATGCTCTCTGCCACCCCCCCATGCTCTCTGCCACCCCCCATGCTCTCTGCCTCCGCCCCATGTTCTCTGCCACCCCTCATGCTCTCTGCCACCCCCCCATGCTCTCTGCCATCCCCCATGATCTCGGCCACCCCCCATGCTCTCGGCCACCCCCCATGCTCTCTGCCCTCCCCCCATGCTCTCTGCCATCCCCCCATGCTCTCTGCCATCCTCCCATGCTCTCTGCCACCCCCCATGCTCTCGGCCACCCCCATGCTCTCTGCCACCCCCCATGCTATCTGCCACCCCCCATTTCTCGGCCACCCCCCCATGCTCTCTGCCATCCCCCCATGCTCTCTGCCACCACCCATGCTCTCTGCCACCCCCCATGCTATCTGCCATCCCCCATGCTCTCGGCCACCCCCCATGCTCTCTGTCATCCCCCCATGCTCTCTGCCATCCCCCCTTGCTCTCTGCCATCCCCATGCTCTCTGCCACCCCCCATACTCTCCACCTCCCCCCATGCTCTCTGCCACCCCCATGCTCTCTGCCACCCCCATGCTCTCCGCCTCCCCCCCATGCTCTCCACCTCCCCCCATGCTCTCTGCCACCCCCATGCTCTCCGCCACCCCCATGCTCTCCGCCACCCCCATGCTCTCCACCTCCCCCCATGCTCTCCACCTCCCTCCCATGCTCTCCACCTCCCCCCCATGCTCTCCACCTTCCCCCATGCTCTCCACCTCCCCCCATGCTCTCTGCCACCCCCCATGCTCTCCACCTCCCCCCCATGCTCTCTGCCACCCCCCATGCTCTCTGCCACCCCCCATGCTCTCTGCCACCCCCCATGCTCTCCGCCTCCCCCCATGCTCTCTGCCAACCCCCATGCTCTCCACCTCCCCCCCATGCTCTCTGCCACCCCCCATGCTCTCTGCCACCGCCCATGCTTTCCACCTCCCCCCATGCTCTCTGCCACCCCCCATGCTCTCCACCTCCCCCCCATGCTCTCTGCCACCCCCCATGCTCTCTGCCACCCCCCATGCTCTCTGCCACCGCCCATGCTCTCCGCCTCCCCCCATGCTCTCTGCCAACCCCCATGCTCTCCCCCATGCTCTCCGCCACCCCCCATGCTCTCCACTACCCCCCAATGCTCTCCGCCACCCCCCCAATGCCCTCCGCCTCCCCCCATACTCTCCACCTCCCCCATGCTCTCCACCTCCCCCCATGCTCTCCGCCATCCCCCCATGCTCTCCACCTCCCCCCATGCTCTCCGCTACCCCCCCATACTCTGCACCTCCCCCCATGCTCTCCGCCATCCCCCCATGCTCTCCACCTCCCCCCATGCTCTCTGCCATACCCCCTTACTCTCCACCTCCCCCCATGCTCTCCACCTCCCCCCATGCTCTCTGCCATACCCCCTTACTCACCACCTCCCCCCATAATCTCCACCTCCCCCCATGCTCTCCGCAATCCCCCCATACTCTCCGCCACCCCCCATGCTCTCCGCCACCCCCCATGCTCTCTACCTCCCCCATGCTCTCCACCTCCCCCCATGCTCCCCCCATGCTCTCCGCCCCCCCATGCTCTCCGCCTCCCGCCCATGCTCTCCGCCTCCCCCCATGTTCTCTGCCCCCCCATGCTCTCCGCCACCCCCCATACTCTGTACCTCCCTCCATGCTCTCCGCAATCCCCCCATACTCTCCACCTCCCCCCATGCTCTCTGCCATACCCCCTTACTCTCCACCTCCCCCCGTGCTCTCCACCTCCCCCCATGCTCTCTGCCATACCCCCTTACTCTCCACCTCCCCCCATGCTCTCCACCTCCCCTCATGCTCTCCGCCATCCCCCCATGCTCTCTGCCATCCCCCATACTCTCCACCTCCCCCCATGCTCTCTGTTTCCCCCCATGCTCTCTGTTTCCCCCCATGCTCTCTGTTTCCCCCCATGCTCTCTGCCACGCCCCATGCTCTCTGCCACCCCCCATGCTCTCTGCCACCCCCCATGCTCTCCACCTCTCCCCATGCTCTTTGCCACCCCCCATGCTCTCCACCTCCCCCCATGCTCTCTGCCACTCCCATGCTCTCCACCTCTCCCCATGCTCTCTGCCACCCCCCATGCTCTCCCCCCATACTCTCCACCACCCCTCCATGCTCTCTGCCACCCCCCATACTCTGCACCTCCCTACATGCTCTCCACCTCCCCCCATGCTCTCCGCCATCCCCCCATACTCTCCACCTCCCCCATGCTCTCTGCCATAACCCCTTACTCTCCATCTCCCCCCATGCTCTCCACCTCCCCCATGCTCACCGCCATCCCCCCATGCTCACCGCCATCCCCCCATGCTCTTTCCTGTTCCCACCTCACCCCCTCCCCCTCTCAGGGGATTTGTCAGGGAGGGGCCGGTTAACATGTCATGGGCTGCTCAATGCAAAATGCCCGGGCCTATTTTTTGTCGCAGTCAGCTTCTAACTACCAATCAGCTTCTAACTTCAGCCTGTTCAGTTAAAGAGGGATTTCACTGGAAAAAAAATTATTAAAAGCCAGCAGCTATAAATACTACAGATGCTAATGTTTAATAAATGGACACTCCCCTGTCCCAGGGTCCAGCGATGTCGGCAGCCGAGGCCGATCGATCGCTCGGCTCTCGGCTGCTGCCATTCTAGGTGAGGGAATCAGGATGTGAAGCTTTGCGGCTTCACTTCCCGGTTCCCTACTGCGCATGCGTGAGTCAACCAGCGCAATAGGAATGGTCCTCGCTCTCTCTGGGACCTGTGTGTGTCCCAGCAGACAGCGTGCCGGGACAGGAAGAAGCATAGATTCATGTGGGAGTCTATGCCTGGAAGTGGGTGCAAATACCTGTCTTAGACAGGTATCTGTACCCCCCCCTCCCCCCTGAGAGGTGCCAAATGTGACACCGGAGGCGGGGAGGGTTCCGATGAGTGGAAGTTCCACTTTAGGGTGGAACCCCGCTTTAAAATTTGACAAAAAAAAAACCTGGAAGCTGATTGGTTTCTTATCAGAGCTGCACCAGATTTTGCACTCTCCAGTTTTAGTAAATAGCCCCCTATATATTTATCATCCCACCAGAGCTGCACCAGATTTTGCACTCTCCAGTTTTAGTAAATAGCCCCCTATATATTTATCAACCCTTTACATACAGTACTTTGAATGGATCAGAAAAGTTGGGTTTCTAAGTGAAATCTCTCATTCCTGCAGTTATTCTTCGTACAGGCCAGACATTTCCTCATCTTGTCTTTCCGTGCTGCACGTCCTCTCCTCTTCTTCCCTCCCAGCACACCATACCTCTATATTTTTTGGCCCTGTGACCTCTACACCCCACTTTTTTTTAGTAGCCCCCACCTGAATCAGCTGACCAGTATCACTTACCCCAGTGGACACCTCAAGACTCGAGGAGTAGGGGTTCCCAGGTCCCGGCATTTTGCTAAGTCTTTGTTTTCTGAAGCAAAACTGAAAGTAGAATTTGCAGCTACAGCTTTACGACGCTGAGTAGCTGTGACACCAGCAGTTAGCTTCATACAGAACTCTCCTAACAATGCAGGGCAGGTTCAGACACTCAATTCCTCGCTTCATCTCTATACTTTGTATAGATTACAAGACAGGACAGTATTAGGATTGCATTTACACACAAAAAGGGTCATTATATGTTTTTTTTTTTAATAAGTTGCAATTTGTTTCCTGCTCCCTATCTGTATTTGTATTTCCAGTGCATTGAAATCAACATACATGCATTAGCTTTAATTTAAACATGCAAAGATGTATTAAACCCAAACATTTAACCCTTTCATGACTAAGCCTATTTTTGACATTTGGTGTTTACAATTTAAAATCCATATTTTTGCTAGAAAATTACTTGGAACCCCCAAACGTTGTATATATATTTTTAGCAGAGACTCTAGAGAATAAAACGGGCGATTGTTGCAATATTTTATGTCACACGGTATTTGTGCAGCGGTGTTTTAAACGCAACTTTTTGGGAAAAGGGACACTTTCATGAATTTTAAAAATTTAAAATTTTAAAAATGTAAACATCCCTTGTGACAATAATAGGTGGTGACAGGTACTCTTTATGGAGGGATCAGGGGGTCTAAAAGACACCCAATCCCTCCTTTACACTTCAAAGTATTCAGATCGCCGTTTTCGGTGATTCTGAGTACTGTATATATTTTTAAATCTGGCGCCATAGCCAGCCGAGTAAACGGGAAGTGACGTCATGATGTCGCTTCCGTGTTTACAATTAGGAGACTGGAATGAAGCCGATTACGGCTTCATTCCAGTCTGTCCCTAGACTCCAGAAGCGGCGGATGTTTGATCGGGGCTCACGATTGAGCGGGAGTGGCGGGAGGCCTCTCCGGCATAACAGCCGAGCGGCTTTTAGCTGCATCGGTTGTTATGGCTGCAAAGCCAATCGCCCGCTCTCAAAAACAGTACCGGGATGATGCCTGCAACTGCGGGCATCATCCCGGTATAACCCCTGGAATTAGAGTAGGCACATCTGCGTACGCTCGCCGGGAAGGGGTTAACATATTGCAGCTTACCAATCATTAGATGTGGTGGCTGCATTTGTTTTCTTAGGTTTTTTTTTCCCCTCTGTCCTCGGCTGGTGGTCTGGCCAGTAACACCCCACTGTATTAGTGTGCACCCCCTCTGGATGAAGGAGCACAGGGGACACATTTGGACAGTAGCATTGTCAGTCTGGGGGGAGGGAGTGTTAGTTACACTAACAAATTGAAGCTAAACTCCAGCTCACACTGCAGTTACACAAGCAGTTACAGCAGATATTTTTTTATTGCTTTTGAATTATATAAATAAATACAATCTCAATAAAATTGTAAGCACCCCTGTCAGTGGTAAATGGTTTGTCTCCTCCCTCTAACTACTTTTTACTACAGGCAAGACTATAATTAGGCTTACTTGTAGCTACACTGGATATTTCCTAAACCTGCATGGTTTAGGAGATATCCCCTGTATTTGCATGTGCCAATGTCATCGGCACATGCACACTTAAGCAAACTGAAGCAATGGCACGTATGCGCATGCGCGGGAGTGACGTCATCCCCGCTCCAGCCAATCACAGCGCCAGAGCCGCGATACCAGGAAGTAACCCCTGGGAGCGATGTTGGCTGCCAGATCGGTGAACAAGGACCGCTGCGAGGGCTTCGATCTCAGGTAATTCATAATGATTATGAGAAGGAGAGGAGAAAGGAGAGGAGAAAGAGCTGGCCAGTCACGTGAGTGCTGGGAGACGCTCTGAAATCAGGTAAAGAAGGCATTTAACCACTTCATTTTTTGCGATTCGGCACTGTGTCGCTTTAACTGACAATTGCACGGTCGTGTGACATTGTACCCAAAGAAAATTGACGTCCTTTTTTCCCCACCAATAGAGCTTTCTTTTGGTGGTAATTTGATCGCATCTGCGGTTTTTATTTTTTTCTCTATAAATAAAAAAAAAGAGCGACAATTAAAAAAAAAAAACAATGTTTTGTACTTTTTGCTATAATAAATATCCCCATTTTTTTAAGTGAATTTTTTCTCAATTTAGGCCAATATGTATTCTTCTACATATTTGCGTTCTTCTACAATTAGCGATTATTGATTGGTTTGCGCAAAAGTTATAGCGTTTACAAAATAGGGGATAGTTTTATAGCATTTTTATTAATATTTTTTTTTACTAGTAATGGCGGCGATCAGCGATTTGTATTGTGACTGCTACATTATGGCGGACACATCGGACATTTTTGACACATTTTTGAGACCATTGTCATTTATACAGCAATCAGTGCTATTTAAATGCACCAATTCCTGTCTAAATGACACTGGCAGTGAAGGAGTTAACCACTAGGGGGCGAGGAGGGGTTATGTATGATGTTATGTTTTTTTTTTCATTGTAGGGGGGGCGTGGCCTGGCATGTGACGTCACTGATCGTCTTTCCCTATATCAGGGAACAGACGATCGTTGACAGCCACAGTAGGTAGCACGGGAAGAGGTTTGTTTACACAGACCTCTCCTCGTTCTTCAGCGCTGGTCCCGCGGCCGCGGTCACGGAGCTCAGGACCGGGTAAGGAGCGCGCCGCCAGCTGGGCACTTAAAGGGGTTGTAAAGGTAAATGTTTTTTCACCTCAATGCATTCTATGCATTAAGGTGAAAAAACATCTGACAGCCCCGGCGCCCCCAGCCCCCCCCCCCCCCGTTTTACTTACCTCACCCCACGAAAGTCCCGCAATTGTCCCCTGGCATCCTTTCCACCGTTCAGCCTGGCCGCTGATTGGCTGGAGTGGATAGATGGAAAGATGTCAATCACATCCACTGACGCGGAGCACCGGGGGGCGGGGCCCTGTGATACAGCGAGCGGCTATAGCCGCCGGCTGTATCACGGGAGCGCGCCCGCAGATGCTTCTCACCATGTGAGGGAGCTCGCATGAACGTGAGAAGCACCTGCGGGAGGAAGCAGAGACAGCCGCCGAGGGACCCCAGAAGAGCAGGTTCGGGGCCACTCTGTGCAAAACGAGCTGCACAGTGGAGGTAAGTATAACATGTTTGTTATTTTAAAAATTCTGTTTACAATCCCTTTAAAGAGCAACGTACAGGTACGTGCTTGTGCCCAGCCGTGCCATTCTGCCAACGTACATCGGCGTGAGACGGTCCTTAAGTGGTTAAAACCCATATATACTGTGGAGCCTCTATAATTAAAAGAGCTGAGATCAAACCAATAAAAGGGGTGGGCCAGGGGACACTAAGGCTGGGGAGGAAAGAGCTAGATGATGCTGGATGTCCTGCAAAAAGGAAATAAGGAGGACTGACTTGGTGCAGCTTCTAAAGCGCAATGTGAGACATTTCAGTACAGGAGAGGAAGCCGTACAGCTGTGCAAGACTGAAGGGAAGGGTTCTGCTTTGAAGTTTCCTTCTTATGTATTTGTTTTTTGGTCCCTAAATGGGTCATCAGTTACATTCTCATCCCTATTACAATGTAAAGCTTCCTTCTTCTAACCTGTGAAGGCAATAATTACTTGGTAACAATTGATGCATCATATTTTGTTGACTTTGATTGGCTGTAAAATGTAGAACTCGCCTAGGTTTTTTTTTTTTGAAGCACTGTGTTCTGTGTTCTGCTATGCTTTGGGTGGTAATCTTGGTTAAACACAATAGAAGGCGGGTGATGGTTTTTTGCTTTGTTTAAAAATTTTATTTAAAATTGCTAAAGGAATATTTGGTAGTTTTTGTAGCTAGGAAGCTGTTCATTAGATAACATGAAGACACTGAAAACGCCTTGCAGTATTAACCACATGCAGACCAGACCTATTCTGACACTTTCGTTTTTATCATGTTGCAATAAGTATTTTTTGGCTAGAAAGTTTCTTAGAACCCCAAACATATTTTTTTAAATCAGAGGTTATAGGGAATAAAATGGTGGTCATTGCAGCTTTTTATGTCACAATGTATTTGCGTAAAAGTACACTTTAATGAATTTGAATGCAAAAAAAAAACACAATATATAACCCAATTATTTATTAAAATATTAAAAATGATGTTAGGCCAAGTAAACACAATGGCACAGGAGGGAAAATGGGCGTACCTGTACATTCCCTTTAATTGGCAGGGCTAGCAGGCGATCGTGTCACGGAGCCTCAGAACAGGGAGATGCAAACAAGGCATTTCCCAATTCTATTAAAAGAAGAAAGCTGCGCTGAAAATCATGTACCATAAAAAGTGCTAAATGATATCATTACCACCATGACAAAACGTATTTTTCACCATGTGTGCAAAAATTATTAGTATAAATACAAAAGTGAAAAACAATAATAAAAAGGCAAATATAAGTAGTCCAAAAGTAAATGGGAAACCAATATTAAATATAGAAGCAGGAGGATAAGGAGATGAAGCTTCAGTCCACTTAGGTGACTCCGCACACAGCACCCTCAGAGTATGAAGTAAGTGCACCCAGGAAAGAATACTCCACCACTAGATCCAGTGAGGCTTACCAGCTAGCCAGATCTCTTTTTAAGGAGATCACATGTGCCTGTAATTTTAACTTCCGAACCGGACCTTTGAAGCCTCATACACACGGTCGGACTTTGTACAAACTTTCCCGTGGACTTTTGTAAAAAGGGCGTAGTCCACAAGTTTGTATTGCATACACACGACAGGACTTTTTAGGCAACAAACACGAACGTAGTGACGTTTCAACGTACTGATGACACTTCAAAAGAGGACGTTCAATTACTCCAGCGCCACCTTTGGTCAACTTCTGTATTGTAGTCTGATCTTTTGCATTGGTTCTGAGCATGCGTGTTTGTACCTTGTACAAAAGTCCGATGGTTTTGCGTACACACGATCGGACTTATGTTGTTAAAAAGTTTGTCCGTTCGCACAGCCAACAAAAGTCTGATGAAAACAGAAAAAGTTTGTCCGATGGAGCGTACACACGGTCGGATGTTGCTCCAAAACAGCTAATTTGCATGTTTGTTGTCAAAAAGTCCGATCGTGTGTACGGGCCTTTAGAAAATGGCACAACCGCTGATGCCTCCAATCAGTATATGTCCTCCTCAGAACGTCACACACGAGAAAACTGTTGTAGATCAATCACAGAATGCTCAGGATTATTGAAAACACTCTTGCTTATCTTTAAAAATCCACGAGACAAACTGCAAACAGAAGGTTGCCTTGGTGTGCCATTTTTTTCAGCAAAGCAGGATTCAATGTATCCAATTGGTTTGGTCAACAGATGACACTTATTATTACAGAGGCTCTGCTACTTCCATTCCTCGTTGCACACTCTTCCTGGTTGTGACCTGCTCCTGGTCATGTGACATGTCGTGCTCCAATCAGTACCGCCTTGTGACATGACAGATCACTGCTCCCCGTCATCGGGAGCAGTGACTGCTGTCATGTCAGTAGTAGCCCCTCCTCCCCACAGTTAGAATCACTCCCTAGGGCACACTTAACTCCTCGATCGCCCCCCTAGTGTTTAAAGTGGAAGTAAACTCCCCTATCGTTTTCAGCCAAGGAAGCTGCCATCTTTGCCTCTGTTTAATCTTCAACTGCTATGGTGCTGCACATGTGATTCGTTATGACACCAGCCATTGAATGGTTTGATAGTTTGGCTGAGAGCACAGCCAATGTGCAGTTAGCATTCCCAGAATTCCCTTTTTCTTTTTAACTGTTTAATTCGATGGGTTTACTTCCACTTTAACCCCTTTCCTGCCAGTGTCATTTACACAGTAATCAGTGCATTTTTATAGCACCGATCACTGTATAAATGACAATGGTCCCAAATAGTGTCAAAAGTGTCCGATGTGTCCGCCATAATGTAGCAGTCCCCATAAAAAAAAAAAAAATCGCAGATCGCTGCCATTACTAATAAAAAAAATTAATAATAATAATCCCATAAAAATATACCCTAATTTGTAGACGCTAAAACTTGTGCGCAAACCAATCAATATACGCTTATTGCGGTTTTTTTACCAAAAATATTTAGAAGAATACATATTGGCTTAAACTGACAATATTAGATTGTCCTCCCAGCAACAATAGACCTCTGTCTGCAACAACAGATCTCTCAGCATCTATAAACCTTCCTCAATAGTAGATCCCTACCCCAGCAACATAAGACCCACCAACATCAATAGATCCCCCGCTGACAACAATAGGCCTATCAGGCAAGCAATGGATCCCCTGCAACAATAGATCCCCCCAGTGACAATAGATCTCTTAGCAGCCAGCTTTATTGGACCTTTCAGCACACTTACCAGCCCTTGCCATTACATACATTCAATGGGGGAGGTGCCGGAACTGCACTCCCGCTGAAAATAAGCCCTGTGTATCAAAACCTAAAAAAAAAAATATATAAACATGTTTTTGCAATGATAATGATGCAATGATGTCAGCCCTGCAGTAAATCTTCTAAAATGGGAAGGGGAGGAGATTGCAATACAGTTGTCCTCAGAGTTAGAACTTAGAGGGCCACTTTCATATGGCACATCTTCGCTCGCTTAGGCCTGGTTCACACCTATGTGTTTTTCAGCGTGTTTTCAGTTTTGCAGAAACACATTACAGTCCATTTAACATGGTTTCCTATGGGTCACATTCAAATCTCTGTGCTTTCAACTGGTGTGTTTTTTGGAAAGGGTCGGGGACTTTTTTTCCTGCAGCAGGTTGCGTTTTTGGTTCCATAGACTTCAATGAACATGCATCACTTGCATTTTTTGATGCACTGCTGCTGAATTTTTTTCTGTTTTTTTCTGCGTGGCAACAGACACCTCCCAAAAGCGCATCAAAATTGAATTAAAAACGCATCAAAAATGCATGCGAAAAAAAAGGCAAAACTCACTGGGAAAAGCATCAACTGCAACCTGCATAGGTGTGACCCAGGCTCCAGGTTGCACAGGTGTTGCAGCAGCCCTGCACAGGCAGCCAGTTGAAAACAATGACAGACAGCTGGCTGCACAGACCTTTAGGCCCCTTTCAAATACACATTCAGGCAGGCAGGGGATTCAGTGATCTACAGTGCATAAAATATATATTCAGTCTTCTACATATATACAGTGGGGACGGAAAGTATTCAGACCCCCTTAAATTTTTCACTCTTTGTTATATTGCAGCCATTTGCTAAAATCATTTAATTTCATTTTTTTCCTCATTAATGCACACACAGCACCCCATATTATTTTTGCAGATTTATGAAAAAAGAAAAACTGAAATATCACATGGTCCTAAGTATTCAGACCCTTTGCTCAGTATTTAGTAGAAACACCCTTTTGATCTAATACAGCCATAAGTCTTTTTGGGAAAGATGCAACAAGTTTTTCACACCTGGATTTGGGGATCCTCTGCCATTCCTCCTTGCAGATCCTCTCCAGTTCTGTCAGGTTGGATGGTAAACATTGGTGGACAGCCATTTTTAAGTCTCTCCAGAGATGCTCAATTGGTTTGGGCTCTGGCTGGGCCATTCAAGAACAGTCACAGAGTTGTTGTGAAGCCACTCCTTCGTTATTTTAGCCTTGTGCTTAGGGTCAATGTCTTGTTGGAAGGTAAACCTTCAGCCCAGTCTGAGGTCCTGAGCACTCTGGAGAAGGTTTTCGTCCAGAATATCCCTGTACTCGGCTGCATTCATCTTTTCCTCGATCGCAACCAGTCGTCCTGTCCCTGCAGCTGAATAACACCCCCACAGCATGATGCTGCCACCACCATGCTTGGTACTGTATTGGACAGGTGATATGCAGTGCCTAGTTTTCTCCACACATACCGCTTAGAATTAAGGCTAAAAATCTCTATCTTGGTCTCATCAGACCAAAGAATCTTATTTCTCACCATCTTGGAGTCCTTCGTGTCTTTTTTAGCAAGCTCCATACAGGCTTTCATGTGTCTTGCACTGAGGAGAGGCTTCCATCGGGCTACTCTGCCATAAAGCCCTGACAGGTGGAGGGCTGCAGTGATGGTTGACTTTCTGCAACTTTCTCCCAACTCCCGACTTCATCTCTGGAGCTCATCCACAGTGATCTTTGGGTTCTTCTTTACCTCTCTCGCCAAGGCTCTTCTCCCCCGATAGCTCAGTTTGGCCAAACGGCCAGCTCTAGGAAGGGTTCTGGTTGTCCCAAACATCTTCCATTTAAGGATTATGGAGGCCACTGTATTCTTAGGAACCGGGATTCCACCCTAAAGTGGAACCTCCGCTGATCGGATCCCTCCCCCCCTCCGGTGTCACAATTGACACCTTTCAGGGGGGAGGGGGGTGGAGATACCTGTCAAAGACAAGTATTTACACCCACTTCCGGGCATAGACTCCCGTGGGAGTCTATGCCATTTCCTGCCCTGCCGCGCTGTCTGCTGGGACACACACGGGTCCCAGTGACAGCGCGGAGATTTCCTATTGCGCGGCGCAACTCGCGCATGCGCAGTAGGGAACCGGGAAGTGAAGCCGATTTGCTTCACTTCCTGATTCCCTCACCTAGAATAGTGGCGGCAGCAGCCGAGGGCCGAGCGATTGATCGGCCTCGGCTGCCGGCATCGCTGGAACCCGGGACAGGTGAGTGTCCATTTATTAAAAGTCAGCATCTGTAGTATTTATAGCTGCTGGCTTTTAATATTTTTTTTTTTGGTGGAATCCCTATTTAAGTGCAGCAGAAATTTTTTTGTAACCTTGGCCAGATCCGTGCCTTGCCACAATTCTGTCTCTGAGCTCTTCAGACAGTTCCTTTCACCTCATGATTCTCATTTCATCTGACATGCACTGTGAGCTGTAAGGTCTTATATAGACGGGTGTGTGGCTTTCCTAATCAAGTCCAATCAGTATAATAAAACACAGCTGGACTCAAATAAAGGTGTAGAAGCATCTTAAGGATGATAAGAAGAAATGGACAGCACCTAAGTTAAATATATGAGTGTCACAGCAAAGGGTCAGAATACTTAGGACCATGTGATATTTCAGTTTTTCTTTTTTAATAAATCTGCAAAAATGTCAACAATTCTGAGTTTTTCTGTCAATATGGGGTGCTGTGTGTACGTTAATGAGGAAAAAAATGAACTTAAATGATTTTAGCAAATGGCTGCAATATAACAAAGAGTGAAAAATTTAAGGGGTCTGAATATTTTCCATCCCCACTGTATATCGACTGCATTCTAGTGTAGCCAAGCCTATATCTGACTGCTGGTTGTTACTGGTGTACATTTTCAAATACACTTTCAAGCTGGCAGGCAGGTGATTCAGTGATCTGCAGTACATATAATGTATATACAGTCTTCTACATATATATATCTACTGCATTCTAGTCTAGCCAAGCCTATATCTGACTGCAGGCTGTTCCCAGTGTACTTTTTCTAGTAAACTTCAGGCAGTGTTTTGCTAATAAAATTTTACAGCATGTCTAGAAGGCCACCAAGGAGAGGCAGACGCTCACAAGCCACTAAAAGAGGGCAAGCAGGCTCTGTTTCTACAGCCAACAATGCTGGTCGTGGACACGGTGCAACCTCAGCATGTGGCCATGGGGCACATTTGTCCTTTTTTTCACCAGCTGGCCGTGTTGATCCACAACATGCAGAGTTGGTAGAGTGGATAACTAAGCCTTCCTCATCCTCTGTCACCCAGGCTAAGAGCAGTTTGCCTGCCAATGCAGCTGCCAAAGCGGCCTATTTCATCTGCTCAATGTCATCAGTCACTCCTTCCCTATCACCACCATCATGCACGAAGGAGTCCCCCAAACTGTTTGACCACAGTGTCGGGTACATGCTGCAGGAGGATGCGCAGTGTTTTTAAGGCTCTGATGATGGTATCCAGGTTGAGGAAGGCAGTAACGTGAGCCCAGAGAGAGGGGGTGCCCAAGAAGGACAAGAAACTAGCAGTCATGTTCCCCCATCTGCAGCATACTGCCAGGTTTGCTCCAGTGACAAAGAGGGAGGGGATGATGAGGTCACTGACTCTACGTGGGTGCCTTATAGAAGAGAGGAGGAGGAGGAGGCACATCTCCAATGAGGCAGGATGCCCTCCAGGGGCCAGCTTAGGGGCAGCCACCTGACTGCATCACACCACAGAGCTCCACATGTGCAGGGCGCTGCTGACTCCCTGCGTATTTTGAAAAGTTCTTTGGTGTGGGCCCTTTTTGATATGTGTGCAGCAGATCGCACCATTGCTGTTTGCAACATATGTATAAAAGCATATCTAGCGTTGCTAAAACAGCAGCCACTTGGGCAACACATGCTTGACCAGACATATGACAACCTCCCATGCAGTCCGTTGGCAACAGTACTTAAAAGACCCACACCAAAGAACAAGGCAGACCTCTTCTTGCTCCTCATCAGCTGGGATCTCCAACACCACTATACCTTCAGTCCTCTCAGAAACCTACACTGAGAGGAATGAAGGTGTAGAATTAGGTGTACCAAGTACTTGCTGGCAATCTGCTATCGCTACACCAACATCCGATTGTAGCAGGCAAATTTCCCTACCCCAGTTGCCAAACCATTGAAAGAAATTCAGTCCCAGCCATTTACATGCTCAGCGGCTGAATGCTAGCTTGGCTAAATTGCTAGCACTCCAACTGCTGCCTTTTCAGCTGGTAGACTCTGCCTCCTTTTGTGAATTTGTGGAATGTGCAGTACCTCAGTGGCAGGTTCCCAAACTCCATTTCTTTTCACGGAAGGCCATTCCGGCTCTCTATCGGCATGTGGAAGGCAATGTCTTGGCCTCGTTGGACAGGGCGGTCAGCGGTAAGGTGCATATTACTGCTGACTCGTGGTCCAGCAGGCATGGACAGGGATGTTACCTTTCTTTTATGGCGCACTGGGTAAGTCTGCTGGCAGCTGGGAAGGATGCAGGACAGGGTGCAGTATTGTTGGAGCTTGTTCCACCACCACGCCTGCAAAATGCTAGTAGTGGTGATTCTGCCACACCTCTCTCCTCCACTCCCTCCTTTTCTTCTTCCTCTGCAGATTTCTCCTCTGAACCATCGGTGCTCCGTAGGCATTCAAGGGGCTACGCAAGCACTCAGGAAAAAAGATGCCATGCGGTGCTTGAGTTGGTCTGCTTAGGGGACAGGAGCCACACTGGGGAAGAGATTCTGTCAGCTCTGCAGGGGCAGACTCAGACGTCTTTGATGCCACGCCAGCTTCAGGCAGGAATAGTGGTTTGCGACAATGGCACCAACCTCTCTGCCCTCCAACAGGGACAGTTGACCCATGTTCCCTGTTTGGCTCATGTCCTTAATTTGGTGGTGCAGCGGTTCTTGTGCAGGTACCCGGGCTTACAGAACCGCTGCAAGTCAGGAAGTCTGAGGCAGGCCAGGAAAGTCTGTGGGCATTTCTGCCGGTCATATAATGCCAGTGCTCGGCTGGCTGACCTTCAAAAGGAATGCAACCTATCCAAGAACTGCCTCATCCATGACATGCCCACCAGGTGGAACTGAATGTTGGCAATGATGCAGCTGAACACGCAGCAGAGGGCCATCAATGAGTACCTGGCACCAGGACAGGGTCAGGGGAGCTTGGCTTTTTTTTGCCACGCCAGTGGCTACTGATCAAGGATCCATGCATTGTCCTGTCACCATTTGAGGAGGTCACTAGGATGGTGAGCAGTGACAGTGCATGCATTAGTGATACTGTCCCTGTTGTCTTCCTGTTGAAGCACACGCTTCATGGAATAATGGACAGGGCACTTGAGGTAGAACAGAGGGAGGAAGAGGAGGACTTCCTTACCTCTCAAGGCCCCCCTTATCCTCACAGTATTGCTGCAGGCCCACCAATCACATAGGAGGAGGAGGAGGATGAGGATTGTGTCAGCATGGAGGCAGAGCCTAGCACTCAGCATCAGCAGCAGTCTTCAAGGGATCGTTTTCAGTCCCCAGAAACCCATGGACTTGTACGTGGCTGGAAGGAGGTGGCTGTGGATCATGTCATCCTTAGTGACCCAGAGGACTCTGGATCGAATGCCTCAGCAAACCTTCACTGCATGGATCCTGCAAAGCCTGTGAAAGGACCCTCGGATCCGTGGTATCAAGGAGAGGGATCATTACTGGCTGGCAACCCTTCTTGATCCACGTTACAAGGGTAAGGTTGCAGAACTTATCCAGCCTTAGCAGAGGGAGCAGAGGATGAAACATCTTCGGGAGGCCTTGCAGAAAGGTTTGTGCAATGCGTTTCCAAAACCTGGGAGGTTAAAATGTCCTGGTCCTCCTGGACAACGTGTTGCTGAGGCTTCGGTCAGTCACAGAAGGAGCGGTGGAGAAGGTGGCCATCTGACCTATGCGTTCAGACAATTCTTTAGTCCGCAGCTCCAAGGTCTGATCGGTTCCAGCAACCATTGCCAGCATCTGATTTACATGGTGCAGGAACATCTAAGGGCAAGATCAGACTTGGAGACCTTTCCCACAGAAAATCCTCGGGGTTACTGGGTCTTGAGTATGGATCACTGGCCAGAGCTTGCAAAAAATGTAATTGAGCTACTGGCCTGTCCTGCATTCAGCGTTCTTTCTGAACGCACATTCAGTGCTGCTGGAGGCTTTGTAAATGATCACAGAGTGCGCCTGTCCACACACTCAGTTGATCGGCTCACGTCATAAAAATGAATCGGTCTTCAATCACCGGCTCCAAGCACCCGATGCTGATGTAACCGATTAATTTTTCTATGAATGTGAGATCCCTTGAAGATTGCCTATGCTGAGTGACTATCCTGTTATGCTGAGTGACTATCCTTGTCACGCACCTGGTTATTGAGCCCGATATGCAGAGGGAGGCCTCCCTTACAGTCCTGACTCCCAGCCCCTGGTAGAGTTGACAGGAGGCACAGGAGCGCAGGACAGCACGAGTGCCTGGCAGGATCAACAGCTGGTATGCAGGTCTGATGCTCCGGACGTAGCTGGGACAGCAGGAACAACAGGTGGAATGCAGCAGACTGGAAGCTGGAGCTGGGAGGCAGGGACTCACAGGATTTGGATGGATGGTCCCAAAGATTGAAAAACAGGAAGGTCAGGCAGGCTGTTTCATACACTGGAAAGCGTTACTGGAACAGGTGCAGAAGGCAGACGGAAGGTCACTAGGCAAGCCCGGTCGGTAACAGACTGGTGTAGATAAGCCAAAGGATCAGGCAGGAGAGAGGTCGTAGACAAGCTGGGGTCAGATGCAGGCAGATGGCAGGGATAGTCACAAGGCAAGCGGATACTCACAAGAACGGATCAGGAACACAGGAAACTCTCAGGGAACGCTGTAGATATGGCAGCAAGGTTCCTCTGTCATGACAGGGTTTAAATAGCGCTTCTGGTGCCAATGGCCATGCGCCCGGGGCGTGCACAGAACTGTTCCTCTCAGCACGCCTTTCCTGACATTGCCCCCCTCCGAAGGGCAGCCTCAGGATGCCCAACCGGGCCAACTTTTCAGGGTGAGCTCTTTTGAAGGACAGGATTAATAATCTTGGCATGGATGTTATTTTCCGGTTGCCAAGATTTTTCTTCTGGGCCGTAACCCTTCCATTTCACAAAAAATTGGATCCGATTATTCCTTTTCCGACAGTCCTTAATTGCCTCCACCTCATATTCCTCTTCCCCATTAACAACCACAGGTTCAGGGGGATCAGAATTTTGTCCAGGAAAAGGATTAGCAGCGGGGAAAAGGATTAGCAGTCGGCTTAAGTAGGGAGACATGGAAAACAGGGTGTATCCGAAAGGACTCCGGCAATTCCAGCTCTTAGGCCACCTCATTGATCCTTCTTTTCACTGAAAAGGGGCCTTCGAACCTAGGACCCAACTTCTTAGAAGGGCAAGCAAGCCTTAGGTTCACCGTAGATAGCCACACCCGATCTCTGGGTTTCAGGACTAATTCTCCCCGTCTTTTCCTGTCAAAAATGTATTTGTTGCATTCCTGCGCCTTGGCCATGGTTTCCTAAAATAACTTGTTATTAGAATTGAAGAAATTTATGGTTTCAAAAGCAGCTGGCACCGGACATTCTGGAAAAGAGTTGGGTAAGAATGGTGGTATCCGTAGTTGGCATAGAGGGGAGTTTGCTTAATGGAAGAGTGAGTAGAGTTATTATAAGCAATCTCAGCCAGTGGTAATAGAGACATCCAGTCGTCCTGTGAAAATTAAGAAAAGCATCGCAGGTACTGCTCCAGAGTCTGGTTGGTCCTCTCCGTCTGCCCGTTAGTCTGTGGGTGGTAGGCAGAGGAGAAGGACAATTCAATGCCAAGGGTTTTGCATAGTGCTTTCCAGAACCTGGAGGTGAACTGTATACCCCTATCCGAGGTAATGTTGACAGGAATTCCGTGAAGCCGGACAATCTCCCTGATGAAAACTCGTGCCGTTTCAGGGGTAGATGGGTGTTCCTTTCAACGGGATAAAGTGTGCCATCTTGGATAGCCTGTCGACGACTACAAATATAGCAGAATGGCCTTCTGCGATGGGAAGCTCCACAATGAAATCCATGGAAATAGATTTCCAGGGCCTGTCCGGTACGAATAAGTGTTTGAGCAGACCCCAAGCCTTGGTTTGGTTGCACTTGCTCCGGGCGTAGGTAGGGCAAGATTCCACATAGTCCTTACAGTCTTTAGCAACCTGGGGCCACCAGAAGGTGCGCTGCACCAAATCAGCTGCTTTGGAAACGCCAAAGTGCCCGCTAGGTCATGGTCATGGCAAACTTTGAGTATGCTGAACCGGAGGCTTTCAGTTATGAAGATTTTATCATTAAACCACAGCAGGCCATCTTTTTGGTCTCCAGAGAGGTAGGAACATTGACAGAAGCCTGTTTGACCCGGGCAAGTAGATCTTCCTGCACTAGAAGAAAATTTTCCACAGGTAGAATGGTGTCTGGGGAGGCAGCTATTCCAGAGTCACTGAACATGCGGGACAAGGCATCTGGTTTTGTGTTCTTTGAGCAGGGCCGGTATGTAACGTGAAAGAAGACGAGGCTTGACGAGGTTTTAAACGTTTTGCAGTTCTCAGATACTCTAGATTCTTGTGATCTGTGTACACTAGAATCGGGTGAGCTGCCCCTTCCAGCAGATAGAGCCATTCTTCTAGCGCTGCTTTAATTGCCAAAAGTTCTTGGTCCCCAACGTTGTAGTTCCTTTCCGGAGCAGATAGTTTACGGGAAAAGAAGGCAATAGGAAACAAGAGGGACTTGGGACCCTCACATTCGTGCATGTGCCTCATATGTGAACCCAGCCTAAAGAATAAGTTCACCTTTCTGAACATATTACATGCTACACCTATATTTACGGTGGAACAGGTTCAGCAAGCACCTCCTCTCCCCCTGATTGCCCCTCTCTGTGAAAGCAGTCAGGGGATCCTCTTCCACCTGTCACAATTTAAAATCAGCGTAGCCATGCTGGGCTCCAGCCACATGGTCGCATCGTTCATTCATAGTTTCCTGTGAATGAATAGACTACAAGTAAAGTCATCCATCACAGCTGACTGCTTGTAATTCTTTATGAACTGTGAGGGTCTTGTAGTTCATTGATCTTTCTGCTCTCAGGCAACCACCTGCCTATATCGGAGGTACATGCACACAGCTATCCTCAGAACCTGCAGGAGCCTGATGTTGCACTGGTGATCTGGTGATCTGCTGATCAATGCTCTGCAGCTCCATAGAAAATATTTTAAAAAATTTGCATTTATTTTTTTCAAAAGGTGAACTTATGCATTAAAGTGGAACTTTACACATAACAGCTTGATAAACAAAAATTATATTCTCTTTCAATGAACATGCATTATCCATAAATAATTATGCTACCAAAATGAGTGTGTGCTGCAAATTGCAGCATTGCTCCTGTTTCTTCTTGCTGGAAGCTGCCATTTTGATGAAGCCCAGAGCCCCTGAGCAGCAGTAAATCTATAGGCTGTCAGCAGATCGGCCTCTACAAATTTAGCAGTGCCTAAAATAGAGAACAAATGAGCACGTGCAGAGCAGGGTGAGGCACAGTGTATTAATGAATTTTAAACATTATAGGCACTCATTTTTAATGTTTCGCATAGCTATACCTGCAAAAGGGGGCAGCCTGAAGGGATCTTTTTTTCTTTTTTGAGGACTTACTTTTTTGACTAAAGTTTCACTTTAAAGTAAAGTAGTAAACCGTGGCGGAATTAAAAAACAAAAACAAAAAAAACCTGTCAGACAAAGGCAAAATGTGCCAGTATGTATTTCATCTAAGAACCTTAGAACAAAGCCCTCCAGCGCTGTTCTGTCACCGCTGACAGGGCTGACATTTTCCCCCAGTCTTTATTCCAGGTTTGCGGGCTCCGGCGCTGTGAGTGGCTGGAGGCCACAATGATGTCACTCCCACCCTTGGTTCCAGCACGAAGCTCTGAAGGTCCGGCAAGGTATGCCAGACCTTCAGAGCACATGCGCCAGTGATGTCTGGCTGAATGCAGGGTGAATACCTTCTAAACGGTGCACATTTAGGAGATATTAATTTTCTCTTATGCTTTATCTTAGGCCTTATTGTAGGCTTACCTGTAGGTAAAAATCGCAAAGTGGGCTTTACTACTGCCTTAACCACTTGCCGACTGGCTCACGCCGATATATGTCGGCAAAGTGGCACCGCTGTGACCCGATGCGGGTGGTCGGTGGTGATGATCGCGGGCACAAGAGCCACCAGAACAGAAGCGCCTCTTCTCCAAAGAGAATAAATTCAGTGCTCGCAACTTTTCCTCATAACTAATAGCCTCCGGAACATTTTTTAGCTTTGTTGCCCTTCTTTGTACTCCCTCTATTTCCAGTACATCCTTCCTGAGGACTCGTGCCCAGAACTGGTCAGCATACTCTAGGTGCAGCCGGACCAGAGTCTTGTAGAGCGGGAGAATTATCGTTTTATCTCTGGAGTTGATCCCCTTTTTTAATGCTAATATTCTGTTTGCTTTGTTAGCAGCAGCTTGGCATTGCATGCCATTGCTGAGCCTATCATCTACTAGGACCCCCAGGTCCTTTTCCATCCTTGATTCCCCCAGAGGTTCTCCCCCCATTGAGTAGATTGCATTCCTATTTTTTCCACCTAAATGCGTTATTTTACGTTTTTCTACATTAAACCTCATTTTCCATGTCATTGCCCACCCCATTCATTTGTTCAGATCTTTTTGCAAGGTTTCCACATCCTGCGGAGAAGTTATTGCCCTGCTTAGCTTAGTATTGTCCGCAAATACAGAGATTGAACTGTTTACCCCATCCTCCAGGTTGTTTATGAACAAATTAAATAGGATAGGTCCCAGCACAGAACCCTAGTTGATCCAGAGAATATCCAATTGCCTCCTGGGGGTCAGGAAGAAATCCCCCCCCCCCCCAAGAGAAAATTGGATAATACTATATTTGGGGTTTTTTCTTCCTCTGGATCAGCACTAGTGTGCTGCATGAGATTTGCAGGTGTGCCGTGGGAATTTTGAATAATATTTAAAATTGATAGCATTTTGAAACCTTGAACATATTGAAAAATCAAATGGTATATCAATGTCGCAAAAGTAAAAAAAAGTAACACTGTATATACAAATGCAATCTCTGTCAGTCTATCGTTCATTGGTTCCTTTCGTAAGGGGAGAACTTGATCGCTCTAATTGTATTAATATTATTATTATACAGGATTTATAAAGCGTTGACCGTTTGCGCATCACTTTACGACATTGGGGCAGACAGTACAGTTACAATACTATTCAACACAGGAGGATCAGAGCGCTGCTCGTTAGAGCTTACAATCTAGGAGGGAAGGTCAAGTTATACAAAAGGGTAATAGCTGTGGGGGATGAGCTAATAGAGAAAATAATGCAGTTGTTAGATGGAGGCAGGATAGTCTTCTCTGTATTATAAAATTATCATAGTATTATAATAATAGAGACCGTTCCATTTGTTTGTTCCGTTTGTCGACTTCGGAGCCTCGCTTCAATCTGATTTGCTCATGACAGCAGGCACAATCTTCACATTAAATTAAAAACTTAAAATATATTTGTAAAAAAATGTTAAATCTTTTCAGGTGAGGACGTGGCGGCTTGAGCGCTGAAGAAGATGGCCGCTTAACTCATCCACTCCCACTGACAGGGCTATTTAACTTGAAACTACGGAGGTATTATTCACTTTTTTTACACCCAAATTGACATGGGTACATCATCTAGGAGCTCCTCCACCTCGAGATCTCGGCCTCCCCGTGATTTAAGCAGTAATTCCTCACTCACAATCCTGGCTATGTTTAGGTCACATACAACTGCTATAGAGCCATCTCAAGCTGCGCAGTCAAATTCCGGTCAATCACAGGCTGATAACTCCCTCTCACAAAGGCCTGCTAATGACATTGTATTGATGCAACATCAACACCCCAGTATTACGGATTTACATTTAGTTGTGGCAGATATTAAAGATACACTCACAGCAGATATCCAATCTATTGCTGGGCACGTCAATGAAGTGGAAAAAATACAGGCCACGCATTCTGTTACAATTCGCATAGCCCATCAATCTATTGATACACACTCCCTTCAATTACGTGACCTTAATAGACACGCTGAAGATCTTGACAATCGTGGCAGACGCCACAATCTACGATTGAGAGGCCTTCTTGAATCAATCAATGTAGACAGACTTAAACCTACTGTTATGGATATATTTAATAATATTTGGGAAAAACCCCCTGCAACTCCAATAGGGATAGACAGAATACATCGCGCCCTCAGACCTAAAGGTAAAGATTTCGATCCGCTTAGGGATGTCATTTGTCACTTGATTGACTTTCAGCTTAAGGAGGATATTCTCAAAAAGGCACGCAATAATTCTAAAATCCTTTTTAATGGTACAGAATTGCATTTATTCCAAGATCTTTTTAGTATTACACTCCTTCTTGATGTTCTCCGCAAAAATGGGATTTCATACCTCTAGAAGTTTCTCTTTTGTCTATCTGCGTCGTCACTGGGCCGCACAGCCCTCCTCAGAGTGCCTGAAGATCTATGTCACTTTTGCACTATGCTGGATATTCCTTTTACTAAAGTACCGAATTGGTATGCTGAATTTCGTCCACGGATCACGGACTCTGCTCATCTCATTTGTGAACCGATGGACACCCAAATGATTAGTTACAGGTGACAACGATCACCGTCGGAACCACGTCCCTTGGAATCAGTCTCTGGTACTGACAGAAGATCGCATTCCATGAAAGCTCCTCAAACCTGCCGAGCTCGCCGGGGTAATTGAATCACTAGTATTTTGCTTACTGTTTCCATTTTCACGGATGTTTCCATTTAACCTGCTCTACTTAATATTTCTTTTTATCCAATAGTATTATTCTAAACGATACATTGTATTTAACTTTTCATGCACTCAACATGAAATGTATGTATTTCTTTTTCTTGTTTGACAGGATAGTTCATGTTACCACTTTTTTTATTAATTTTTTTATTTTTATTTTTTTATAATTTTATCTTTTGCTATGTCTTGGTTCACTTAACTTATAACATTGGATTTATTATATATTGTTTTTATTATATCTTATTCACACTCCAATTATTTATTCATTTTTATTAATATATTTATTTATTTATTTTTAATTACATGATACTTATAGCCAACACCAAGACTTTTACATTTTAGAATTTTTAGAATTTTAGAATTTTTAGATTTTAAGTTTTAAAATTTTAAAATTTTTAGATTTTTAACTTTTTAAATTATATATATTGGTCTGTGGTGACTATTAATTATACTATTATTTATTTATTTTTATTCTTGATTCCTTTACTCAAGAAAAAAAAAAAAGAGCAAACAATAAATACAAAAAAGGTGTAAATAACTCACATGAATACTTTGTAACATTCTTCAATGATAGGTTCATGATATTTTATTCATTACTTTCTCCATTTTTCTACATCTCTGTTCAACGGGTAGTTTACTATTAATTTACTATTAATTACTAAAACGCATCTATTCTGTGTTTAACCTCATTCCAACACAGTGGTATACGCTCATTCTACAATATTACAGTTTTTATTTATTTTTCTGTTGCCTATACCCCTCATTGATTTCCGTTATATTGGTAGATTTACTGTCTACAGTTAGCGGATCAACAAACAGGTTCTTGTTCATCTCCGCTTTCCTCATTTCACATTTATTTATTTATTTGTTTTTTCTTTTCTTTTTATTTACTTGCAGTATAACATTTTTTTCCTCTTTCCAAATTCTCTTATCATATAATGGCATATTCACATATCAAATCTTCTTTACCAACCATTAACCACTTTCAGACCGGACCAATTTGCTGGTCAAAGACCAGACCACTTTTTGCGATTCGGCACTGCGTCGCTTTAACTGACAATTGCGCGGTCGTGCGACGTGGCTCCCAAACAAAATTGACGTCCTTTTTTTCCCACAAATAGAGCTTTCTTTTGGTGGTATTTGATCACCCCTGTGGTTTTTATTTTTTGCGCTATAAACAAAAATAGAGCGACAATTTTGAAAAAAACGCATAATTTTTTTTACTTTTTGTTATAATAAATATCCCCCAAAAATATATAAAAAAAACATTTTTTTCCCTCAATTTAGGCCGATACGTATTCTTCTACATATTTTTGGTAAAAAAAATCACAATAAGCGATTATTGATTGGTATGTCACCCATGTGACATATACCATGTGACACCGCCCCACTGTCACTATATAAGTGGCAGCGCAGCGCGGCTCTGGCATTCCGGCCGGAGAGAGCGTCGTGTCAACATCTCCTGGAGAAGAAGAAGAAGAAGGGAAGGCGGCGGCGACAGCGGCGACAGAAGACCGGGCCACCGCCTCTAAAAGAGCTATAAGAAGGCGCGGTGGCCCGGCAGAAGAACCGAAGCGGGGGACAAGACCCCCGAAGTCAGGAGAAGAGGCCGGCGGCGGGGAGGAAGAAAGCCGGACTCCTCCGCTAGCAAAAGAGCTACAAGAAGATAGCGGAGGAGTCCGGCGAGAAGACCCCCGAAGACGGAAGACCCCCGGAGCTGTGCAATAAAATATTTTATCTCGTGTGTTGTTTTTTTTTTTTGGGTACTTTTATTTTACAGGTGAATGGGTAGGGGTACATTGTACCCCATACTCATTTACATAGGGTGGGGGGCCCCCTTATTAAAGGGGGCTCCCGGATTCCGATAAGCCCCCCGCCCGCAGACCCCGACAACCAACGGCCAGGGTTGTCGGGAAGAGGCCCTTGTCCTCATCAACATGGGGACAAGGTGCTTTGGGGTGGGGGGGGCGCGGCCCCCCCCTTCCCCAAGGCACCCCCCATGTTGAGGGCACGCGGCCTGGTACGGCTCAGGAGGGGGGGCTCGCTCGCTCGCCCCCCTTTCCTGGCCGGCCGGGTAGCGTGCTCGGACAAGGGTCTGTTGTGGACTTGGGGGGAACCCCCACGCCAATTTTTTTTCGGCGTTGGGGTTCCCCTTTAAGTTCATTCCAGGCGGCGGAGCCCATGACGTCTCCGTCGCGGGCCCCGCCTACCTTGACACGCGCTCGAAATGAGCGGACTGTCCTCCGCGTGTGTGGGCGAGTCCGTTCATTTCAAAAGTTGCGCGGACTTAGTACGACGAACTTAGTTTGCCGTATTAGTCCGCTCAAAAAGTGCCGTGTGTGGGCAAGTTCGTTCATTCAAAAGTTTGAGCGGACTGTTTGACGAACTTAGTTTGGGCAGACAGTCCGCCCGTGTGTACGCCGCCTCAATCTTTTGAATGAAGAATGGAGTAAGATTCATTCTTATATACATAAAGGTTCCATTAATATTTCTACTCAAGAAAGGGATGGGGAGGGAATATATGTCCGCCTCTGCAGCATGCACCATCATCGTTATCATAACCTTAGGCACGGCGATTACAAAGGTTGAGACATAATATCTGCATAGTTAGTGGTGTATTTGAAGGCAACCCAACAGGCCCATATTTTCTTTGCCAAATCAGATTTGCCACGGAGGCACCGACCTTGACCTTGATTAACCAACGGCGAAGCGTTGGGATCGTCCTTGTTTTCTAAAACTGTGGAATAAGAGTTTTTGCCGCATTAAGGAGGTGGGGCATAATTGATCTTTTATAGGGGCCTGTTGGTTTCCCTGTACAGTGGAATAAGATATACCATAGGTCATTAGGGACCTCCCAGCCCTGGATTTCTTTGATCCAATATAAGACAGCGAGCCAGAATGGACAAATCCTTGGGCAGTGCCACCATATGTGAGCATGAGTGGCCCTCTCCCCACACTCTCTCCAACACAGCGGTGACACCTGAGGGAAAACCTTATGGAGTACCACGGGGGTGTAGTGCCACCTGGCCAAAAGTTTATATGCCACCTCCGACATTTTTGAAGATCCAGAGGAAGTGTGTGCTAAGGTGAGAATAGTGGACTTTTGGGTCGAAGAGAGTTCTTTTTGAAGATCCAGTTGCGTAGGAATGTAGGGGTTCTGGTCGAGGCGAGGGACACCAATGCATAGTAAAAATAAGAAATGGGTTTCTCTATTGGATGGACATCAGAGAAAGCAGCTTCCAAAGGTGTCAGCTCAGTGAGGGAGGATAAGGGCTGCGGGAGTGAGTTAGCGAAAGCCACCAACTGGCGGTGTTTACAGCGGTCCATATAGGAAATGGGAGAGTCACATATTATGGCAGAAAGTGGTAAAATGCCAGAGGGGCCAGTGACCTGATGCAGGTAAGCTTTAGTTCCCAGATGCCAGGAGTGAAATAGTTATGCCCCGTCAAGGGCATCAAAGGTGAGTTTTAGGGCCACCCCTGGGTCCTACACAGGGAGTCCCATACCGTGGGGGATGACCGTGTCAACGGTGATGTATTAGCTGACAAGGTCCTAAATTTCCTCGGTATCCACATCTGTGTAGAGAGTTCCACGGTAACCCACAATTTGGTATCTTTACAGTATTTCCAATCGGACAGCCTGGCCAATACAATGGAGCAGTAGTAAAGCCTGAAATCCAGCATTGCTAGGCCTCCATCACGTTTAAGACGTATGAGTAAGGACTTAGGGAGTCTGGGTTTCTTCCTATTCCACACATATCTATACACCATGGAGTTCAATATCGTAAAGAACCCTACCCGTATCCCAAATGGGATCATCTGAAGCATGAAGAGCACCCTAGGCAGCAGGTTCATTTTGACCATCCCAATCCTCCCCATCCAGGAATGGTTCAGTTGGGACCATTTCTGAATATCCGATCTGAGTGTGTTAAGGAGGGGTAGGAAGTTTGTACGGAAGAGAGCCAGCAGAGTAGGCATGAGGTAAATACCCAAGTACTTCATGTGTCTTGTCTGCCAAGTAAAGGGGAAGGCCTGTTTCAAGTGTGACGCAGAGCGTGTGGGGACCGATATATTTAATAATTCCGATTTGGACATATTAATTTTAAAATTGGAGACCGTACCATAAGCCGAGAACTCAGACATAAGGTTTGGGAGGGTGAGTAGGGGTTGTTGGACATAGAATAATATATTGTCCTCATATGCTGTGTATTTATGTTCCATCTTGCCTACTGTTACGCCATGTATATTCGGGTTTTGTCTGACAATGGAGAGGAAGGGTTCTAAGGAGATTGGGAACAAAATTGGAGAGAGTGGGCAGCCCTGGCACGTGCCATTATGTAAGGTGAATGGGTCGCTTAAAATTCCGTTAATTTGTAATTGAGCAGTGGGTTGTTGATACAATGCCGAAATTCGGGACCACAGAGAAGGGCCGATTCCGAGGTGGGACAACGTCGCCATGAGGTACTCCCAGTCCACCCTGTAAAACGCCTTTTCAGCATCTGTAGAAAGTAACAGGGTGGGCTGGGAGATCCGTCGTACATACGCCATCAAAGAAAAAGTGTGCAGGGAGTTAACCCGTGCCTCCCTTCCCGGGATGAATCGCGTTTGTTCCTTTGATATCCACTGCGGGATCAGGGGGAGCAGTCTGTTTGCAATAGCTTTGGCATAGACATTTGCATCAATATTCAATAACGAGATGGGACGGTAGCAATCACTAGGGTCTTTCCCCGCTTTGGGGATAACCGTGATATGAGCGTGGATAGTCTCCGGACGGAGGGCCCCTCCAGTCAAGGTCACATTAGCATAGGTAGTCAGGTGGGGAACCAGTATGTCAGCGTAAGAGCGATAGTAAGTCACCGTGAGGCCATCAGGCCCCGGAGCCTTGCCACAAGCCATGCCTTTTAGGGAACCCAGGAGCTCCGCCGGCGTAAACTCACCCTCCAAGGAAGCCATGGTCTCTGAGGGGAGTTGTGGGAGGTCAGCACAGGCCAAGTAGTCCCAAATGAGTTGCCCCCTAGCTTCCTTGTCGCTAACAGCCTTGTGAACATGGTAGAGATGTTGATAGAACTCCCTGAACGTCCTGGCTATGTGTGGGGTGTCAAATGCCATAGTCCCTGTGGGGGTTTTAATTTTAGCAATGAATGCGGCGGCCTTCCGCTGTTTCACGGAATTGGCTAACAATCTGCTGGATCTATCCCCCATTCATAAAACCATTGGGATACCAGTCGAGAGCATTGTATCTGCTCCAGGTGCAAGAGGGATTTCAATGCCTCCCGTTTTACAGTCAGGGTGTGGAAAAGGGCCGGGGTCTGGTTCAGTTTGTGTTGTCACTCTAAGTGTTTAATTTCCCACAGTAGGACAGCCTGGTGTAATACACGTTCCTTCTTTTTCCTAGCCCCCAACTCCATGAGCTTACTGTCAGGGCTGGCTTAGCCCTTCCTCCTCTGGGCTGGCCGCTCAGCTGTCAGCTAATTGCCATCTCTCTTCTCTCTCTTCAGTTACCAGCTGTTCCCGATGATGCTCGTCTGGCCTGCCTATATATATAAGTCTTCCAGCTCATTTCTACTTTGCCTTCATGTTTGGTCACATCACTAGGAAGCATCTCCTGCTGTTTCAAGACTGGCTTGCTAACATCTCTCCTGGCTTTCATCCTGCTTGCAGTTGCTCTCCGTGGATCCCTGACGTCTGGACTGGCTGATTACCTGATCTGGTTTATGAACTTTGGACTGGCTGACTACCCGATCTGGCTACTGGACTCTGGCTATGCTTGACTACGCTTTTTCCTATTTATCTTTTTATTTTTATTAATAAACAAGTGTGATTAGATTGTACTTCTGTCTCTGTCTGTTTCATGGTTCCTGACACTTACCTCTAATAAATACCTTGTGGGCCTCCCATAATACGCCTGGGGAAACATCGGGACTTACATTATTCTTAAAGTAAAATGCTAATTCCTCGCCTATTATTTTCCTGTCTAACTCCTCAGATATAAGATTCTCATTTAGCTTCCAATTAGTGGGTTTAAGGGGTAGCGACTCTACTTTGATAGCGAGTGAGATTGGCGCGTGATCCGATAAGGGAGAGGTTTATATGCCTAATCTCACTATTAATGGCAAGTGTTGATGGTCAATGAAACATAAATCAATTCTAGAATACGTCTGGTGTACCGAGGAATAGTGGGTGAAATCTCGTTCCTGCGGGTGAGTAATCCTCCAAGCATCCATCAGCTGTGATTCATGGAGCTGTGTACGGATTAACTTCAACCGACTGTAAGATAAAGATGAGCCACCCCTAGAGGTGTCCAGAGTTGGCTCCAAAGGAACATTAAAATCACACACTAGGAGGACGCACCCACTGGCAAAACCCTGCAAAGAGTTAAGTGTAGAGGCAATAAAGCCCGCCTGATCCCGATTGGGGGAATAAAGAGTGGCTAGAGTGCATGGCATGTTGCCCAAGGTGCCCTTCAGAAACAAAAAGCGTCCAGCAGGATTGCTTAACATAGACTCCAGTGTGAACACGGTTCCCTTGCGCAGCCCAATGGCCACTCCCTTAGCTTTGGAAACGTCCGAGAGGCTATAGTACTAGACATGTGCAAAAGCAAAAAATTTGTTTAGTTTTGTTTCGTTTTAATTCGTTAATTCATTTTGTTTAGTTATATTCGTTAAATTTGTTTTTCGGATTTCGTTTCGTTTTCTACCGAATATCGAAAAATCGGTCGCATTTGAAAATATTTCAACCAAATTCGAAAATATTTCTACCGGATTCAAAATGATTTCAACATGATTCAAAATTATTTCAACCGCATTCAAAACTATTTCAACCGGATTCGAAAATATTTTGCGACCCGAATTTAGGGCCATGTATCTCGGGGTCACTTGGTGCTAGAAACCCCAGATGTTGTAGTGCTAGTTCTATTGTGTTTGCATACCAAATTTGGTGTTTTTAGCTATAAGTGACCCCGAGATATGTGGCCCCAAAGTCGGGTCGCAAAATGTAATTCTCTGCTGCAGAAAAGCGCTTGACATTTTGTGACCCGACTTTGGGGCCACACATCTTGGGTGCTAGAAACCCCAAATTTGGAGATGGTGTAGTGCTTGTTCTATTGTGTTTGCATACCAAATTTGGTGTTTCTAGCTATAAGTGGTCCCCGAGATACGTGGCCCCAAAGTCGGGGCGCAAAATGTCATTCTCTGCTGCAGAAAAGTACTTGGCATATTGCCCATATCTGGGGTCACTTGGTGGCAGGTGACATGGCAAGTGGATAATCCACAACTTGGTCACGTGGCACTCGTAGCCGGTCACGTGGCACTCGTGGCTGGCCACGTGGCAAGTGGACAATACACAACTTGTGGCAGGTGACGTGGCAAGTGGACAAATACAATACACAACTTGTGGCAAGTGGACAATGACATATAGCATATGCACTTGCCTTGCGATCGACATCCGTGACTTCTTCAATCAGGCATGCTGACAACTTCATTGATACCATAAATATAAATGAAATAAGATGTGTGTGTTTTTTTGCACTGGTACACTGCAAGTATGAGAAGTTGATGTGACAGATGTATATATGTAAGTAACTAATCATCTTCCAAAATATCTAATTCAAATAGAAAGGATTAGAACAGAATAGAAAAAAATAGAATTTAATAGAATAAAATAGAAAGAATATACAACCATCTTCTGAAATTCGAATTTGAATAGAATAAATGTAAATTTCGAATAGTATGAATTCAAAATTTTTAATTAATTAATTTTCAATTTGGATAGAAAATATTATAATAAAATAGAAAATTGACTAAAAAAACGATAGAACAGAACAGAATATATTATATTTTATTCTGTTCTATTGTTTTTCTAGTCTATTCTTTTATATTTTTTTATTAAAATCTTTTCTATTAAAATCGAAATCATTTACTAAATTTGAATTTTGGAAGATGGTTATATTTTTTTTTCTGACATTTGAATTTCGTATAGAATGAATTCGAATTTGAATAGAAAAGATTAGAATGGAAATAGACTAGAACAATAGAACAGAATAGAATATAGATACTATCTATTTATTTTTTATTTTTTTTGCAGATTACTATTTGTTTCCATAAGATCTCCAGCAGACTATTAGCATCTATTTCATTTTTTACAGATCTCCTGCAGACTATTAGTATCTATTTCGTTTTCTCACCAGATCTCCTGCAGACTATTAGCAGCCATTTCACTTTTTTTTGCAGATCTCCTGCAGACAGACTTACTTTGCAGATTACTATTTATTTCCATCAGCTCTCCTGCAGTATATTAACATCTATTTCATTTTTTTTGCAGATCTCCTGCAGACTTTTAGCATCAATTTAATTTTTCTTTTATTTGTTTATTTTTGCATTAGAGCAGCCATTTCCTTTATTTCAGCAGATCTCCTGCAGACTATTAGCATCTATTTAATTTTTTTGCAGATTACTATTTATTTCCATCAGATCTCTTGCAGTGCCCTGTGACTGGCCACGAGTGCCACGTGACCTGCCACGAGTGCCACATGGCCAAGTTCTGTATTGTCCACTTGCCAGGTCACCTGCCACAAGTTGTGGGGTTCCTAGCACCAAGCGACCCCGAGATATGGGCAATATGTCAAGTACTTTTCTGCAGAAGAGAATGACATTTTGCGACCCGACTTTGGGGCCACGTATCTCGGGCCACTTGTAGCTAGAAACCCCAAATTTGGTATGCAAACACAGTAGAACTAGCACTACAAAATCACCAAATATCTAGCACCAAGTGACCCCAAGATACGTGGCTCCAAAGTCAGGTCGCAAAATGTCATTCTCTGCTGCAGAAAAGTGCTTGACATTTTGCGACCCGAATTTGGAGCCCCGTAACTCGGGTCACTTGGTGTTAGAAACCCCAAATTTGGAGATGTTGTAGTGCTAGTTCTACTGTGTTTGCATACTAAATTTAGGGTTTCTAGCTACAAGTGGCCCCGAGATATGTGGCCCCAAAGTCTGGTCGCAAAATGTCAATCACTTTTCTGTAGCAGAGAATGACATTTTGCGACCCGCATTTGGGGCCACATATCTCGGGGCCACTTTCTAGCTGTGCTTTGAACCCTATAACTTGTGGCAGGTGATGTGGCAAGTGGACAATCCACAACTTGGTCACATGGCACTCATGGCCGGTCAAGTGGCACTCGTGGCCGGTCAAGTGGCACTCATGGCAGGTGGACAATACACAACTTGTGGCAGTTGATGTGGCAAGCGGATAATACACAACTTGTGGCAGGTGACGTGGCAAGTGGACAATACAAAACTTGTGGCAGGTGACGTTGCAAGTGGACAATACACAACTTGTGGCAGGTGATGTGGCAAGTGGACAATACACAACTTGTGGCAGGTGACGTGGCAAGTGGACAATCCACTACCTGGTCACATGGCAGGTTACGTGGAACTTGTGGCCGGTCACGTGGCACTCGTGGCAGGTGTCGTGGCAAGTGGACAATACACAACTTGGAGCAGGTGATGTGGCAAGTGGACAATCCCCAACTTGGAGTTTGGGTTAGGGTTTCCCCTTGAAGAATAAGGCTTGGACTCAGTGATAAAATAAAAATAAATAGAAAAATAATATTTTCTACTATTCTGTTCAATTGTTTTTCTAGTCTATTCTTTTCTATTCTAATTCATTCTATAGGAAATTCGAATTTCGGAAGATATATATATATATATATATATAGATATAGATATATATATCTATATCTATATATATCTCTATATATCTCTCTATCTTCTGAAATTCTAATGTAGTAGTATAAAAATTTGGATCTAATTCAAATAGAAAATATTAGAATAGAAAATAATAGACTAAGAATAGACTATAATAAAATATAATATATATTATTTTAGTTTCCATTGTTTTGAGTTATTTTCAAATCTATTCTCAAATTCACATTTATACTATTCAAAGTTATAATTTCAGAAGAAGGTCATATTCTTCTATAGTATTTTATTACATTCTATTTAATTCTATTCTGTTTTTTACTATTTTTTTATTTTCATTCTATTGTGTTATTATTTTTTCTATTTTACTGTATTCTTTTTTAGAAATCGATTTATATTTTTTCAATTTTTATTCAAATTTGTTTTCGAATTCGATTCGAATTGTTTTCAAATTCGATTTGAATTGTTTTCAAATTCAAATTTTTTTCGAATTTGATTCGAATTTCGTCCAAATTCGGTTGAATTCGTTAGCATTATAATTCGGTAATTCGGATGCATCCGAATGTCCGAATAATGAAAATTCGTCCGAATTTTCAATTCGGAAGGAAACTAGATGCACATGTCTATATAGTACCACATGGGGTATTTTGGGGAGTGTAACCTAACCAAGGTCGTTTGGGTGAGGTGGGTCTGCTGAAGGAAGACCACATCTCCCTGCAATCGATCCAGCTCCCTGTATAGACTGTGCCTTTTCCCTGGGGCATGCAGACCCTTAATATTAAAGGATAGAAGATTCACTGTGGCCATGGAGTCTCGAGGAGTGGAACCACGTACACCGTAATATCACTGTTACAGAGCCAAGGCGGACAGGGCCTACATGGGTGAGGGGGGTAGGAAAGAGTAGAGGTGAGGGCAGGGAAAGGGAGGGAAACAGAAGGGGAGAAAGTGAAGAGGAGCAAAGAAATAAAAGACGAGATATCAGAAGAGAAAAGAACATAAACACCAGACAAAAAAACTGTATAAGAACAGCTATAGGTGCACGCATAGACAATGTGGTGCAAAAGCAGGCTGCGTGTCCGGCCCAGCACCCCCATACCCGCCGCCCCATACAGGGCTAGGGCACCGAGACGCTACGCCAAATGGCTCCCGCTGGAGAAGGGGGAGGCGGAGCTCGGGCAAACGGATGCAAACCACACCATGGGGGTCTGAGCAGCGTCCCAGTGGCCCGTCGCCGGCACCGCACAAAGAACTCACAGCATCTTGGTGGGAGTGAAAAGAAAAATACATAAAGCAGGGCATAAATCCAAAACAATAACTGGAATCAAACAGAACACAATGTCTAATCATGAGCATGGTCCCCCAATTAGTCCTGTGGGAACAGCAGGAAGTGACCTACCCCCATGTTTGTAAGGCTTGTTAATCAAGGCAATAAGCAAGGCCTAACAGAAGTTTCGGGGTAGGTAGAGTACAAAGCTCTTAACAGGTGTTATCCCCAAAAGGCAACAAAGTGATCCCGGGTAAAAAGGTCAACAGGGGGTATACTTGCAGTAACCGAGGATCCCGCTCCGGCCGGAGAAGGAAGCGATATGGCTCTCCTTGGTTTCAAGATGGACGCTCCAGGGAGGAGGCTTGTTGTTTACGGCCCACTTTCTGCCAGTCTTGGTCGTTGCCACCTGGTGAGGGTGGGATGCCATCTTGCCAGCCAGGCAAACACGGAACAGCGACATGTAAGTCCTTACAGAATTTTTCCAGGCCCTCCGGAAAAACGGAGGAGCGTGGTTTTACCGTCTGCGGTGGTGATCAGGGCCGCTGGGAAGCCCCACTTGTATTTAATGGAGGCCGTAAGAGGACACAGGGCCCTGCGTCTGTCCAGAGTCTCCCTTGCCAAATCGGGGAAGAAGGAGTGCTTTGCGCCATCAAAGTCGAGTGGCGTGGCGTCTCTGGCCTTCTGCATTATCATCTCCTTCTCTGGGTAGTGATGGACCCTGCAGATGACATCACGCGGAGTATCAGTAGCGAGGCTACAAGGGCGAAGGGCTCTGTGCACCCGGTCAATTTTCAAGGGGGCATCCGCCTCCCTACCCAGGAGTCCATTAACAATGCCTGACAGACGGTAGTAGGTCATCGTCTCTGGTCACCTCCAGGAGGCCTCTAATCCTAATATTGTTACGTCTATTGCGATTCTCCTGGTCCTCGATTTTATAGGGTCATCCGATGTGCGATGGCAAGCTGGTGGGTGGTCGCCTGCAGTGTCCTGATAGTGCTCGCATGGCGGTCTAAGCGCTGTTCAGATTCCTCCAACCTTAGCAGCACCTGGGACAGGTCAGAGCAGACCGCAGAGACCTCTTTCTTAACCTGCTCCAGGTTCAACAGCATAGATGCCAGGTCGGACTTGGTCGGGAGATCGCTCACCCTTGTTGCCGCTCCCTTGTTGCCACTCCGGCTGATCCAGGCAGACCATCCTCTCCTCTCTAGTCGGTCGAGGAGTCAGGCAAGTGCGGTCTGTGTTCCGGCCTATCTCGGGAGGTGGTGCCCGTCCCCAACAGCGCGCTGCGTGGCGAGCAGCCTAGTCCGCCTTGCTCCTCCGTATCCTCGGGTTCCGTGGAAAGAAACCTCTTAATTGACCCTGTTGAAGCACCCTTCTTGGGTAGGGACTTGCCCGTCTTCCGCCCCATCGTCGGGTGGAGTGGCTGTGATATCGTAGCGATATAGATAAGTTAGCTGTGCCGGTGTCTTGTCATATAACGTCCTCCATCCGATAGTGTCCGCTGCGTACTGCGCATGCGCAGTACACAGCAACACAGATTCCGAAAATTGCCGAGGATGAACGGCGCCTGCGCCTTGAGTCCAGTTTCTAGCCCCACTATCCAAGTGGACATAGAGTAGGAATAAAAAAGAGCCGAGCGCAGCGAGGCCGAGCCCGAAGCGTGGGGAGCGAAGCTCGCCCGCGAGGGGCTCTCTAATATTCACAACCCTATGTCCACTTGGATGGTGGGGCTACCACCTCCCCTCACGGCGCAGGCGCCGTTCAGCTTCGGAGATTTTACGAAGCTTCGTCTGCTCCGTACTGCGCATGCGCAGTACGGGGCGGACACTATTTGATGGCCGGACACTATACGGCAGAACACAGGCACTGGAGCTCACGGAGAACACGTCCGCTCTAGTGTATTGCCTAAACCACGCCCCCGATAACATGTCTATTTTAATGTTACTCATTGTACATTTGTACTACTATATTGTTATTCAATTGTTCTTACTTATATGTATTACAATAAACTTTATTGCAACAAAAAAAATCTTTTCAGGTGTGCTGTGAATTTTTTTTCGATCTTTTTGGTGCGCTGCAAGACAAAAAAGTTAGAGAAACATTGCTCTGGATCAACTGTGGGTATAGGATAAGTTATATGGAAGCTTTCTATTTGTTTTTAATTGGTTGTACTAGATAGATGTATATATTCAACCTGAATACTGTAACTATGTGTAGGTAAAAGTGTAGAAAAGTATCCGTCTGTATAGATTTGTTACATTGCAGCTGCAAGTTTCCAGTCGGCAAGGAAAAAGTTAAATTTTTTTAGCTACAGATAACAGTAATCTATTTTAAAGCAACATAAAGAGACAAACAGAGATTAGGGCCAGGGACAGGGAGCAGTCAGTCAGTTGAACAGGAAAGTCCCTGGTCTACATTTCAAAGCTCAGTTTCACATAAAGTCACCAATGAGAATTGAGTGTAATATTTGCATCATCTGTATCTGGGTAGACGGTCTCTTCAAAGGTTGGAGAAAGCAGTCTGTAATAGAGAAAGCTTAGATATATCTCATTCATAGACATGATCCTTTATGCTTCTTAGGGCTGCTTCATAGCACATCATTTTATTCTGCATCAAAAAGGCATGGGCAGTGATTAACTCGGAGTTACACCCTATTTTTTCACTTTGGCCCCAGGCATTGCTTACTGCTGAATTTTTTTATTAATTTTTTCCACATTTAACCACTTAAGGACCAGGCTTATTTGAAATCAGTTTTTTTTATTCCTAGCAAATTACTTAGAGCACCCAAACATTATATATATATATATATATATATATATATATATATATATATATATATATATATATATATATATATATTTATTTATTTTTTTCAGACACCCTAGAGAATAAAATGGCAGTCATTGCAGTACTTTATGTCACACCATATTTGTGCAGCGATCTTACAAGCGCAATTTTTTGGGTTAGAAAAACACACTTTTTTGAATAGTAAAGTAAGCCCATTTTTTTTTTTTAAATTGTGAAAGATAATATTATGCAGAGTAAATTGATACTAAACATGTCATGTTTCAAAATTGTGCCACTCGTGGAATGGCGATAAACTTTAAGCCCTAAAAATCTCCATAGGTGACGTTTAAAAATTTCTACAGGTTATCAGTATTGAGTTACAGAGGAGGTCTAGTGCTAGAATTATTGCTCTTGCTCTAACGATTGCGCGCAAGCTCAGCGGGATGGGGCACTTTAAATTTTTTATTTATTTTTTATTTTACTTTTTATTTTTTATTTTAACACTTTCCTTTAAAAAAAAACATTGAGTCACTTTCATTTCTATTACAAGGAATCTAAAAAAGCATGACTGGACCTCTTAAATATGAGATCTGGGGTCAAAAAGACCACAGATATAACATTTACACTCCCACCCCCGATAAAGTGATCTTGCAGCAAAAAAAAAAATTCCCCTTTAAGACAATTGGGTGGAAGTGACGTTTGATCCAATGATGTGGAGCCAAGCGGGGGGCCATCTTTCTCTCACTTGGCTCCAGGCTGCAAGGGGAGAGGACCCAATCATCTCTGCCGCTACCAACGGCTCCAGTAAGTGACAGAGACCACTGGAGCGTGGCGGGTGTGGGGGCCGAATCCGCCACCAAGACCACTTTTATCTGAAAGAAGAGGATGCCGGAGTTATGGTAGCTCCTTTAAGAACCGTAGCAGGTGTGACAGAGGAGAAGAGACAGATCTTCTGTTCCTACCAAGTAGAAACAATGATCTGGCTTCTCCTCTAGTCATTCCCATCCCCTCACAGTTAGAAACACCTCTCCAGGGAACACAGTTAACCCCTTGATCACCCCTTAGTGTTAACCCCTTCCCTGCCAGTGACATTTATACAATAATCAGTGCATTTTTATAGCACTGATCGCTGTATGAATGTCAATGGTCCCAAAAAAGTATGAAAAGTGTCGGATCTATCCGCTGCAATGTCAAAGTCCTGATAAAAATCACTGATCACCGCCATTACTAGTAAAATAAAATAAAAATTAAAAAATGGCATAAAAATTCCATAAATCTATTCCCTATTTTGTAGACGCTATAACTTTTGCGCAAACCAATCAATATGCGCTTATTGCGATTTTTTTTTTATTACCAAAAATATGTAGAATACATATCGGCCTAAGCTGATGAAGAAATTTGTTTTAAAAAGATTTTTGGGGGGATAATTATTATAGTAAATATATATATATATATATATATATATATATATATATATATATATATATATATATATATATATATATATATATATATATATATATATTTTTTTTTTTTTTTTTTAAATTGTCTGTATTTTTTTTGTTTATAGGAGCATAAATTGCACATTCCATTTCCTGACAACTTATCACATTTTTGAAGGCCCTGGAGCACCAGGACAATGGAATTACACACAAAATGACCGCATTTTGGAAAGTAAACACCCCAATGTCTATTCTATGAGGCATAATGAGTCTTTTGAATGGTTCCTTTTTCCACAAGTCTTCGTAAAACGTGGAAAGAAAATTAAAACATTTTTTTTTTTTTTTTTACACAAAGTGGTCAGTTTATAAGATATTTCTAACTCAAAGCATGTATATAGCAAAAATGACACCCCAAAATACATTCTACTATTCCTCCTGAGTATTTTGATACCACATGTGTGAGACATTTATACAGCCTGCCCACATACAGAGGTCAGACATGCAGGGAGCACCGTCAGGCGTTTTAGGGACATAAATTACACCTCTCATTTCCTAATGACCTATCACATTTTTGAAGGCCCTGGAGCACCAGGACAGTGGAATTACCCACAAAATTACCCCATTTTGGAAATCAAACAACCCAACGTATATTCTATGAAGCATTATCTTTTGAATGGCTAATTCTTTTACACAAGTCTTCAGAAAACGTGGGAAGAAAATGAAAACCTATTTTTGTATACACAAAGTTGTCAATTTATAAGATATTTCTAACTCATACCATGTATATAGCAAAAATTACACCCCAAAACACATTCTGCTACTCATCCTAAGTATGGCAATACCACATGTTTGAAACTTTTACACAGCCAGTCCACATACAGAGGCCCAACATTGAAGTAGTACCTTCAGGCATGCTAGGAGCATAAATTACCCATCTCATTTCATTCCTACCTATCACACTTTTGAAGGCCCTGGAGTGCAAGGACAGTGGAGTTACCCACAAAATGACCCCTTTTTAAAAAAAAAAACAACCCAACGTGTATTATATGAAGCATCATGAGTCTTTTAAACAGGTAATTCGTTTACACAAGTCTTCAGAAAATGTGGAAAGAAAATGAAAAACTATTTTTGTTTACACAAATTTGTCAATTTATAAGATATTATTAACTCATACTATGTATATAGCAAAAATTACACCCCAAAACACACCAGGACAATGTAATTACCCACAAAATGACCCAATTTTGGAAAGAAAACACCCCAAAGTACTGTATATGATATGAGGCTGCAGATACTTACTCGGATACTCTAATGGGCTGTAGATAGATACTCAGTTACTCTGATGGGCTAATGACAGGTACTCCGTTACTCTGATGGGCTGGTGACAGGCACTCAGGTACTCAGATGGGCTGTGACAGGTACTCAGGTACTCAGATGGGCTGTGACAGGGCGGCACTGGTGGGCACTGATAGGCGGCACTGGTGATGAAGATGAACTGTGACAGGTACTCAGATGGACTGTGACAAGTACTCAGATGGAGTACATGTTTTTTTCCACAAATAGAGCTTTCTTTTGGTAGCATTTGATCACCTCTTCGGTTTTTCTTTTTTTTGTTAAAAAAATGTAAAAAGACAGAATTTTAAAATAAAAATATTTTTTATATTTTGTGATAAAATTTTGCAAACAGGTAATTTTTCTCCTTCATTGATGTACGCTGATGAGGCTGCACTGATGGGCACCGATGGGCTGCTCTGATGGGCACTGATGGGCTGCACTGATGGGCAGCGATAGGGCAGCACTGGTGGGCACTGATAGGCGGCACTGGTGACTCAGATGAACTGTGATAGGTACTCAGATGGACTGTGACATGTACTCAGATGGACTGTGACAGGTACTCAGATGGGCTGTGTCAGGTACTCAGGTACACAGATGGTCTGTGACAGGTACTCAGGTACTTAGATGAACTGTGACAGATAATCAGATGGGCTGTGACATGTACTCAGATGGGCTGTGGCAGATTCTCAGGTACTCGGATACTCAGATGAACTGTGACAGGTACTCGGTTGGACTGTGACAGGTACTCAGGTACTCAGATGGGCTGTGACAGGAACTCAGATGAACTGTGACAAGTACTCAGATGGACTGTGACATGTATTCAGATGAACTGTGACAGATACTCAGAAGGGCTGTGACAGGTGCTCAGATACTCGGATACTCAGATGAACTATGACAGGTACTCAGATGGACTGTGACAGGTACTCAGGTACTCAGATGGACTGTGACAGGTTCTCAGATGGACTGTGACAGGTACTCAGGTACTCAGATGGACTGTTACAGGTACTCAGGTACTCAGATGGGCTGTGACAGGAACTCAGATGAACTGTGACAGGTACTCAGATGGATTGTGACATGTACTCAGATGGACTTTGACAGGTACTCAAATGGGCTGTGACAGATACTCAGGTGCTCAGATGGGCTGTGACAGGTACATAGGTACTTAGATGAACTGTGACAGATACTCAGATGGGCTGTGACAGGTGCTCAGGTACTTGGATGGACTGTGACGGGTACTCAGATGGACTGTGACAAGTACTCAGATGGAGTACATGTTTTTTTCCACAAATAGAGCTTTCTTTTGGTAGCATTTGATCACCTCTTCGGTTTTTATTTTTTGTTAAAAAAAAGTAAAAAGACAGAATTTTAAAATAAAAATATTTTTTATATTTTGTGATAAAATTTTGAAAACAGGTAGTTTTTCTCCTTCATTGATGTACGCTGATGAGGCTGCTCTGATGGGCACTGATGGGCTGCACTGATGGGCAGCGATAGGGCAGCACTGGTGGGCACTGATAGGCAGCACTGGTGACTGAGATGGACTGCGACATGTACTCAGATGGACTGTGACAGGTACTCAGATGGGCTGTGTCAGGTACTCAGGTATACAGATGGTCTGTGACAGGTACTCAGGTACTTAGATGAACTGTGACAGATAATCAGATGGGCTGTGACATGTACTCAGATGGGCTGTGACAGGTTCTCAGGTACTCGGATACTCAGATGAACTGTGACAGGTACTCAGATGAACTGTGACAGGTACTCAGATGGACTGTAACAGGTACTCAGGTATTCAGATGGACTGTGACAGGTACTCATATGGGCTGTGACAGGTACTCAGATGGGCTGTGACAGGAACTCAGATGAACTGTGACAGGTACTCAGATGGACTGTGACATGTATTCAGATGGGCTGTGACAGGTACTCAGGTACTCAGATGGGCTGTGACAGGTACTCGTGTACTCAGATGGGCTGTGACAGGTACTCAGGTACTCAGATGGGCTGTGACAGGTACTCGGGAACTTAGATGAACTGTGACAGATACTCAGATGGGCTGTGACAGGTGCTCAGGTACTCGGATACTCAGATGAACTATGAAAGGTACTCAGGTACTCAGATGGACTGTGACAGGTACTTAGGTACTCAGATGGACTGTGGCAGGTACTCAGATTGACCGTGACAGGCACTTAGATGGACTGTGACAGGTACTCAGGTACTGAGATGGGCTGTGACAGGAACTCAGATGAACTGTGACAGATACTCAGATGGACTGTGACATGTACTCAGATGGACTTTGACAGGTACACAAATGGGCTGTGACAGATACTCAGGTACTCAGAGTGGCTGTGACAGGTACTCAGGTACTTAGATGAACTGTGACAGATACTCAGATGAACTGTGGCAGGTACTCAGGACAGGTACTCAGATGGACTGTGACAGGTACTCAGATGGACTGTGACAGGTACTCAGGTACTCAGATGGGCTGTGACAGGAGCTCAGATGAACTGTGACAGGTACTCAGATGAACTGTGTGACAAGCCTCGTCCCCGATAGCAGCTCTGCGCATGCCTAGGGTCACGCATGAGCGCCGTGCACGTGAACAGTACATGCGACCGGCTGTGATTGGACACAGTCAGGCACGTGGTAAAGAACCATTTTTTATTGGCTCTTTACACGAATCTGGGATGGGCTGTGTCCAAGGGACACTCCTCATCCCCGAACGCTCCCCCGGGGGCCCGCAGGAGTGGCGAGAATCCTAGGGCATCATATGACGCCTGCCCAGGATGGGAGATCCCATCTGTGGACGTCATTTGACTATGGCCTGTTATTGAAGTGGTTAAAATTGATAGCGTTTTGAAACCTTTAACATATTGAAAAATTAAATGGTATATTAATATAAAAACACAATCTCTGTCAGTCTATCGTTCATTGGTTCCTTTCGTAATGCAAGATCTTGGGAGAAATCGATCGCTCGAATTGAATTATAATAATAGAGACCGTTCCATGTGTTTGTTCCATTTGTTGACTTTGGAGCCTCGCTTCAATCTGATTTGCTCTCTTAAGCAGGCTGTGAATATTTTTCTATTTTTTTGGTGCGACGCAAGACAAAAAAGAGATAGAAATAGAGAAACATTGCTCTGGATCAACTGTGGGTATAGGATAAATTATATGGAAGCTTTCTATTTGTTTATTTGTTTTTAATTGTTTGTACTAGATGGATGTATTTATTCAATCTGAATACTGTAACTATGTGTATGTAAAAGTGTAGAAAAGTATCCGTCTGTATAGATTTGTTACATTGCAGCTGCAAGTTTCCAGTCGGCAAGGAAAAGGTTCAATTTTTTAGCTATGGATAACAGTAATCTATTTAAAAGCAACATAAAGAGACAAACAGAGATTAGGGCCAGGGACAGGGAGCAGTCAGTCAGTTGAACAGGAAAGTCCCTGATCTACATTTCCAAAGTTCAGTTTCACACAAAGTCACCAATGAGAATTGAGTGTAATATTTGCATCATCTGTATCCGGGTAGACGGTGTCTTCAAAGGTTGGAGAAAGCAGTCTGTAATAGAGAAAGCTTAGATAAATCTCATTCATAGACATGATCCTTTATGCTTCTTAGGGCTGCTTCATAGCAGATCATTTTATTCTGCATCAAAAAGGCATGGGCAGTGATTAACTCGGAGTTCCACCCTATTTTTTTCACTTTGGCCCCAGACATTGCTTACTGCTATGCCATCAATGTTTGGGAATTTTCTAATGTATGCTTTGTAAGCGCTATCGCACTTTGAATGAAAATTACACGGTCATACAACACTGTACCCAAATTCATTTATTTATCATTTTTTCCCACAAATAAAACTTTCCTTTGGTAGTATTTGATCACCTCTTCGGTTTTTATTTTTTGTTAAAAAAATGTAAAAAGACTGAATTTAAAAAAAAAAAAGTATATATTTTTTTATAACATTTTGCAAACAGATAATTTTTCTCCTTCATTGATGTACGCCGATGAGGCTACGCTGATGGGCACCGATAGGGCAGCACTGGTGGGCACTGATAGGCGGAACTGGTGACTCAGATGAACTGTGACAGGTACTCAGATGGGCTGTGACAGGTGCTCAGGTACTCGGATGAACTGTGACAGGTACTCAGATGGACTGTGATATGTACTCAGATGGACTGTGACAGGTACTCAGGTACTCAGCTGGGCTGTGACAGGTATTCAGATGGGCTGTGACAGGAACTCAGATGGACTGTGACATGTACTCAGATGGGCTGTGACAGGTGCTAGGGTACTCGGATACTCAGATGAACTGTGAGGCCGCATACACACGCGCGGACTGTTCGCCCAACTTTGTCCGCTGAACAGTGTTTGGGCGGACAGTCCGCTCGTGTGTGGGCTTTCAGCGGACAGTTTCAGCGGACAGTTTGACGGACAAGGTTTTTCGGAAATTCCGTAAAACTGTCCGCTGAAACCTTGTTTCAGCGAACAGTCCGCTCGTGTGTAGGCTTGTTCGTCAAACAAAGTTGCACGCATGCTCAGAAAGGATTTTCACGCCGAAAGCTATAATGCAGTGTATAGGACGTCGTATTTTTCGTCCCGTCGTACGTGCCGTTCACGTCATCGCGCACGGTTTCAGCAAACTGTTCGTACGTCGTGTGTGGCCATGTCCGTCCATGCTAAGTTTGAGCGGACTGTTTGCCGAAACTGTTGGACGGACAAAGTTGGGCGAACAGTCCGCGCGTGTGTACGCGGCCTGACAGGTACTCAGGTACTCAGATGAACTGTGACAGGTACTCAGGTACTCAGATGAACTGTGACAGGTACTCAGGTACTCAGATGAACTGTGACAGGTACTCAGGTACTCAGATGGACTGTGACAGGTACTTGGGTACCCATATGGACTGTGACAGGTACTTTGATGGCTGGTGACAGGTCCCCTTTACTAGGGGGGGAAATCAGTGTGATTGGGGTACACTGTAAGCGGTAACAAGATGTTACTACAATCTCCTTCTCACATAAGATTGGTGTGTGAGAAGGAGAACCCGGTAACATCTCATTACCACGGTTTTTGACATTCTGTGACTGGCTGTGATTGGACACAGCTGGCCACGTGGCCAAGAGCCAATTTCATTGGCTCTTTACTGCAGTCGGGGTTGGGCTGTGTCAGAGTGACAAGCCTCGTACCCGATCGCCGCTCTGCGTACGCCCTAGGGTCACGCATGAGCGCAATGCACGTGAACAGTACATGTGACCGTACAGTACATGTGGACAGTACAGGTGACCGGCTGTGATTGCACACAGCCAGGCACGTGGTAAAGAACCATTTTTTTATTAGCTCTTTACACTAATCTGGGATGGGCTGTGTCCGAGGGACACTCCTCATCCCCGATCGCGAGAGTGGCGTGGCGAGAATCCTAGGGCGTCATATGACGCCTGCCCAGGATGGGAGATCCCATCTGCGGACGTCATTTGACTATGGCCTGGTATTGAAGTGGTTAAAGTTGATAGCATTTTGAAACCTTTAACATATTGAAAAATTAAATGGCATATCAATGTCGCAAAAGTTAAAAAAGGTAACACACTGTATATAAAATGCAATCTCTGTCAGTCTATCGTTCATTGGTTCCTTTCGTAATGCGAGATCTCGGGAGAAATCGATCGCTCAAATTGAATTATAATAATAGAGACCGTTCCATTTGTTTGTTCCGTTTGTTGACTTTGGAGCCTCGCTTCAATTTGATTTGCTCTCTTAGGCTGGGTTCACACCGGAGCGATGCGGGAACGCCGTGAATCCGCTGCGTTTTCCCGCATTGCATGCCTCCCGCCGGCAGTTCACACTGCCCTATGCGGACTGCTGGGAGTGTCAGTGAAATGTTAATGACACCCCCAGATCAGTTCGCATATCGCAGTGCGATCTGCAAACTCGGACAGGAATCGGATTGCATGGTGTGAACACCCATGCGATCCGATTCTGCTGCGGACCAAAAAAAGGGTCCCGTGCGAGTTTGTGGCAGGTGCGATGCGAATTCAGCCATACTATCTGTATGGCTGAACTCGCATCGCACAGAGATCGGATGTGATTTGCACTGCAGTGTGGTGCGAATCACATCCGGGTCTCCCAGCCGCAGCGGTGTGAACTCAGCCTTAAGCAGGCACGTCCTTCACATTAAATTTAAAATGAAATATATATATGTAAAAAAAAAAAATTATTGTTAAATCTTTTCAGGTGTGCTGTGAATTGTTTTCTATCTTTTTGGTTACTCCGCAAGACAAAAAAGTTAGAGAAACATTGCTCTGGATCAACTGTGGGTATAGGATAAATTATATGGAAGCTTTCTATTTGTTTATTTGTTTATTTGTTTACCTAAATACTGTAACTATGTGTAGAAAAGTATCCGTCTGTATAGATTTGTTACATTGCAGTTGCAAGTTTCCAGTCGGCAAGGAAAAAGTTACATTTTTTTAGCTACAGGTAACAATCGTCTATTTTACAGCAACATAAAGAGACAAACAGAGATTAGGGCCAGGGACAGGGAGCAGTCAGTCAGTTGAACAGGAAAGTCCCTGATCTACATTTCAAAGTTCAATTTCACATAAAGTCACCAATGAGAATTGAGTGTAATATTTGCATCATCTGTATCCGGGTAGACGGTGTCTTCAAAGGTTGGAGAAAGCAGTCTGTAATAGAGAAAGCTTAGATATATCTCATTCATAGACATGATCCTTTATGCTTCTTTGGGCTGCTTCATAGCAGATCATTTTATTCTGCATCAAAAAGGCATGGACAGTGATTAACTCGGAGTTCCACCCTATTTTTTCACTTTGGCCCCAGGCATTGCCTACTGCTATGCCATCAATGTTTGGGAATTTTTTAATGTATGCTTTGTAAGCGCTATCGCACTTTGAATGAAAATTGCACGGTGATACAACACTGTACCCAAATTAATTTTTTATAATTTTTTTTTCCCACAAATAGAACTTTCCTTTGGTAGTATTTGATCACCTCTTCGGTTTTTATTTTTTGTTAAAAAAACTTTAAAAAGACTGAATTAAAAAAAAAAAAAATTATATATTTTTTATAACATTTTGCAAACAGATCATTTTTCTCCTTCATTGATGTACGCTGATGAGGCTGCACTGATGGGCACCGATGGACTGCGCTGATGGGCACCGATAGGGCAGCACTGGTGGGCACTGATAGGCGGCACTGATGACTCAGATGAACTGTGACAGGTACTCAGATGGGCTGTGACAGGTACTAAGGTACTCAGATGAATTGTGACAGGTACTAAGGTACTCAGATGAATTGTGACAGGTACTTAGATGGACTGTGACGGGTACTCAGGTATTCAGATGGACTGTGACAGGAACTCAGATGGACTGTGACATGTACTCAGATGGACTGTGACAGGTACTCAGATGGGCTGTGACAGGTACTCAGATACTCGGATACTCAGATGAATGGTGACAGGTACTCAGGTACTCAGATGAACTGTGACAGGTACTCAGGTACTCAGATGGACTGTGACAGGTACTTGGGTACCCATATGGACTGTGACAGGTACTTTGATGGCTGGTGACAGGTCCACTTTACTGGGGGGGGGAATCAGTGTGATTGGGGTACACTGTAAGCGGTAACAAGATGTTACTACAATCTCCTTCTCACATAAGATTGGTGTGTGAGAAGGAGAACCCGGTAACATCTCATTACCACGGTTTTTGACATTCTGTGACTGGCTGTGATTGGACACAGCTGGCCACGTGGCCAAGAGCCAATTTCATTGGCTCTTTACTGCAGTCAGGGTTGGGCTGTGTCAGAGTGACAAGCCTCGTACCCGATCGCCGCTCTGCGCGCCCTAGGGTCGCACATGAGCGCCATGCATGTGGACAGTACATGTGACTGTACAGTACATGTGGACAGTACAGGTGACCGGCTGTGATTGCACACAGCCAGGCACGTGGTAAAGAACCATTTTTTATTGGCTCTTTACACGAATCTGGGATGGGCTGTGTCCGAGGGACACTCCTCATCCCCGATCGCGAGAGTGGCATGGCGAGAATCCTAGGGCGTTATATGACGCCTGCCCAGGATGGGAGATCCCATCTGCGGATGTCATTTGAATTTGGCCCGGTATTGAAGTGGTTAAAGTTGATAGCATTTTGAAAACCTTTAACATATTGAAAAATGAAATGGCATATCAATGTCGCAAAAGTTAAAAAAGGTAACACACTGTATATAAAAACGCAATCTCTGTCAGTCTATCGTTCATTGGTTCCTTTCGTAATGCGAGATCTCGGGAGAAATCGATCGCTCGAATTGAATTATAATAATAGAGACCGTTCCATTTGTTTGTTCCGTTTGTTGACTTTGGAGCCTTGCTTCAATCTGATTTGCTCTCTTAAGCAGGCACGTCCTTCACATTAAATTTAAAATGAAATATATATGTAAAAAAAAAATTGTTAAATCTTTTCAGGTGTGCTGTGAATTGTTTTCTATGTTTTTGGTGCGCCGCAAGACAAAAAAGTTAGAGAAACATTGCTCTGGATCAACTGTGGGTATAGGATAAATTATATGGAAGCTTTCTATTTGTTTATTTGTTTAACCACTTCCCGACCAGCGCACGACGATGTACGTCGACAGAATGGCACGGGCAGGCATATTGGCGTACAGGTACGTCCAATATTCGATCCTGCCCTGCCATCGGGAGCGCGCCGCCGGCGGCGCGCTCCCGCGCTAGTCGGGACCCCCGTGAGTCCGGTCGCGGGACCCGCGGACTCGATCGCCGCGGGCATCCCCGCGATCGTCTCACGGAGCGGCCGAATGGAGGAAATGCTGTGTAAACAACATTTTTCCATTCTGCCTAGCAACTAGTGACGCTGATCTCTGCTCCATGTGATTGGAGCAGAGATCAGTGTACACTAAATGAAAGCCCAACCCCCCCACAGTTAGTAACACACCCCTAGGAACACTTAACCCCTACACTGCCACCCACTGGTTAACCCTTTCACTGCCAGTGTCATTTACACAGGAATCACTGCATTTATATAGCAGTGATTACTGTATAAATGACAATGGTCCCAAAAATGTGTCAAAAATGTCCCCCACAATGTCGCAGTCACAATAAAAATTGCAGATCGCCGCCATTACTAGTAAAAAAAAAAAAATAATAAAAAATTATTAATAAAAATGCTATAAAACTATCCCTATTTTGTAAACGCTATAACTTTTGCGCAAACCAATCAATAATCGCTTATTGCGATTTTTTTTACCAAAAATATGTAGAAGAATACGTATCGGCCTAAACTGAGGGAAAAAAATTTTTATATATATATTTTTGGGGGATATTTATTATAACAAAAAGTAAAAAATAATGCGTTTTTTTCAAAATTATCGCTCTATTTTTGTTTATAGCGCAAAAAATAAAAACCGCAGGGGTGATCAAATACCACCAAAAGAAATCTCTATTTGTGGGGGAAAAAGGACGTAAATTTTATTTGGGAGCCACGTCGCACGACCGCGCAATTGTCAGTTAAAGCGACGCAGTGCCGAATCGCAAAAAGTGGTCTGGTCTTTGACCAGCAAATTGGTCCGGTCTGAAAGTGGTTAACTGAATACTGTAACTATGTGTAGAAAAGTATCCATCTGTATAGATTTGTTACATTGCAGCTGCAAGTTTCCAGTCGGCAAGGAAAAAGTTACATTTTTTTAGCTACAGCTAACAATCATCTATTTTACAGCAACATAAAGAGACAAACATAGATTAGGGCCAGGGACAGGGAGCAGTCAGTCAGTTAAACAGGAAAGTCCCTGGTCTACATTTCAAAGTTTAATTTCACATAAAGTCACCAATGAGAATTGAGTGTAATATTTGCATCATCTGTATCCGGGTAGACGGTCTCTTCAAAGGTTGGAGAAAGCAGTCTGTAATAGAGAAAGCTTACGGTAGATATATCTCATTCATAGACATGATCCTTTATGCTTCTTAGGGCTGCTTCATAGCAGATCATTTTATTCTGCATCAAAAAGGCATGGGCAGTGATTAACTCGGAGTTCCACCTTATTTTTTCATGCCATCAATGTTTGGGAATTTTTTAATGTATGCTTTGTAAGCGCTATCGCACTTTGAATGAAAATTGCGCGGTCATACAACACTGTACCCAAATTCATTTTTTTCCCACAAATAGAACTTTCCTTTGGTAGTATTTGATCACCTCTTCGGTTTTTATTTTTTGTTAAAAAATTTTAAAAAGACTAAATTGAAAAAAAAAAATTTTTTTTTTAATATTTTGTTATAGAATTTTGCAAACAGGTAATTTTTCTCCTTCATTGATGTACGCTGATGAGGCTGCACTGGTGGGCACTGATGGGCTGCACTGATGGGCACCGATAGGGCGGCACTGGTAGGCACTGATAGGCGGCACTGGTGTGCACTGAGAGGTGACACTGAGAGGTGGCACTGATGGGTGGCACTGAAGGGCATTGATGGGTGGCATTGGTGGGCACTGAGAAGTGGCACTAATAGGTGGCACTGATAGGTGGCAGTGATGAGCACTGATGGGTGGCAGAGATGGGCACTGATGGGCACTGATTGGCACTGGTAGGTTACACAGAAAGGCAGCACTGCTAGGTAGCACTGATTAGGCACTGATTGGCACCACTGGTGGACATTGATAGGTGGCACTTGTGGGCATTGATAGCTGGCACTCATGGGCATTGCTAGGTGGTACTGGTGGGCACTGTGGGCACTAGCAGGTGGCAATGGCAGGGGTTACTGATTGGCACAGAGGAGCCTCCTTCCTCTTCGGGACCGATATCCTTGAAACATAAGCCGGTGATTGGCTTTTTTTCCCATCTCGCTGTCAATGTGAGGAGAAAAAAAAACGATTATCGAGCTTTTGTTTTGATCATGTGATCAGCTGTCATTGGCTGACAGCTGATCACGTGGTAAAAGGCCAGGATCAGCCCTTTACGCGGATTGTTGATCACCCACGTTTCGGTGACTCGCCCTGCAGGGGGCACACAAAGGAGAGGACATCCTATGACGGCCTCCCGGAAATTCAGGTCCGCGCTGTAGCCGTCATTTGGCTATAGCGTGGACATCAAGTGGTTAAGGACCAGGCCTATTTTTCAGATTTGGTGTTTACAAGTTGAAATCATTTTTTTTTTTGGTAGCAAATTACTTAGAACTCCCTAACATTATATATATATATATATATATATATATATATATATATATATATATATATATATATTCAGACACCCTAGAGAATAAAATGGCGTATTTGCGCAGAGGTCTTACAAGCACAATTTTTTGGGAAAAAATACACTTTTTTAAATTAAAAAACAAGACAACAATAAAGTTAGACCATTTTTTTTATATTGTTTATTATTTAATATTAAATATTTTATTATATTTTAATACTGTGAAAGATAAGGTTATGCCGAGTAAATTGATACCCAACAAGTCATGCTTCAAAATTGTGCCCGCTCGTGGAATGGCAATAAACTTTGACCCTTAAAAATCTCCATAGGCGATGTTTACAAATTTGTACAGGTTACCAGTTTTGAGCTACAGAGGAGGTCTAGTGCTAGAATTATTGCTCTCACTCTAACAATCACGGCGATAACTCGCATGGGTGGTTTGAACACCGTTTCATATGCTGCCGTGACTTACGTATGCGTTCGCTTCTGCGTGCAAGCTCAGCAGGATGGGGCACTTTAAATTTTTTATTTTACTTTTTATTTTAACACTGTCCTTTAAAAAAAACATTTGGGTCACTTTTATTCCTATTACAAGGAATGTAAAAAAGCATGACAGGACCTCTTAAATATGAGATCTGGGGTCAAAATCACCTCAGATTTAACATTTTCACTCCCACCCCCGATAAAATTTATATCACAGCAAATCCACCGCTGAGACCACTTTTATCTGAAAGCCAACTGCACGCTGTTAAAGAGGATACCGGAGTTATGGCAGCTATCTGCTGCCATAACAACGGTATTCCTCTTCAAACAGCCGACGTAAAACTGTGGCAGTTCCTTAAGTACCATATTTATCGGCATATAACATTTTCCCTTAAAATCAGGGGAATATCGCCGTTGCGTGTTATACGCTGATCCTCCACGATTTTTGAGCCTCTGGGCGGCTTTTAGCCGCCTTCGGTCCTTCTCGGCGGCTTTCGGCCGCCTTCGGCCATTCTTGGTGGTCGCCAAGAAGGGCCGAAGGTGGCCAAGAACTACCGGGCGCCGCCGAGATACACAGAACATCTCAGTGGCGCCATTTTTAAAAATAAACCCTTAAAATAACACTGACAAGGGGACAACGATGGACAAGACTGCATTACTAGGCTGCAATGATAGACAGGCTGCAATGATAGACAAGGCTGCAATGATAGACAAGGCTGCAATGATGGACAAGGCTGCAAATGACACTGACAAGGCTTCAGAGGGGCACTGATAAGGCTGCATTGATGGGCATTTAAATGTAAAAAATTTTTCCTTAAACTTCCTTCCTAAAAGTTTTTTTCCTTAAAATTCCCTCCTAAACTTGGGGTGCATGTTATACGCTGGCACGTGTTATGCACCGATAAATACAGTAGTTAAATAGCTTTAGGCTTCTTGCACTTCCAAGAAATTGCACTGAAAGTGCACTTGGAAGTGCAGTTGCTGTAAATCCGAGGGGGACATGCAAGGAAAATAAAAAAAAGCATTTTAGCTTCTACATGATTGGATGATAAAATCAGCAGGGCTTCCCCTCATTTCAGATCTACCCCTCAGATTTACAGTGACTGCACTTCCAAGTGCACTTTCAAGTGCACTTTGCACTTGTAGTGCAAAGTGGATTTGCCTTTCGTAAATAACCCCCAGTGAGTCACATTGCATTTACAAGGAACACAAATGATAGCACATGCAGTTTATGCCAATTTGCATGGCATAAACTGCGTCTATCATTGGGGTGCTTTTAAAAAAATAAAATAAAATGACTGGAGTTCCACTTTAACATGGGTGGATTCCAATGGTCTTAATTAAGAATGAGGTAGTTGCGTGCTATTATGCAATAAAATGAGTAATTAAAAATTATATAATTATTATAATTATAAAAGAATTGTGAGTATAATTTATTCCAGAAACATGCTTGTAATCCAAAAGCACTTCTATATCAAAGCAAATTTCCCCATAAGAAATAATGGAAACGCAAATGATTCGTTCCAAAAACATTTATTCATAAATCCTTCAGTTTATAGTCCATATAAAAAGATTATAGCAATGTGATAAGTTGTGTAACCATAAAATGTCCATCCACAAAGGAAGCCTCCACAAGAAGATTAGAAGAAAAGCAGGAGCTCCAGAGTATAAAAGTGAAGAGAGACGCCTCTTATGCCCCATACACATGATCGGATTTTCCGACAACAAATGTTGGATGTGAGCTTGTTGGCGGAAAGTCTGACCATGTGTATGCTCCATCGAACATTTGTTGTCGGACTTTGCGCCAACAAATGTTGGCTAGCAGGTTTTCAAATTTTCCGGCAACAAATTTTTGCTGTTGGACTTTCTGATCGTGTGTACACAAGTCCATCGCACAAAAGTCCACGCATGCACGAAATCAAGTACGAGCCAGAAGCGCTTGGTCTTGTATAAACTAGCGTTTGTAATGGAGATATCACATGACTAATGAACTTATTTTATTGGCTCGCCGTACGTCTTGTACGTCTCTACGTTCCTAATTGTTGGCCAACATTTGTGTGACCGTGTGTATGCAAGACAAGTTGGAGCCAACAACCTTCGAACAAAATTTCATGGTTTTGTTGTCGGAAAGTCTGATCGTGTGTACGGGGCATAAATATAGCAACATGGTTACATTTAATGTAGGTACAACATTTAGCAACTCACATGGTTGATGATTAACCACCTCCCGTCCACGCTATAGCTGAAAGACGGTTACAGCATAGACTCAATTTGCTGGGAAGGCATCCATGGACGTCCTCCTGTTCTCAAGTGGGAGCGCACGGCTCGCTCTATGATCAGTGAGTCTATGAGATGTCTTCTTGGGGAGTCTATGCGCTGCCCAAGATCCCCAGAACCTATTCGACATGCCAGGGGAGACATTACCATGCTGTGCTGCGTCTGTTGTGCCTGGAAGCCAAGAGCCACGCTGGCCCTGCACTCCTTTCAGCCCTGCACTCCTTTCAGCTTTGCGTTTACAGGCAGATCAGTGGCTAACACCGCTCAATTTGACAGTTGGTAAAGTGGTGTGTGACAACGGTGTCAATCTGCTTAGCGCATTGAAACAGGGCAAAATTACACATGTGCCATGCATGGCACATGTCTTAAATTTGGTCGTGCAGCGATTCGTTGTCAAATACCCTGGTGTCCAGGACATCTGGCGGCAGGCAAGGAAAATCTCGGCCCATTTCAGAAGATCTTACATGGCTCGCCTTGCTGACATTCAGCGGCGACACAATCTGCCGGTCAGACGTCTTATTTGTGATTGCCCGACACGATGGAACTCAATCTTCTATATGCTTGATAGGCTGCTCCAGCAGAAACGTGCAGTTAACGTCTACCTGTATGAACTCTGCGGCAGAACAGGTTCTGGGGAGCTTGGTTTTTTTCACCGTGCCAGTGGCTGCTCATGCGCGACGCATGCAGACTTCTGCGACCATTTGATGAGATCACCAAACTAGTCAGTCGCAGCCATGGCGCCATCAATGACCTTGTACCTTACACCTTCTTTATTGATCGTGCATTGCGTCGTGCCATTGATCAAGCTGTAGAGGAGCAGGAGCAGGAAGATGAGGAAGTCGCAATGCTGGAGGAATTCCCAGGGGGGCTACTCTATCTGAGACAAGTCAACAGCAGGAGTCTGAAGAGGAGTCAGAGTGGTGCCGGGGCGGATGAGGAGGAGCAAGAAGAGCATGATTTAAACCTTTCTGGGATCCCCTTTGTTGTCCGTGGATGGGGGGAGGAGAACGAGGACGACATTATCCTGGAAGATGAGCAGGAGCCAGGCCACCACACCGCTTCCAGTTTAGTGCAAATGGGGGTCTTCATGCTCCAGTGTTTTAACAGGGACCCCCGTATATAAAGCATACAGGTCAAGAACCAGTACTGGGTGGCAACGTATTTAGACCCCCGGTACAAACACAAAATGGCAGAAATTTTACCACCATCACAGAGGGCTGTCAGAATGGAGCACTTCCAGGCCTTGCTTCGAGAAATGCTGCATTCTGCTTTTGCGTGTGCTGGCAGAGGAGCAATTCCCACTCCCAGAGAAGGAGTTGCGGGTACCAATCCAACAGCGCCTGCAAGAAGAGGGCGGTTTGGAGATGTGTTGGTCACTTCTGATATGAGATCATTCTTTCAGCCGACCCATCGACAGGTGTCCAGCATTAGGGAACGCCTAGACCGACAGGTGTCTGACTATATCGGGTTAACAGCCGATGTGGACGCTCTGAGAAGTGATGAACCCCTGGACTACTGGGTGGGCAGGCTTGACCTCTGGCCAGAGCTTGCCCAATTTGCAATGGAACTGTTGGCTTGCCCCTCATCCAGTGTCCTGTCCGAAAGAACGTTCAGTGCAGCAGGGGGAACGTGACCGATAAGTGTACTCGCCTAGCTCACGACAGTGTTGACTACCTCACATTTATAAAAATGAATGAGGCATGGATCTCAAGGAATTCAACACATGTGACCAGTAGACCATGTATATGCTTTATACTCTATAAACGATTTAAATAATCTAGCACACAAACCTTTTTTCTACCTTTGGCTCACTTGTACAAAAAAAGCACACCGTACTATATGCCCGTACCCTCCTGTTTGAAGAGGTTGAGCGGTATCATATTTTTGGGTCCCGCAGCGAGTTGCTGGTGTCAGTGCTGGTTTCAGTGCTCTCTATCTTGGTGCTGGTGTCAGTGCTCTCTATCACGGTGCTGGTGTCAGTCCTCTCTATCACGGTGATGGTGTCAGTGCTCTCTATCTTGGTGCTGGTGTCACTGCTCTCTATCACGGTGCTGGTGTCCATGCTCTTTATCTCGGTGCTGGTGTCAGTGCTCTCTATCACAGTGCTGGTGTGGTGTCAGTGCTCTCTATCACGGTGCTGGTGTCAGTGCTCTCTATCTTGGTGCTGGTGTCAGTGCTCTCTATCTCGGTGCTGGTGTCAGTGCTCTCTGTCTCTGTGCTGGTGTCAGTGCTCAGTCTCTATCGTGGTGCTGGTGTCAGTGAGGGAGATAGCAGCAGAGAAGCCAATCAGCAGGCAGTGCCAGCACCATGGCTGAGGATCAGCACTGGACTGGCACCTCCGGACCACCGCAGTGGAGCCCTGCATAGGTGGGGGTAAGGGCCGGGCAGAGGGAGGGGTCAGGGGCTCAAACACAGGTTGGCACACTGGAACACTGGCACAGGACTGCGCTGCCTTGACTGTGGCACTGATCATCTCCTGCACCCCTTTCATAGCCTGGCCTGACCTTGCCTCTCCTCCATGGCCTTCATGCGCTCCTGAATTGACAAAATTTCACATATAAAAAAAGAATGCTTGTCGTTGTCGATCCCAGATTCACTTAATACTTCTGGTATGTCAGTGTCCATGTTGTGGGACTATGTGTGAACAGCTAGTAAGTATTTTGTGGCTGAAAATATGACCTGGAGGTTTTTAAGGTTTGCCTGCCAATAACGTGAATGGGGTCTGCCGCGAACCTAAGGTTCACGAACATTTGGGCACGTTCGCAGATCGTGTTCGCGAAACGTCCCGTCGGAAGTTCGTCCATCACTATTCTCCAGGTGCAGGGCCACAGAGAGGAGATTGTGGAGGTGGAGAGATGTCAGCCAATAAGTCCAGTCACCAAAAGGAGAAGGAAGAAAGCCACCAACATGACTTTCGAGGAGATGGTAGACATGGTGAATATACTGCAAAAGAAGGATTATGATTGTCGTGAGAATGTATACAGCAACATGAACATACGCAAACATGCAATATTAGAGAAGGTGCAACGTGTTTTAGCCCTTGTACACACGGTCGGAGATTCTGACGGAATGTGTCCGATCGGACCGTTTTGCCGGATATTCCAACTGTGTGTGGTCTCCATCGGACTGTTTTCATCAGAGTATCCGGTGGACCAAGTTTTCCAACTTGTTGGTAAAATTTTCCGACAAAATGCTCCGATCAGACATACTCCGATCATGTGTAGAGAATTCCGATCGGACAAAGTGCCATGCATGCTCAGATCAAATTCCTACACCAAAGCTATTGGCTACTAGCGTGAACGTAGTCCCGTCGTAATGAAATAACGTCATCACGTTCTGAACGATCGGATTTTCCGACAACTTTGTCCGACCGTGTGTATGCAACAGTTTCGGACAAAATCCGTCGGACATAATCCGACGGATTTGGTTGTCGGAATGTCCGACCGTGTGTACAAAGGCTAAGGCAAACACCATGGCATTGAATGCACAAAAGACCAGTTAAGAAAGCGATGGTCTGACCTGAAATTAAGAGAAGAAAATCAGCTTAGAAAGATCAACAAAATAATCCACAAAAGTAAGTACTATATTTTAGGTGTGAATGTATTTATTATGTTCTTGTATGCTTATTACATCTTTTCTGAGTGTTATGTTCTGTATATGCAATCTGTATGTGCACTTTTGCTTTCACCCATTTTGCTTGGGAATTGGTTGCTTGACTTTACAAATATACAAAGGTTTCATGTTTGAAAATGTAAAAATGGTTTTGCAATGCTTTACTTGCACCTAAAAGTAATATATATATATATATATATATATATATATATATATATATATATATATATATATATATATATATTATTTATTTTTTTTAATCAGCTTTATTTTTTAAGTTTATTTTTAATATTTTTATTTAATATTTATTTTTTTTATAGCTGTTCGATCATCTACTTCAAGCAGCTCAACTTTTGACAGTAGTACATCAGCAGACCGAATTATTGCAGATTTAAAGTCATTAAATGCTGACATTGAGAATGTTCGCACTACCCTGAATTCTTTTCCACGCAGAATTTCAGAGATCCTTGAGCAATTATCTACATTTTGAATTGTTTCGATGTTTATATTGTTTTTCATGCATACCCTGGTTCATTTTTGCACATTAAGATGCACCTTTTGTTATACATACCTATAGTGTTCTTGTCCATCTGTACAGTCTAGCACTCAGCTCTACTGATTGTACATATGGACACTTCTCTGGAACGGATTTGAAAACCTATAGTGTTCTTGTCCATCTGTACTGTCTAGTGCAAAGCAGACATTTTAGGCCCTTGTCCAACTGCACTTGTAATTTTACACCTGCAATCATGTTGGCCATCTGTACAGTCTAGCACTCAGCTCTACTGATTGCACAAATGGACACTTCTCTGGAATGGATTTGAAAACAACCTAGCTCAATGGATCCTTATGGTACAAATGTACACATTTCAACATTGCACAGCAGTTGTAGGCAAAGTTTTGGCTATATGTGCAGTTTAGCACAATGAATACATATTGTGTATATGGACAGTTTTTCGTGTTTCTTGTATATGTGTACAGAGTAGTTGTATCTTTATTGTAATAATGTCTTTACAAGAATGCGGTTGTACACCTGCTATGTTTTGGTCCACCTGTACAGTCTTGTATATTTTATACCTATTGTACATATGGACACTTTATATGCTTGTAGCTGTTGTTGTCCACCTGTAGACACTAGCACACTGCATCCCTACTGTGATAATGTTCACTTTTTCATAATTGCACTACTACTGTACAAAATGCATAGTGATTTTATATAAAGAGGTTATATTTTTGTATTTAGAAGTTTATATTTTCAAGAAAATACTTATACATGTTCATACATACGGGTACAAGCATGAAACCATTCCTGTTTTGGGTTTGGCACAATAAATCTGTGCTTGTTTGAATTTGGTGTGGAGTGTCTTTATTTTAATCATTATGTGTATGATGTCACCTCTATTCACCACACTTGATGTTATACATGATTTGAAATGTCCATTACACATGCACAGAAACTTTTGAGATTATTCCACTTTGCTCGCAGACATGTCAGACATGACATGTCCCTCTCAGCCAATCAGGAGGCGCGGATGTAATGCCGGTCACCTGATTGGCTGAAGGCAGAGGCAATCCCATTGGCCGCCTAGCAGAACAGGAAGAAGATGCGCACAAAGACACAGGAGCCATCACTGCCCTACTGACCTGCTACCACAATAGGGTAAGTGCCAGGCAGACAGCGGGCAGGTGGGTGAGCAGATGGAGGTGGCACAGTGGCTGAATTTGCTGAGCACAGTGGCTGTATATTATGGGCACAGAGGCTGCAATTGTTGAGGCACAGTTGGCTGCATTTGATGGGCACAGAGGCTCCATATGATGGGCACAGTTGGCTGCATATTATGGGCAGGGATGGCTGCATTTGCTGGGCACAGAGGCTGCATATGATGGGCACATTTGGCTGCATATTATGGGCACAGTTGCCTGCATATTATGGGGACATTTGGCTGCATATGATTGGCATAGTGGCTGCATATGATGGGCACAGTGGCTGCATATGATGGGCAGAGTTGGCTGCATATGATGGGCACAGTTGGCTGCATTTGATGTTTTTGTTTCAGTATTTTTCAGAATCTTTTAGTTCGTTTGAGCCCCCCCAAAAAATGTTGAGCACCAGAACACATGAAAAGTGCATTAAAAATGCACATGCAGAAACACGTCTAGAACCTAAAAATTGTGTGAACTAATGGTAATATCTCTCTTTTCCTGTCTCTCTCTCTCTCTCTCTAAGCAAAACTAAAATAAAAATATACTGTAGGTAAGGGGCAGGGCCACCTATCTGTGTCAGCTGATGGCACCACCCCCTTCTGATGGCATGTAGGGGCGGGGCCACAGGGGTCGTAGCTAGGTGGCCCCACCCCTTACCTATATAAGAAATGTCAAAGAGGAGGCATTGGGTGGGAGGCCTTCCAAGAGGTTGGAGGATTTAAAAAAAAAAAAAATCTGGGTTAGTGGGTGGCATGATTGACGTTGATGATTTACATTGGGGGACACTATTTTTTTATTTTTTACTAAAGGATTTGCCAAAAACTGTCTCATGTGTTTATTACTTTTTGCCACTTTTTTGGTGAATGGGCAGGGGTACTATGTACCCGATAATCATTCACATGAGGGGGCAGATCTGCTTCCAGATTCCGCTAAGCCCCCCGGCCCTTAGGCCTCAACAACCACAGCCCAGGCTTGTCGGGAAGAGGGTATGTGGCTTGGCATGGTTCAGGAGGGGGTGGGTGCTCGCTCGCCCCCCCCCCCGGTTTCCTAACCTGCCAGGCTGCATGCCCGGATAAGTGCCTTGTATGGATTTTTGTGGCTACCTCACGCTGTTTTTTTTTTTTTTTACATTTTGGCATGGGGTTCCTCTCAAAATCCATATCAAACCCTGGTTTGGACTGTGGGGGGACCCCATGCCATTTATTTTTTTATTTTTTAAGCAGAATTTTTTTTTTGTTCAGCTGTCAGAGGGGAAACCCATTGACTCATTGGTTGTTATGGTTGCTGCGGCTGGCTTCCCGGCCCCACTCCTTAACAACCAGCTCACACTCCGCCCTGGTTGGTCAAGGCTTTGTCACATTGTGTGCCTTCCAGATGTGCATTCCCATTGTTAGGGATGAGCCGCACACTCCCCGGTTCGGTTCGCACCAGAACCTGCGAACGGACCGAAAATTTGCACGAACTTTAGAACTTTAAGAATTGAGCTCTGTAATTTCAAAGCCATTGTATCTAATTTTTAGGGACTCATTAATGACAGGAATAGTACCACTGGATTGGCGCAGGGCCAATGTGGTGCCTATATTTAAAAAGGGAGCAAAGTCTTTACCAAGTAACTATAGACCTGTTAGTTTGACTTCTATAGTTGGGAAGATACTGGAGGGATTAATAAAAGACCACATAGATGAGTTCTTGCAGGAAAAAAATATTTTAAGCAACAGACAGCATGGATTCATGAAAGACAGAAGTTGTCAGACAAACCTGATTTCTTTTTATGAGGTGGTAAGTAAAACCTTGGACAGAGGGGTGGCGGTGGACGTGATATACTTGGATTTTGCAAAAGCGTTCGATACAGTTCCGCACACACGGCTCATGTGTAAGGTAAAGTCTACAGGTTTGGAAATATCAGTTTGTAAATGGATAGAAAACTGTCTAAAAGACAGAATTCAGAGAGTAGTGGTTAATGATTCTTACTCTGAATGGTCTAAGGTTATGAGTGGTGTACCCCAAGGTTCAGTGCTGGGACCCTTACTTTTTAACATCTTTATAAATGATATTGGGTCTGGGATCAAAAGTAACATTTCCGTCTTTGCAGATGACACCATGCTATGCAGTGGAATAACGTCCTTACAGGTTGTCTCCAATTTACAAGCCGACCTCAATGCTCTGTCTAATTGGGCGACTATGTGGCAAATGAGGTTTAATGTTGAGAAATGTAAAGTTATGCACTTGGGGGCTAAGAATATGCATGCATCATACATGCTAAGGGGAGTAAAACTGGGGGAATCCATAGTGGAGAAGGAGCTGGGAGTTTTGGTAGATCATAAGCTCAATAATAGCATGCAATGCCAAGCTGTGGTTTCCAAAGCGAGCAAAGTCCTTTCCTGTATTAGGAGAGGTATGTACTCCAGAGAGAGAGATATCATTTTGCCCCTGTTCAAATCATTAGTAAGACCTAACCTGGAATATGCAGTTCAGTTTTGGGCACCAGTTCTCAAAAAGGAAATCGGGGAACTGGAGAAAGTGCAGAGAAGGGCAACCAAACTGATAAGAGGCATGGAGGAACTCAGCTATGAGGAAAGATTAGAGGAACTGAATTTATTCACTCTTGATAAGAGGAGATTAAGGGGGGGGGATATGATCAACATGTACAAATATATAAGGGGTCCATATAGTGAACTTGGTGTCGAGTTATTCGCTTTACAATCAACAAAGAGGACAAGGGGGCACTCTTTACGTCTAGAGGAAAAGAGATTTCATCTACAAATACGGAAAGGTTTCTTCACAGTAAGAGCTGTAAAAATGTGGAATAGACTCCCTGCAGAGGTGGTTATGGTCAGCTCAGTGGATTGCTTTAAGAAAGTCCTGGATTATTTTCTAAGTGTATATAATATAACTGGGTACTAACATTTATAGGTAAAGTTGATCCGGGGAAAATCCGATTGCCTCTCGGGGGATCAGGAAGGAATTTTTTCCCATGCTTTAGCAAATCGGATCATGCTCTGCCGGGATTTTTTGCCTTCCTCTGGATCAACTGTGGGTATAGAATTGGGTATATGGGCTGGTATGATATTATATATATATATATATATATATATATATATATATATATATATATTTTTTTTTGTGGTTGAACTGGATGGACTTGTGTCTTTTTTCAACCTGACTAACTATGTAACTATGTAACCTCATTAAAGTCTGTGGGACTCGAACGTTCAAAATCAAAAGTGCTAATTTTAAAGGCTAATATGCAAGTTATTGTCCTAAAAAGGGTTTGGGTACCCGGCTCCTGTCACAGGGGATATGTATCAATGCAAAAAAAAAAGTAAAAACTGACAATTTTTCAGGAGCACTGATTTTAATGACGCTTAAAGTGAAAAAAAAGAGTGAAATATTTAAATATCGTACCTGGGGGTGTCTATAGTATGCCTGTGAAGTGGCACGTGTTTCCCGTGTTTAGAACAGTCCCTGCACAAAATGATATTTCGAACAAAAAAAAAGTCATTTAAAACTGCTTGCGGTTTTAATGTAATGTCTGGTTCCGGCAATATGGATGAAAATCATTGAGAAAAATGGCATGGGTAGCCCCCCCCCTGTCCATTACCAGCCCCTTTGGGTCTTGTACAGATATTAAGGGGAACCCTGTACCCAAACTAAAAAAAGGAAAGGCGTGGGGCCCCCAGGCCCTATATACTCAGAACAGCAGTATACAGGCGGTGCAAACAAGACAGGGACTGTGTAGGTTTGTTGTTAAGTAGAATCTGTTCGTAATTTTGAACTGGTACATTTTTATGTTCAATAATGGGATTTTTATATACAGCTTACCTGTAAAATCCTTTTCTTGAGAGTACATCACGGGACACAGGAGCTTCATTACATAGTGGGTTATATAGGCACCTCTGGTGATTGGACACTGGTTGACCCTAATTAAAGAGAATTCCTCCCCTATATAACCCCTCCCATTTGGGAGGCACATCAGTTTTGTAGCAAAGCAATAAGAAACCACGTAAAACCCAAGAGGGGCGGGAGCCCTGTGTCCCGTGATGTACTCTCAAGAAAAGGATTTTACAGGTAAGCTGTATATAAAAATCCCATTTTCTTGATCATACATCACGGGACACAGGAGCTTCATTACATAGTGGGATGTCCCATAGCAATGCTCAGGTTGAGGGGAGGGAGACACAGATCATAAATATAGACCGCCAGGGACCGGAGGACCTAAACTGCAGCCTGCAGTACACTGCGCCCGAAGGCGATATCCTCTTGCCCTCTGACATCCACCTGATAGAATCTGGTGAATGTGTGGACTGATGACCAAGTCGCAGCCTTACAGATCTGAGCCAAGGAGGCCTGGTGATGCACTGCCCAAGAAGCACTGATAGCCCTAGTAGAGTGCGCTTTCACCTGAAAAGGAGGAATCTTCCCCTTTAAGTTATAGACCTGAGAAATAACCTGTCTGATCCACCTTGAGAGAGTGGACTTTGACGCTGCCTGACCCCTTCTAGGGCCTTCTGGCAGAATAAATAAACAGTCAGTTTTTCTTATCTGAGCAGTTGCTTGAAGATAAAGACTGATTGCTCTAACCACATCTAAAGTGTGTAAGGACTCTTCCTCTATGGACTGAGGATTTGGAAAAAAGGATGGTAGGATTATATCCTGATTCAGATGGAAACCTGAAACCACCTTAGGTAGAAAGGACCCGTTGGGACGCATAACCACCCGGTCCTTATGGATAATTAAATAGGGCTCTTTACAGGAAAGAGCTGCCAATTCTGATACCCTTCTAGCCGTGGATATGGCTACTAGGAAGACCAGCTTCTTTGTCAAGAGAGCTAAAGAAGCCAGATGCAGAGGTTCAAATGGTTGGGCCTCTAAGGCCGAGAGAACCAAATTCAGATCCCATGGGCATACCGGAGGTTTGACTGGCGGTTTTATCCGCATAGCCCCCTGGATAAAAGCCCGTACTAGGGAGTGTGATGCAAGAGGTCTTTGAAAAAAGACCGATAGGGCCGAAATCTGCACCTTGATGGTGCTTATGGCCAAATTCATTTCTAGGCCTGATTGGAGAAAGGCCAAGATTCTGCTAATGACATACCTTCTAGGATGCCATCTCCTGGGTTCACACCAGGAAACATATGTCCTCCAGATCTTGTAATAGATACGCCTGGAGGCCGGCTTTCTGGCATTGACCAGAGTGGAAAGGACTGGCCCCGAAAGACCACGGTCTCTCAAAATGTGGGTCTCAGCAGCCAGACCGTCAAATTCAGACTGCGTAAAGCAGGATGGTAAATTGGACCCTGTGAGAGCAGATCTGGCCGGAGAGGGAGGGTCCATGGCCTGCCCACTGCCAACTTCATGATTTCTGCAAACCATGGTCGCCTGGGCCAAGCCGAGGCCACTAAAAGGACCGACTTCGACTCCCTCTTGACCCTTCCCAGGAACCGCGATAGCAGCGGGCTCGGGGGGAAGGCATAGATCAGATTGTACTGATCCCAGGGAACCGTCAGAGCATCTGACCCCTGAGCAAGTGCATCTCTTGTCCTTGACACAAAGTTGTCCAGTTTCCTGTTGAATCTGGACGCAAACAGATCCACGTCTGGAGTGCCCCACTTGTAACATATGTCTCGAAATACATCGGGGTGCAGAGCCCATTCTCCTGGGCACAACTGCTGGCGGCTGAGAAAATCCGCCTGCCAATTCTCCACTCCTGGGATGAAGACTGCAGAGAGGCACGGAACATGCTCCTCTGCCCAGACAAGTATGCGATTCACCTCCTTTTGGGCCACCAGACTTCTGGTACCGCCCTGGTGATTGATATAAGCCACTGCGGTGGCATTGTCGGACTGAATCCGAACTGGGAAACCTCGCAGTCTGTGAGACCACTCTATGAGTGCCATGTAAATTGCCCGAATCTCCAAGATATTTATGGGCAGCAGACTTTCGGTCGCAGACCATTTTCCCTGCGAGCATGTTCCCTCCAATACGGCTCCCCAGCCTGTCAGGCTGGCATCCGTTGTGACAATCTTCCATGAGAGGGGAAGAAAAGTTTTGCCTTTCAGCAAATTTCTGGTTTGTAACCACCAGACAAGACTTTTGCGTGCCCGGGGGGATAAAGGCATAGGAAGATCCAGGGATTGGGGCTTCCTGTTCCAAATCGCAAGGATGCATCTTTGCAGGGGCCTTGAGTGGAACTGGGCGAATGGGACGGCCTCGAATGAGGCGACCATTTTTCCCAATAGTCTCATACATAAGCGGATGGAGGAAGATCTTCTGCCCAGAATCAGGCGCACCAGATCTCCAATGGCCAAGGCCTTTGGCCCTGGAAGGAACACCCTGCCCTGAGCGGTGTCGATAATCAGACCCAGGTAATCCAACCTGGTGGTCGGTTGCAAGGACGACTTTTCTAGGTTTATAATCCAACCTAGGCGCCCTAGATGTTCTAGCGTTCTGGTGACGCTGCGACTTAGGCACGTTGTAGTTCTCTCTACGAGAAGCAAGTCGTCTAGGTAAGCCATGACGGCTATGCCCTGAACTCTTAAGATTGCTAAGAGAGGGTCTAGAATCTTCGTGAAGACTCGGGGGGCCGTAGCTAGGCTGAACGGCAGGGCCACAAATTGAAAATGGCGCTGCTCTACCGCGAACCTTAGAAACTTCTGGTGTGCGGGAAATATTGGCACATGGAGATATGCATCTTTGATATCTATTGATGCCATGAATTCTCCTCCTTGCAGGGAGGAGACCACAGTGCGTATTGACTGCATCCGGAAGGTCTGGATGTGTAAAAACCGGTTTAAGTCTTTCAGATCCAAGATAGGTCTGACACTTCCGTTTGGTTTTGGAACGGTGAAGAGATTCGAATAGAAACCTGAACCTTGATCTTTCGGGCTCACTTCTACTATCACACCCTGGGATAGTAACTGATCTAAGGCCAGTAATAGCGGTTTCTGCTTTATCGGATCCTTGGGGATCCTTGACCTTAGAAAACGAGAAGGTGGAATCTTCTGAAACTCTAGCCTGTAGCCCAGAGATACTGAAGAGATCACCCATTTGTCCTGAATCTCCTCCCGCCAGGCGCCTGCAAACTGCAGGAGCCTTCCCCCCACTCGGCCGAGCGGGGGCGCCCCTTCACAAGGAGGTCTTGGGGGTCTACTTGGCAGGCTTTCGCCCCCAAGTCTTTTTCTGTCCCTGGGCTCGGCCCTGAGGCTTTCTAGCAGCGGAGGGCTGGGAAGGCCGTCGCCACTGTTTAGAGCTTGATGCTTCGGGAGAAAGAGTATGCCTGAATGAAGGACGTTTACTCTTTTTGACTGGAAGGAGTGTAGATTTACCTCCCGAAATATTTTGGACGAATTTATCTAATTCTTCCCCAAACAAACGCTCCCCTTTAAACGGGAACCCAGCCAAATGCTTCTTGCATGACATCTCAGCAGCCCAATTCTTTAGCCATAGAGCCCTACGCATGTGTACCAACATGAGGGATAAACGTGATGCTTGTTGGACAGAATCCAAAATTGCATCAATTATGAAACATAAGATGTGAGGCATCTCTGCATATTTCTCTACTTCCTCACTGGGGAGAAGTCCAAACATTTGTTTAACCTGTTCCTTAAGGAACTGACACAACCCCACGGCTGCGACTGTAGGTTGCACCACAGCGCCAGCCATGGAAAAGGAGGCTTTTAACAAGGTTTCCAGCCTTTTGTCAGCTGGATCCTTAAATACCTGCGCATTATCCAAAGGACAAGTTAGGTTTTTATTCACACAAGAGATAGCCGCATCGACAGATGGGGGCCCCCCATTTCTTGGTGAAACTTTCCTCCATAGGATAATGCATAGAAAACCTCTTGGGAGGAGTAAACAGTTTATCGGGATGTCCCCAGTCCTCATACATCAAGTCACCCATTAAAGGATGAATTGGGAAGGAACAAGCAGTCTGTGGGGCTTTCCTGACTCCCAGGGAAGAGACAGAGGATGTAGCGACTTCAGCAGCCGGCATTCTGAACGTGGTACGCACCAATTCAGTATAATACTGCACCTGCTTTCTGAGTGCCTGGGAGGAGGGGACTAACTCCTCTTCCTCTGACTCATCCGACTGCTCATGATCCCTATCCAAAGATAGGGATCCCTCCTCATTTTCAGAACAACTGTCTGAGAGAGGGATTTCAGCAGAGGGAGGGGATCTACCCCTTTTCCTGCTATCTTTTAGGGAAGCAGAAATAAAATTCATGATCCTCCCTTCAAAACCCTTCAATGTAGCCCTAAGGGAGTCCTCAGTGACATAGACCGGGGCTGCGACATTAGGAGAGGCTGCAAAGCCTGAAAGGGGCACTGACTCGTCTTGAGATGCAGGCTCCAGTCTTGCAGAGGGGGATGGTAATTTGCATGCACTTTTGGAACCCCTGGACCTAGGCGGTGACTTGCCAGTGCTTTTATTACCTGCCCCTGAAACCCTCTTACGAGGAGACATAGTACTGAGCTACAAAGCAGAGGTACTAGTACAAATGCAATCACTGTTGCGCTTAAAGTCTCACAATAAATCAATATATGCTTAACTGCACAACCTGATGCTGAGTAGGTGTCTTAAGGTTTGCCTGGATCCAATCCCCACGGATACTTACAGCCCACAGCTCTTGTGTCTCCAGTTACAGTCCCCTGACGCTCTGGGCTTTTTAAAACTGCCGTTTGGCGCCTGCATTACAGCGTTGAGCACACTAATCGTGCACAGCTGGCAACCACACCCCCCCCTCCTCCATTAGGCCGGGAGTGCGCCCGGCGTGCGTGCACGAGGACCGCGGAATCCGGGGGGGGGAGGAGAACCCAAAGGGAGCAACGTGTGACCCCTGGACCTGCATGGGACCCCTTTTTACCTTAACTGTGGCAGGAACTGTAAGGGAGACGTGAGTAGCTGGAGAACCAGGCTTTCACTGAGCGTGTTTGTATTGAAAGGCATGTAAGTATGCATCAGGCTGCTCTTACTCCCTCTAGTGGTGGAAACCAGGTAAGACATACAACTACTCACAATGAAGAAATCCATTCATATATTTAAAATATATAGGATGACTTCCCTTACCTGTTCCCCGCCGCAGGAATTGCTGATCTCAGGCCAATTCCAGCCTTCACCCATCACGGCGGGTATTGTTAGCCAACCTTCAGGCGTATCTGGGGTTCTTACGAAAAGATCCTCCTACCTGGGCCATGTAAAAAGCTCTGCCAGAAACTTACGGGCGCCCTGAGTCAACAGTACCCCAAGTCTGGTTGTCCCAGAGCCCAGTCTTCCAATGGAGAGGACTTACAGGCAGAACCTCGTTTCTTCGGCAGACGAGGCCCGGGTACCATACCATCTTGGGAGTCAAATATCGGCCCGAGGTATGGATCCGGTTTGTTGTAGCCCTTCGGCCCTCGCCGGGACCCGCATAGAGCTAAGTTTTATCTGACCATCGACCAGACACTGGCGAAAAAACTGAGGTGCCTCCCAAATGGGAGGGGTTATATAGGGGAGGAATTCTCTTTAATTAGGGTCAACCAGTGTCCAATCACCAGAGGTGCCTATATAACCCACTATGTAATGAAGCTCCTGTGTCCCGTGATGTATGATCAAGAAAAGTTTTTATTAATCTTTTGTATCAGAGTATAAACAGATAAAGACTGTAAATTCAAAAAGGAAAAAGGATGAAATGGAAACAGGACCAGCCGTCCGACAATGGGCAAAATGGTCCAACAATGTTAAACACATTACAAATTTTACAGGTAAGTATAAAGCATTCTGTTTGGTCATGTAACACATTGGAGGTCCCATCTATATTCACAGTATAAAGCGTGTGGAATATACAATACGGATAACCTTCTCCCCCGACTGGGCGCCCCTGTGGGAGCCTGCTGCGTCCAGTAACTGTTACATTTTTAAAGTGTAGCTCCAGTCAAAAAATCTATTTTTAAGCTTTATGTAAAACATAGGGAAGGGTTATCACCCCTGTAACATTTTTTTTTTCGTCCGTATTTTTTCATCTCACTTCCTGTCGTCTCCTTCCGTTTGCAAGAAATAGGAGACGTTTGTAAGTTGGATGTTTGAAAGCAAGAGCCTGCCCTATATGCTCTGCAGAAATTTGGTCCTAAGGTGTTGGTGTTGCCACAACACTGTAAGCCCTCAAAGTGACTCTTGGTGGGCGCTGGAACGCCCTGCTGTGAACTATTATATCAAGAATTGTAATTACATGCACCTGTTGAACAGGGGCAGAAAAAATGGACCTTAGGCACTGGTGCCACAACACTGCAACACCTCACAGAAACTCTAGTTGGAGAGCAGATATGAGCCCTACTGCAAAGTATTGCATCAAAAATTGTAATTACATACCCCTGTTAAACAGGGGCTGAAAAATTGGGCTTTAGGCACTGGTGCTGGTGCCACGACATTGCAACCCCTCACAGATATTCTAGGTGGAGCGCAGGAATGAGCCCTGCTGCAAAGTATTGCATCAAAAATTGTAATTACATGCCCCTGTTAAATAGGGGCTGAAAAATTGGGCCTTAGCCACTGGTGGCAGCGCCCAGAACCAAAAATGTTCTTCCAAGCTATCAGCAGGATCATTGAGGAGGAAGAGGATAGTTAATCAGCATAACAGGATAGTCACTCACCATCAGCATAGGCAGTCTTGAAGGGATCTGACATTTCATCAGCTTCAGGTACCTGATAGCTGGTGGTGATCCAAGACTGATTCATCTTTATGAAGGTCAGTCGATCAACCGAGTCGGGGATAGACGCACCCTGTGATCGGTTACAAAGCCTCCAGCAGCACTGAATGTGCGTTCTGAAAGAACGCTGGATGCAGGACAGGCCAGTAGCTCATTTGCATACTGTGCAAGCTCTGGCCAGTGATCCATCCTCAAGACCCAGTAACCCAGAGGATTTTCGGTGGGAAAGGTGTCCAAGTCTGATCTTGCCCCTAGGTATTCCTGCACCATGTAAATCAGACGCTGGCGATGGTTGCTGGAACCGATCATACCTTGAGGCTGCGGACTAAAAAATTGTCTGAACGCATTGGTCAGACAGCCACCTTCTCCACCGTTCCTTCTGTGACTGACCGAAGCCTCAGCAACATGTTGTCCAGGACTAGGAATTTGTAACCCCCCCAGCCTCCCAAAGATGTCTCATCCTCTGCTCCCTCTGCAACAGCAAGATAAGGTGTGCAACCTTACCCTTGTACCGTGGATAAAGGAGGGTTGCCAGCCAGTAATGATTCCTCTCCTTGATCCGACAAATACGAGGATCCTTCCGCAGGCTTTGCAGGATCAGGGAGGCCGTGCAGCGTAGGCTAGCTGAGGCATTCGATCCGGAGTCCTCTGGGTCACTAAGGACGACATGATCCGCAGCCACCTCCTCCCAGCCACGTACAAGTCCACGGGTTTCTTGGGACTGTAAATGATCCCTAAAAGACTGCTGCTGATGCTGAGTGCCAGGCTCCACCTCCATGCTGAAACAATCCTCCTCTTCCTCCTCCTCTTCCTGTGTGATCAGTGGGCCAGCAGGGACACTGTCTGGATAAAGGGGGCCTTGAGAGGCAAGGAAGTCCTCCTCTTCCTGCCTCTGTTCTGCCTCAAGTGCCCTGTCCATTATTCCACACAGCGTGTGCTCCAACAGGTGGACAAGAGGTACAGTGTCAATGATGCATACAATGTCACTGCTCACCATCCTCGTGGCCTCCTCAAATGGTGACAGGACAGTGCAAGTATCCCTGATCATGGCCCACTGGCATGGGGAAAAAAACGAGCTCCCCTGACCCTGTCCTGGTGCCATAGTTGCACAGGTACTCATTGATGGCTCTCAGCTGCGTGTGCAGCTGCTGCAGCATGGCCAACATTGAGTTCCCCCTGGTGGGCCTGTCACAGATTAGGCGGTTCTTGGGCATGTTAAATTCCTTTTGGAGGTCAGCCAGCCAAGCACTGGCATTATATGACCGGAGGAAATGCACACAGACTTTCCTGACCTGCCTCAGGACATCCAGTAAGCCCTGGTACCTACCCAAGAACCTCTGCACCACCAAGTTAAGAACGTGAGCCACACAGGGCACATGGATCAGTTGTCCCTGTTGGAGGGCGGAGAGGAGGTTGGTGCCATTGTCGCAAACCACCATTCCTGGCTTAAGCTGGCGTGGCGTCAACCACCTCTCAGCCTGCCCCTGCAGAGCTGACAGAATATCTGCCCCAGCGTGGCTCCTGTCCCCCAAGCACATCAGCGCAGGCACTGCATTGCATCTTTTTGCCTGTATACTTGCGTAGCCCCTTGACCGCCTACGGAGCACCACTGGTTCCAAGGACAAAGCTCAGAAAGAGGCCATGGAGGAAGAAGAAGAGGAGGGGGTGCAGGAGAGAGGTGTGTCACAATCACCAGTAGTAGCATTTTAGAGGCGTGGTGGCGGAACAACCTCCAACACTACTGCACCTTGTCCTGCATCCTTCCCAGCTGCCAGAAGAGTCACCCAATGCACCATGAAAGATAGGTAACATCCCTGTCCATGCCTGCTGGACCATGAGTCAGCGGTAATATGCACCTTACCGCTGACCGCCCTGTCCAGCGAGGCATTGACATTGCCTTCCACATGCCGGTAGAGAGCCAGAATCACCTTCCGTGAGAAAAAGTGCCGTTTCGGAACCTGCCACTGAGGAACCGCACACTGCACAAACTCACGGAAGGGGGCCGAGTCTACCAACTCAAAAGGAAGCAGTTGAAGTGCTAGCAATTTAGCCAAGCTAGCATTCAACCACTGGGCATGTGGATGGCTGGGAGTGAACTTCTTTCGACGGTCCAGCAGCTGGGGTAGGGAAATTTGCCTGGTACAATCGGACATCAGTGTACCGCTAGCAGATTGCCCGCAAGTACTTGGCTGTGACACACCTAATTCTACACCTTCATTCCTCTCAGTGCAGGTTTCAGAGAGAACTGAAGGTATAGTGGGGTTGGAGATCCCAGCTGATGAAGAGCAAGGAGAGGTCCGCTTTGTTATTTGGTGTAGGTCTTTTAGGTACGCTTGCCAATGAGTTGCAAGGCAGGTCGACATATGTCTGGTCAAGCATGTGATGCCCAAACGGCTGATGTTTTGGCCATGCTGGATACGCTTGAGACATATCTTGCAAATAGCAGCGGTGCGATCTGATGTACGCGTCTCAAAAAAGGACACACCAAAGAACTTTTGGAATAACGTACAGAGGCAGCTCTGCGGTGTGATTCAGTCAGAGTGCTACCTTTAAGCTGGCCTCTGGAGGGCATCCTGCTTTGTTGGAGATGTGCTTCCTCCTCCTTCTCTTCTCTCCTATCAGGCACCCACGTGGAGTCAGTGACCTCATCATCCCCTCCCTCCTCATCACTGGAGCAAACCTGGCAGTATGCTGCAGCTGGTGGAACACGACTGCCAGATTGCTGTCCTTCTTGGACACCCTCTCTCTGGGCTCACGTTACTGCCTTCCTCTAGCTGGGTATCATCATCAGAGCCTTCAAAACGCTGGGCATCCTCCTGGAGCATGTACCCAATACTGTGCTCAAACAGTTCGGGGGACTCCTCAGGAGGACATGGTGGGGCTAGGGAAGTAGTGACTGATGCCATTGAGACAAGGGAAGAGGCCACGTTGGCAGCTGCCTTGCCAATACCCTGAGCCTGGGTGAGAGAGGATGAGGAGGAGGAGGATGAGGAGGGCTTGGTCATCCACTCTACCAAGTCTTCGGCATGTTGCGGCTCAACACATCCAGCTGCCGAAAATAAGGACAAGCATGTCCCATGGCCACGTGCTGATTAAGACGTCCAGCACTGTTGCCTCTAGACACAGAGCCTGCTTTCCCTTGTTGGCCTTTCAGACATACTAATGGCCTGCAGGGAGATGTAGCTGTACAAAGCTGGGACGTATATACTGATTATACTGCAGCTAGCAGAATCAACTGCCTGCCTGTAGTATTATTACTATGAGAACACCAGCAATTGAGGTAGCTTTAGGTGCACACTGAGGAGATGACACAGTACACCGACTGTAATTACTGCAGCTGCCTGCGGTATAGGATCAGCAGAACACCAGCAATTTGGGTAGTTTTAGGTGCACACTGAGCAGATGACAGTACACTGACTGTAATTACTGCATCTGCCTGCGGTATAGGATCAGCAGAACACCAGCAATTGGGGTAGCTTTAGGTGCACACTGTGCAGATGACACAGTACACCAACTGTAATTCCTGCAGCTGCCTGCCTGTGGTATAGGATCAGAAGAACACCAGCAATTGGGGTAGCTTTAGGTGCACACTGTGCAAATGACACAATACACCAACTGTAATTACTGGAGCTGCCTGCGGTATAGGGTCAGCAGAACACCAGCAATTTGGGTAGTTTTAGGCATACACTGTGCAGGTGGCATAATACACTGACTGCAATTACTGCAGTTGCCTGCCTGCGGTATAGGATCAGCAGAACACCAGAAATTGGGGTAACTTTAGGTGCAAACTGTGCAGATGTCACAGTACACCGACTGTAATTGCTGCAGCTGCCTGCGGATAGAATCAGCAGAACACCAGCAATTGGGGTAGCTTTAGGCGTACACTGTGCAGGTGGCACAATACACCGACTGTAATTACTGCAGCTGCCTTCCTGTGGTATAGGATCAGAAGAACACCAGCAATTTGGGTAGCTTTAGGCATACACTGTGCAGGTGGCATAATACACCGACTGCAATTACTGCAGCTGCCTGCCTGCGGTATAGGATCAGCAGAACACCAGCAATTGGGGTAGCTTTAGGTGCACACTGTGCAGATGACACAATACACCGACTGTAATTACTAAGGCTGCCTGCGGTATAGGTTCAGCAGAACACCAGCAATTGGGGTAGCTTTAGGTGCAAACTGTGCAGATGACACAGTACACTGACTGTAATTGCTACAGCTGCTTGTGGATAGAATCAACAGAACACCAGGAATTGGGGTAGCTTTAGGCGTACACTGTGCAGATGACACAATACACCAACTGTAATTACTGGAGCTGCCTGTGTTATAGGATCAGCAGAACACCAGCAATTGGGGTAGCTTTAGGTGCACGCTGTGCAGATGACACAATACACCGACTGTAACTGCTACAGCTGCCTGTGGTATAGGACCAGAAGAACACCAGCAATTGGGGTAGCTTTAGGTGCAAACTGTGCAGATGACACAGTGCACCGACTGTAATTGCTACAGCTGCCTGCAGATAGAAACAGCAGAACACCAGCAATTGGGGTAGCTTTAAGCATACACTGTGCAGGTGGCACAATACACCGACTGTAACTGCTACAGCTGCCTGTGGTATGGGACCAGAAGAACACCAGCAATTGGGGTAGATTTAGCTGTACACTGTGCAGGTGGCACAATACACCGACTGTAATTACTGCAGCTGCCTGTGGTATAGGACCAGAAGAACACCAGCAATTGGGGTAGCTTCAGGTGTACACTGTGCAGGTGGCACAATACACCGACTGTAACTGCTACAGCTGCCTGTGGTATAGGACCAGAAGAACACCAGCAATTGGGGTAGCTTCAGGTGTACACTGTGCAGGTGGCACAATACACTGACTGTAACTGCTACAGCTGCCTGTGGTATAGGACCGGAAGAACACCAGCATTTGCAGTAGCTTTAGGTGCAAACTGCACAGGTGGCACAATACACCGACTGTAACTACTACAGCTGCCTGTGGTATAGGACCAGAAGAACACCAGCAATTGTGGTAGCTTCAGGTGTACACTGTGCAGGTGCTACAATACACTGACTGTAACTGCTACAGCTGCCTGTGGTATAGGACCAGAAGAACACCGGCAATTGGGGTAGCTTCAGGTGTACACTGTGCAGGTGGCACAATACACCGACTGTAATTGCTGCAGCAGCTGCCTGTGGTATAGGATCAGAAGAACACCAGCAATTGGGGTAGCTTTAGGTGTACACTGTGCTGGTGGCACAATACACCGGCTGTAATTGCAATAGCTTAAAAGAAAATTCAGACACTGTCTCTCCGTCTATCTCTCTCTCTCTTAGCGACGCAACACACTACGCAAGGCCACCGCGTAGGCGGCCTTATATAGTGTGGGGTGTGTACTAAACCCCCTGAGCCATAATTGGCCACATGGCTCTCTTCGCTGAGGGCGCTGTGATTGGCCAAGCATGCGGAGTCATAGTGCATGTTTTGCCAATCATAAGCCAGCAATGCACTGCGATGCCACAGTGAATTATGGGCCGTGAGCGCCACTTGAATTTGGCACGAACGGCCCATTATGTTTGGATTTCGCCGAACGAGCGAACAGCCGGTGTTCGAGACGAACATGTGTTTGACTCGAACACTCAGCTCATCCCTACCCACTGTTAATTTGGTCACCTATTGTTTCTGTCTGTCTCTTGATGTGATTGAGATGAGATGTGATGAGATGTGATCAAAATTGTGTACACTTTACCTTTTATCGAACCATTGTGGGATGTTATTTGTTTATGCTTATGATAATGGGTAATGTACTTTGTATTTCCAGGGTTGTGGGCTGGGTGCCGAATTGTCTGGGCACCTAGGTTTGTTTAAGTGACTAGTTGTTAATTAGTTCATGTTAATTATATCACTGTCAACTATTAGTTGCTAGATCTTGATTCGTATTCTGTTTATGTTGGCTATTCCTTAGCTATATTAATTATATTCCTGTTTACAGTTTGCATTGTTACGGTAATGTGATCAGGCTCTACTTGGTCCTGTGTTCTATATATTCTCTGTGAATTTACAATAAAGAGTTCCAGTTGGCACCTAAGCATGTGTCGCCTAGTATCTTGGGTGCAATATTCAGATAAAATACCTGGTTCCTGCTTCTAGACTGGAGGAAGGTATGTCTTCAAGGAAGCACCCAACCAGGGTGCTGGATGGTTCCATCCCATCGACAAACTATGGTATTTAAAAGTCTCCATAGGTGATGCCTTAAAAGCCTTTACAGGTTTTTAGTTTAGAGTTACAGAGGAGGTCTGGTGCTAGAATTATTGCTCTCGCTCTGATGTTTGCGGCAATACGTGAGGTACATACATGAAGCACAGCAGGAGGACCATTGACTCCCACTACTGTCAATTACAGCAGGGGGGCATGACTGAGCAATGGGAGTGAGCATGCATGAGTGCCCCCATAGCTACCAGCTTGCTATGGGGGCACTCAGCAAGGGGGAGGGGCCACGAGTGCCGGCAGAGGACTCGAGAAGAGGAGGATTGGGAATACTCTGTGCAAAGCATAACTTGTTTGTTATTTAAAAAAATGAAGCCTTTAATATCATTTTAATTTAAAGTGCAATATTATGGAGGTTAGAGGATTATTGTAGTACCACACTTTGGTAAATATTAGGGCTGAGATTTTGGTTCACTGCTACCATGGATTCATGGAGAATGTCTGTGAATCATTGCATATCACAAATTTTTGGAAAAAAGTTTCCCCGGTTCAAACTGGAACAACCTATACCAAAGCCTCTTTCCTGATCAGCTGAGTCACAAGTAGGGATGAGCTTCGTGTTCGAGTCGAACGTACGTTCGACTCGAACATTGGCTGTTCGGCCGTTCGGCGAATTCCGAACGTTTGGGCCGTTCGCGTCAAAATTCGAGTGACGCGCGCGCGGACCACAATGCACTGCGGTGGCGCAGTGCATTGCTGCCCCATGATTGGCCAAGCATGCACTGTGACCCCGCATGCTTGGCCAATCGCAGCGCCGGCAGCGAGGAGAGCCATGATTGGCCACAGGCATCCTGCCTGTGGCCAATCATAGCTCAGGCTGTGTAGTGCACGCCCCACACTATATAAGGCCGCCTTTGAGGCGGCCTCGTGTAGTGTGTTACTTAGCATCTGAAGCAGTGGGTGTTCTGTGTACCTTCAACACAGTACACACCGATCGTTTTTGGCTGATTTCCTATCTTGCTGCTGTGTAGTGGTTGTTGTCTGTGCCCTGACTGCAGTATACACCACTATATTCACCTCACCTATATAGCTAGTGATCTAGCTTTAACCACTTAACAACTGCCCATTGCCGATTAACGGCTTCAGGGCGGTTGTTTAACTCTGAGAGGCCGTTAATTAACGGCCTCCCAGAATTCTGCTCTCGCGTGCCCCGAGGTGCGCGCACTCGAGAGCATCCATGACCGCCGGGTCCACAGGACCCGGCGCATCACGGATCACGGTAAACGGCCGCTCATAGCGGCCGTTTACCACGTGATTGCTCTGTCAAATGACGGAGTGATCACTTGGAAACAAACCGGCGTCATGTTATGACGCCGGTTCCTCCCTCCCCTCTCTGTACCGATCGGTACAGCGGAGGGGAAAGAGATCGGTGTCAGCAGCGATGTGGGCTGCATCTGCAGTGCCCACATCGCTGCTCACCGAATTTAACCCCTCAATTCCCTGCCAATACTCTGCAATACCAGTGCATACTCTGCAGTACCCTGCCATTACTCTGCAGTACCCCGCCATTACTCTGCAGTACCCCGCCATTACTCTGCAGTACCCCGCCATTACTCTGCAGTACCCCGCCATTACTCTGCAGTACCCCCCATTACTCTGCAGTAACCCCCATTACTCTGCAGTAACCCCCATTACTCTGCAGTACCCCCCAATACTCTGCAGTACCCGCCATTACTCTGCAGTACCCGCCATTACTCTGCAGTACCCTGCCATTACTCTGTAGTACCCCCCAATACTCTGCAGTACCCTGCTATTACTCTGTAGTACCCTGCCAATACCCCGCCAATACTCTGTAATACCCTGCCATAAATTGCCATACCCAGCCATACTCAGATACCCAGCCATACTCGGTGATACCCTGAAATACCCAGCCATAGACGCCCCCCACCCCTCACCGCCCTCCGGTGCTTCTACCAACTCGCCAGTACGATCGAAGCCAGAATCTTTTTTTTATTTTTTATTTCAGGCTTCCCAGCCTAGAGGTGAGATGTGGGGTCATATTGACCCCCCAGATTTCACTGTAAAGAGGACCTGTCACCCCATATTCCTATTACAAGGGATGTTTACATTTCTTGCAATAGGAATAAAAGTGATCAAAAATATATTTTTGGGGAAAAAAAGGTCAAACTAAAATAAATAAAGTAAAATGAACAATAAAAAAATAAAATAAAAATTAAAGCGCCCATGTCCCCATGTGCTCGCATGTGCCACACATGTGAGGTATCGCCGAGAATGTTAGAGCGAGAGCAATAATTCTAGTCCTAGACCTCCTCTGCAACTCAAAACATGTAACCAGTAAAAAAAAATTTAAAGCGTCGCCTATGGGGATTTGTTAAGTAGCGACGTTTGGCGCCATTCCACGGGCATGTGCAATTTTGAAGAGTGACATGTTTGATATCTATTTACTCAGCATAACTTCATCTTTCACTTTATGCAAACATTGGGCTAACTTTACTGTTTTTTTTGTTTGTTTTTTAAGCACAAGACTGTTTTTTCCCCCCAAAAAACGCGTTTGAAAAATTGCTGTGCAAATACCGTGTGAGATAAAAATTTGCAACGACCACCATTGTATTCTCCAGGGTCTTTGCTAAAAAAAAAATATATATATATATAATGTTTTGGGGTTCTCTGTAATTTTCTAGCAAATAAATGATGATTTTTACATGTAGGAGAGAAATGTCAGAATTGGCCTGGGTGCTCCAGAACGCCTGATGGCGCTCCCTGCATGTTGGGCCTCTGTATGTGGCCACGCTGTGTAAAAGTCTCACACATGTGGTATCGCCGTACTCGGGAGTAATAGCAGAATGTGTTTTGGGGTGTAATTTGTGGTATGCATATGCTGTGTGTGTGAAATAACCTGATAATATGACAATTTTGTGAAAAAAAAAAAAAAAAGGAAATAGGCCGTCAGTACTTCAGGTGTGATCAATTTTCAGATATTGGCACCATAGCTTGTGGACTCTAACTTTCACAAAGACCAAATAATATCCACCAATTTGTACTTATTTTTACCAAAGATATGTAGTAGTATGAATTTTGGCCAAAATTTATGAAGAAAAAATGACTAATCTGCTAAATTTTATAACAGAAACGAAGAAAAATTCATTTTTTCGCAGAATTTTCGGTCTTTTTTCTTTTATAGCACAAAAAATAAAAAACCCAGCAGTGATTAAATACCACCAAAAGAAAGCTCTATTTGTGTGAAAAAAGGACAAACATTTCCTATAGGTCCAGTGTTGCATGACTGAGTAATTGTCATTCAAAATGTGAGGGCACCGAAAGCTGAAAATTGGTCTGGTTATTAAGGGTGTTTAAGTGCCCAGTGGTCAAGTGGTTAATAATAGAGCTTGCAGTCAGTAGTGTTAGGAGATAGTGCGTGCTGTCTGCGTGCTCTGTACCCAGTACATACCGCTATAATATAGGGAAGGCCCCTACTTTCAAACATCCAACTTACAAACATCTCCTACTTGCAAACGCAAGGAGACAGCAGCAAGTGAGATGAAAAAAGATGGACGACAAAACAAATTATACAGGGGTGATAACCCTTCCCTATGTTTTCCAAAAAGCTTAAAAATCGTTTTTTTGACTGGAGCTACACTTTAAAAATGTACCGGTTGAAAATGACAAACAGATTCAACTTAACACAACAAACCTACACAGTCCCTGTCTTGTTTGCACCGCCTGTATACTGCTGTTCTGAGTATATAGGGCCTGGGGGCCACACGCATTTCCTTTTTTTAATATGGGTACGGGGTTCCCCTTAATATGTGTACAAGACGCAAATAGGCTGGTAATGGGCAGGGAGGGCTACCCATGCCATGTTTCTCAATGATTTTCAACCATATTGCAGGAACCAGATATAACATTAAAACCGCAAGCAGTTTTAAATGGTGTTATTTCCGTTTAATGTCATTTTGTGCAGGGACTGTTCTAAACACGGGAAACACGTGGCACTTCACAGGCATACTACAGACACCCCCCAGGCACCATATTTAAAGGAATATTTCACTTATTTTTTTCACTTTAATCGTCATTAAAATCAGTGCTCCCGCCAAAACGGCAGTTTTTAAAACTTTTTTTTGCAGTGACCCATGTCCCCTGAGGCAGGAGGCAGGTCCCCAAACCCTTTTTAGGACACTATCTTGCATATTAGCCGTTAAAATTAGCACTTTCCATTTCGAACGTTCGAGTCCCATAGACTTCAATGGGGTTCTAACGTTCGTACCGAACGCGGGGGTCGTTCGCAAGTTCTGGTGCGAACCGAACCGGGGGGTGTTCGGCTCATCCCTAGTCACAAGAGCCAATTATCTGAAGTAATTGATATACCATCCCTCCCCTTATTATAGGACCCCTTTCACACAGGTGTTTTTCAGGCACTTTAGTGCTGGAAATAGCCTCTGCAAAGCATCTGAAAACTGCCTCCGATTCATTCACACTTTTCACACTGGGGCGGTGCGCTTGTGGGACATTCCAAAAAGTCTGGCAAGAAGCATCTTTGGGGTGGGTAGGGAGCGCTGTATTTAGCGCCCCCCAAAATGCCCTGCCTATTGGAATGAATGGGCAGTGCTTTCAAGGAGCCTTAAAAGTTTTAGTAGTTTTTAACCCTTTTGTTGTATTAAAAGTGCCCCACCAGCGGTCGAAAAAGCGGCGCAAAGGTGCACAGCGATGTACGACAGCACAATGGCTTGGCTGGGCAAATCGACATACAGGTACGTCCCCTGTAAATCGCGGCAACCGCCGCGGACTCAATGTCCGCCGGGGGCCTGTGATTGTGTCGCAGAGCGGAAGAACGGGAGATGCCTTTGTAAACAAGACATATCCCCGTTCTGCCTAGTGACATGACCGAGATCTATTGCTCCCTGTGATCAGGAGCAGTGATCTGTCATGTCAGTGGTAGCCCCTCCCCCCACAGTTGGAATCACTTCCTGTTGGTTCTGTTAGGGAGAGCTGACATTTCTGTGTAAGGAGGGGCACTGAATTATTGATTTATTTATTTTAAATGTGGACATTAGCACCTCCTCCCACCCATGTCAATACCTGGCTTCCAATGCCTTTTGTTTGCCGATAGCTTGCCTATTATCACTGCAAATGGCCAAAATTCAATAACAAAATTCATCTACTGATGGTGTTAAATTCGTTTAACCATAAAGTTTGCAAACTTCAAACTACCAGCAATATTCATAAAACCCCAAACCAAAAATGTATTATATTGCAGTTTGCCAATCATTAGATGTGGTGGCTGCATTCGTTTTCTATTTTTAAGCTTTTTCCCCTCTTTTTTCACCTGGTGATCCAGTAACTTACCTCTTGTATTAGAGTGTCCCCACTCTGGATGAAGGAGCAACAGAGACACCTTTGGAAAATGATAATTTTCTGCCTGGGGAGGGGAAGTTAGATGTACAAGCAGATTTAGACACTAACAAACCAAAGCCAAACTCCAACATTTTTAAGCAATTAGAGCAACTTTGTTCTTTTTGGGATACATTTATTTACATGAATAAATCAAAGCTGATTATTGTAATCACTGCTGTCATTAGTAAATGGTTTGTTTCAATCCTCTAACTGCTACTTCTGCAAGACAGCTTGCTCTGTTGAAAACCAATGGACTTAAAGAAGAACTGCAGTCTGCTCACACAATTTGTAATAAAAACATCTTTGCCATTCTGAAGCTTCCTTTCAACCACTTTGCATATTATTTTATATAGGGTTGCACTGGTACCATTTTTTAACACAGAGTTTGAGTACCGATACTTTTTTTTCAAGTACTCTCCAATAGCAACTACCGATACCTATCGCCTAGAAAGAGTAGGTAGAGGGGTGGTTTGGAAGGTTGGGGGGTTGTTAGGGAGTTGGGCGATGAGTAGAGGGGTAAGAGAGGGCAGAGTAGTTGAGGGTGGGGTAAAATAGGGATTGTGGGGTGGGAGAGTTGGAATGGAAAAGGCTGTGATCGATCGGGGGAAGAGATTGGGGATGGGAGGGTCATTGGGAGACAGGGGAGCAGAGGAGACAGCTGGTGGAGGGAAGGAGGAGGCAACAGGCAGAATTAACAGCAGTGACTGCAGACATGGTACAGGAGACAGAGACTGCGGACATGATACAAGAGATGATCAGAGACTGCGACATGATCAGACACTGCGGACATAGTACAGGAGAGGATCAGAGGCCGCGGACATGATCAGAAGCTGCGGACATGGTCCAGGAGGCGATCAAAGGCTGGGGACATGATCAGAGGCTGCGGACATGGTACAGGAGGCGATCAGAGGCTGCGGACATGACCAGAGGCTGGGGACATAGTACAGGAAAGGATCAGAGGCTGCGGACATGATCAGAGGCTGCAGACATGGTACATGAGGCGATCAAAGGCTGCGGACATGATCAGAGGCTGCGGACATGGTACAGGAGGCGACCAGAGGCTGCGGACACAGTACAAGAGAGGATCAGAGGCTGCGGACATGACCAGAGACTGCGGACATGGTACAGGAGGCGATCAGAGGCTGCGGACATGGTACAGGAGAAGATTAGAGGTTGTGGACAGGATCAGAGGCTGTGGACATAGTACAGGAGACGATCAGAGGCTGCGGACATGATCAGAGGCTGTGGACATGATCAGTGGCTGCGGACATGGTACAGGAGAAGATCAGAGGACACGGACATGATATGGGAGATGGTCAGAGACTGCAGACATGACTCCCCATGGTCATCAATGGGATTGGAAAAGTACGCAGCTTTTACTGGAGTTGAAAAAACTTCACTTGTGTGTTTAACCAGTTCCCGACCAGCGCACGCCGATGTACGTCAGCAGAATGGCACGGGCAGGCATATTGGCGTACAGATATGCCCATTTCTATATGCGGGCCTGCCATCGCATGCGCGCCACCGGCGGTGCGCTCCCATGCCGGTCGGGACCCCCCCGTTCTGCCTAGCAACAAGTGACAGCATCTCCCCCCGTTCTGCCTAGCAACAAGTGACACTGATCTCTGCTCCCTGTTATTGGAGCAGAGATCAGTGTTCACTAACACAAAGCCCAGCCCCCCACAGTTAGTAACACGCCCCTAGGGACACTTAATGCCTACACTGCCACCCCCTGGTTAACCCCTTCACTGCCAGTGTCATTTACACAGGAATCACTGCATTTGTATAGCACTGATTGCTGTATAAATTACAATGATCCTAAAAATGTGTCAAAAATGTCCGATGTGTCCGCCATAATGTTGCAGTCACAGTAAAAATCGCTGATCGCCGCCATTACTAGTAAAAAAAAAAATATTAATAAAAATGCCATAAAACTATCCCCTATTTTGTAAACGCTATAACTTTTGCGCAAACCAATCAATAATCGCTTATTGCGATTTTTTTACCAGAAATATGTAGAAGAATACGTATTGCCCTAAACTGAGGAAAAAAGGTTTTCTTTTATATTTTTGGGGGGGAAATTTATTATAACAAAAAGTAAAAAAAAATTGTTTATAGTGCAAAAAATGAAAACCACAGGGGTGATCAAATACCACAAAAAGAAAGCTCTATTTGTGGGAAAAAAAGGACGTAAATTTTGTTTGGGAGCCATGTCGCACGACCGCGCAATTGTCAGTTAAAGCGATGCAGTGGCGAATCGCAAAAGGTGGTCTGGTCTTAAGCCAGCAAAATGGTCCGGTCTGAGGCTGGGTTCACACTGCTGCGATGCGGGAACGCTGCGAATCTACTGCGGGTTCCCGCATCGCATGCCTCCCGGTGGCAGTTCACACTGCCCTATGCAAACTGCTGGGAGTGTCAGTGAAACGTTAATGACACCCCCAGATCAGTTCGCATATCGCAGTGCGATCTGCAAACTCGGACAGGAATCGGATCGCATGGTGTGAACACCCATGCGATCCGATTCTGCTGCGGACCAAAAAAGGGTCCTGTGCGAGTTTGGGCCGGATGCGATGCGCATTCAGCCATACTATCTGTATGGCTGAACTCGCATCGCACAGAGATCGCATGTGATTTGCACTGCAATGCGGTGCGAATCACATCCGATCTCATACACCACAGCAGTGTGAACCCAGCCTGAAAGTGGTTAAAAGAGGAGCGTTTTGGCAGAAAAATGCACAAACACGTCTAAAACGTGCACTCACTAGGACATGTGCGGTTTGTTTCATTCCAAATTAATATTCAGACTAATTTTTTATTTTTATTTGGAGAGTTGGATATATCCGAATACCTGAATTACAGTATAAACAAAGTTTACCAAGTGCTTCAAATAATGAAACTAAATTCATCCGAATTTTGGAAATATTAATTTAAATTTGAATCGAATTTTACAGTGAATTCAAACTGTAAATATATTTCTGAAATCAAAAACTGTGTGTGTTATCAAAGTACCATTTCAAAATAATGCTGTTTTTGTTGCAAAATGCATTTGAAAGGGCACTTGGAAGTGCAGTGGCTGTAGATCATGGGGGACATGCAAGGAAAAGGGCGTTTTTGGAAAGGGTCAGGGACTTTGTTTCCCTCAAAATGCAACGTTTTGCATGTAATAGAATTCAATGGACTAGCATCCAAAACGCAAGTACCGCATTTTTACAGAGATTTTGCCGCGATTTGCGGTTTGCGTTTTTTTTTCTTTTTTTTTAGACTGTATATAGCTGGTTGCTAAGGCGAGACGGCCGGGATGCTGGACGCCAAGTCCTTAGCTACCGATGAGTCATCAGCTGTCAGCTGCCTTCCCGCTGAATGTAAAAAAAAAATATGCCGCCTATAAAAAAAAAAAACGGCGTGGGGTCCCCCCCAGGTCCATACCAGGCCCTTGGGTCTAATATGGATTCGGAGGGGACCCCCAGGCCAAAACAAAAAAAAAAAAAAGGGCATGGGAGTCCCCCCAAAATCCATACCAGAACCTTATCCGAGCATGCAGCCCGGCAGTTGAGGAAAGGGAGGGGACGAGCGAGCGTCCCCCCCCCCCTCCTGAACCACACCAGGACGCATGCCCTCAACATGGGGGGATGGGTGCTTTGGGGCAGGGGGGCTCTGCTCCCCCCCAAAGCACCTTGCCCCCATGTTGATGGGGACAAGGGCCTCTTCCCGACAACCCTTGCCCGGTGGTTGTCGAGGTCTGCGGGCCGGGGGGTTTATCGGAATCTGGAAGCCCCCTTTAACAAGGCCCCCAGATCCCAGCCCCCCACCCTATGTGAATGAGTATGGGGTACATTGTACCCCTACCCATTCACTTGGAAAAAAGTAGTGTAGTGTAGTGTTAAAAAATACAGTAGACAGTTTTTGACAAGTCTTTTATTAAAAATCTTCTTTGCTGCTTCTTCCTCCATCTTCTCCCGCATCTTCATCCTCTGGTCTTCTCCTTCTTCCGCTCTTCTTTGTCTGGTGTTCTTCTTCCTCTGCCCACGCCGCTGCTCCCGCCGACGATCCTCCTCTGATGCTGTGTCCCACTGATATGTCCTGCATTCCGTAAATAATGAGGGGGCATGGCAATTGGATTACATCACCCGGAGGCCATGCCCCTTGTGACGTCACCGCCCGGGGCATGATGGGTCCATGACGTCGCAAGGGGGCATGGCCTGCAGGTGACATAATCCACTTGCCACGCCCCCTCGTTATTTCGGGAATGCAGGACATCGGCGCCGACAGGCCAGCGGGACTCAGCATCGGAGGAGGGTCTTCTGCGGGTGCGGCGGCGGCGGCAGAGGAAGAAGAACACTGGACAAAGAAGACAGAAGAAAAACAGAAGAGCGGAAGAAGAAGACCGGAGGATGAAGATGCGGGCGAAGATGGAGGAAGAAGCGGAGAAAAGAAGAGTTTTAATAAAAGACTTGTCAAAAACTGTCTACTGTATTTTTTAACACTACACTACTTTTTTTACGATGTACCCCATACTCATTCACATAGGGTTGGGGGGCGGGATCTGGGGGCCCCCTTATTAAAGGGGCACCCGAATTCCGATAAGCCCCCTGCCCGCAGACCACGACAACCAGCGGCCAGGGTTGTCCGGAAGAAGCCCTTGTCTTCATCAACATGGGGACAAGGTGCTTTGGGGTGGGGGGCGCAGAGCCCCCTGCCCCAAAGCATCCATCCCCCATGTTGAGGGCATGCAGCCTGGTATGGTACAGGAGGAGGGGGGCACTCACTCGTCCCCTCCCTTTCCTGACCTGCAGGGCTGCATGCTCGGATAAGGGTCTGGTATGGATTTTGTGGGGACCCCCATGCCATTTCTTTTTAATTTTGGCATGGGGGTCCCCTCTGAATCCATACTAGACCCAAGGGCCTGGTATGGACCTGGGGGGGGGGCCCACGCCATTCTTTTTCACAATTTTTTTTAGCCGCCATTTTTTTTACATTCAGCAGGAAGTCAGCTGATAGCTGATGACTCACCGGTTGCTAAGGACGCGGCGGTCGGCTTCCCGACCCTCTCCTTAGCAACCAGCTATATACAGTGTAAAAAAAACGCAAAAAGCAAATCGCGGCAAAATTGCTGTAAAATCAGGGGGAAAACGCGTACCCAAAAACGCAGCAAGCAACGCAAAAAGCACTGCAGAAATGCTCAAAAGCAACATGCATAGATGTGAATCGAGCCTAAGTGCTTGAGTGTTAATTAATTTCAATGCCCAGAATCAATTTATATTCTGTCAATTGAAATTAATGCCATAGGTGTGAGCAGCCTACTGCATTAGGCCTGATTCACACCTATGCAGGATGTAGTTTGCATATTCCAGGTGCATTTTGCATTTTTCAATACACGTTTTTGATCCATTAAAGTCTATGGTACCAAAAACCATAAAAATTTCCTTGGTCCTTTCCATAAAATGGACAGATGTGAACTACATCCACAGGAAATCATGTTAAATGGACTGTAGTGTGTTTCTGCAAAACTGAAAACGCACTAAAAAATGCATAGGTGTGAACCAGGCCTTAGGGTGTGCACCCCAAAGCTCAAACACACATGCCTTTCTGGACAGTGAATGCATGTGAAGTGCTCTGTGCACTGCTGAGCGGCTTCCGGTTCATTCACAAACTTACGGTAAGCATAGTAAACATTTTTTTGGTTGATTGTAGGCATGTGCACTGCCGAAAAATGTGTTTTATTATTTTTTCGTTTCATTTGTTTGGTTTTTTCGTTTATCGGATCATTCTTTATGATTGGCATTCGTTATTTCGATAATTTGTAACTTTGGATGCATTCGTATTCATTATGTTACATTTGTTTGGATGCAGCATTTGTTATTTATAATCATTCGTAACTTTGGATAAATTCGTATTCGTTACGTTCACTAACAGCCAAATTTGAAAGGAAATTCCAATACCTATAATTTAACTATATATATATATATATATATATATATATAGATAGATAGATAGATAGATAGATAGATAGATAGATAGATATATTAGAGCTGTTACTGATTCAAATTTTCATGGTCGATTAATCGATTATTTTTTAATCGATTGATCGACTGATTTCGATTAATATATAATGCATATACAGATCCAACTATTTTTAGCTGATCTCCTTGCATCACAACTTTGCATTAGTCAGTGGTAGGGATGAGCTTCGTGTTCGAGTCGAACGTATTGGCTGTTCGGCGAAGTCCGAACATTTTGGTCCGTTCGCGCCAAATTCGTGTGGCGCTCACGGCCCACAATGCACTGCGATGGCGCAGTGCATTGCTGGCTCATGATTGGCCAAGCATGCACTGTGACCCCGCATGCTTGGCCAATCGCAGCGCCAGCAGCGAGGAGAGCCATGATTGGCCACAGGCAGGATGCCTGTGGCCAATCATAGCTCAGGCTGTGTAGTGCACGCCCCACACTATATAAGGCCACCAGCGCGGCGGCCTTGTGTAGTGTGTTGGCGTCTGAAGCAGTGGGTGTTCTGTGTACCTTCAACACAGTACACACCGATCGTTTTCGGCCGATTTTCGATCTTGCTGTTGTGTAGTGGTTATTGTCTGTGTGCCCTGACCGCAGTATACACCGCTATATTCACCTCACCTATATAGCTAGTGATCTATCTTTTATAATAGAGCTTGCAGTCAGTAGTGTTAGGAGATAGTGCGTGCTGTCTGCGTGCTCTGTACCCAGTACATACCGCTATATCCACCTACATAGCTCTTCTCTATTTGAGCCCACTTGCCATCTGCAGGAGTTATTGGAAGTTGTGTGTGCCTCCAGCACAGCACAGTATACATCTGTATATACCCCTTTATCTCTGGTGTTCTATAATAAAGGCATCTGCAGGAGTTAGTGGGTGTTGTGTGCCTCTAGCACAATATACACTACCCAACTGCTTTTTTACCCAACTCCCTTTAGGCCATTACCATGTCTGGAAGGCCAGCAAGGAGAGGCAGACAGGCGTGAGCTGATAAAAGAGGGCAAGCAGGCTCTGTGTCTAGAGACAACAGTGCTGGTCGTGGACGCGGTGCATTGTCATCAGCACGTGGCCATGGGACACGCTTGTCCTTCTTTTCGGCAGCTGGACATGTTGAACCGCAACATGCCAACGACTTGGTAGAGTGGATGACCAAGCCCTCTTCATCCTCCTCATCCTCTCTCACCCAGTCTCAGAGTACTAGCAAAGCAGCTGCCAACGCATCGTCTTCCCTCCTCTCAATGTCATCATCAGTGACTCCTTCCCTAGACCCACCACGTCCTCCTGAGGAGTCTCCTGAACTCTTTGAGCACAGTGTTGGGTACATGCTCCAGGAGGATGCCCAGTGTTTTGTGGGCTCTGATGATGACACTCAGCTAGAGGAAGGCAGTAGTGTGAGCGCAGAGAGAGGGGATGCTCAAGAAGGACAGCAATCTGGCAGTCATGTTCCACAAGCTGCAGCATACTGCCAGGTTTGCTACAGCGATGAAGAGGGAGGGGATGATGAGGGCACTGACTCCACGTGGGTGCCTGGAAGGAGAGAGGAGGAGGAGGAGGAGGTGGCACATGTCCAACGAGGCAGGATGCCCTCCGGGGGCCAGCTTAGGGGCAGCACACCGACTGAATCACACCGCAGAGCTCCACCTGTGCAGAGCGCTGCCTCTGCGCGTTATTCTAAAAGTTCTTTGGTGTGGGCCTTTTTTGAGACGAGTGCATCAGATCGCACCGCTGCTATTTGCAACATATGTCTCAAGCGTATCTCACGTGGCCAAAACATCAGCCGCTTGGGCACCACATGCTTGACCAGACATATGTTGACCTGCCATGCAGCTCGTTGGCAAGCGTACCTCAAAGACCCACACCAAAGAACAAAGCGGACCTCTCCTTGCTCCTCATCAGCTGGCATCTCCAACCACACTAGACCTTCAGTCCTCTCTGAAACCTGCTCTGAGAGGAATGAAGGTGTAGAATTAGGTGTGTCACAGCCAAGTGCTTCCAGGAACTCTGCTAGCGGTACACCCACGTCCAATTATAGCAGGCAAATGTCCCTGCCCCAGCTGCTGGACCGGTGAAAGAAGTTCACTCCCAGCCATCCACATGCCCAGCGGTTGAATGCTAGCTTGGCTAAATTGCTAGCACTTCAACTGCTGCCTTTTCAGTTGGTAGACTCGGCCCCCTTCCGTGAGTTTGTACAATGTGCGGTTCCTCAGTGGCAGGTCCCCAAACGCCACTTTTTCTCACGGAAGGCGATTCCGGCTCTCTACCGGCATGTGGAAGGCAATGTCCTTGCCTCGCTGGACAGGGCGGCCAGCGGTAAGGTGCATATTACCGCTGACTCATGGTCCAGCAGGCATGGACAGGGACGTTACCTGTCTTTTACGGCCCATTGGGTCACTCTTCTGGCAGCTGGGAAGGATGCAGGACAAGGTGCAGTAGTGTTGGAGGTTGTTCCGCCACCACGCCTCCAAAATGCTACTATTGGTTGTGACACACCTCTCTCCTCCACCCCCTCCTCTTCTTCTTCCTCCATGGCCTCTTCCAGTGCTCTGTCCTCAGAACCAGCGGTGCTTCGTAGGCGTTCCAGGGGCTATGCAAGTACGCAGGCAAAACTATGCCATGCCGCGCTTGCACTGGTTTGTTTGGGGGACAGGAGCCACACTGGGGCGGATGTTTTGTCAGCTCTGCAGGGGCAGGCCAAGAGGTGGTTGACGCCACACCAGCTCAAGCCAGGAATGGTGGTTTGTGACAATGGCACCAACCTCCTCTCTGCCCTCCGACAGGGACAACTGACCCATGTGCCCTGTGTAGCTCACGCCCTTAACTTGGTGGTGCAGCGGTTCTTGGGCAGGTACCCCGGCTTACAGGATGTCCTGAAGCAGGCCAGGAAAGTCTGTGTGCATTTCTGCCGATCATTTAATGCCTGTGCTCGGCTGGCTGAGCTCCAAAAGGAGTTGAACCTGCCCAAGAACCGCCTTATATGTGACATGCCCACCAGATGGAACTCAACATTGGCCATGCTGCAGCGGCTGCACACGCAGCAGAGGGCCATCAATGAGTACCTGTGCGACTACGGCACCAGGACAGTGGGGCATGATCAGGGTTGCATGCACTGTCCTGTCACCGTTTGAGGAGGCCACAAGGATGGTGAGCAGTGACAGTGCATGCATCAGTGACACTGTACCTCTTGTCCACCTCTTGGAGCATACGCTGCATGGAATAATGGACAGGGCACTTGAGGCAGAACAGAGGCAGGAAGAGGAGGACTTCCTTGCCTCTCAAGGCCCCCTTTATCCAGACAGTGTTCCTGCTGTGCCACCCATCACACAGGAAGAGGATGAGGAGGAGGAAGAGGAGGAGGAGGATGATTATGTCAGCATGGAGGTGGAGGCTGGCACTCAGCATCAGCAGCAGCAGCAGCAGCAGTCTTGTAGGGATGATTTACAGTCCCAAGAAACACGTGGACTTGTACGTGGCTGGGAGGAGGTAGCTGCGGATCATGTTGTCCTTAGTGACCCAGAGGACTCCGGACCGAATGCCTCAGCTAACCTACGCTGCATGGCCTCCCTGATCCTGCAAAGCCTGCGGAAGGATCCTCGTATTCTTCGGATCAAGGAGAGGGACCATTACTGGCTGGCCACTCTCCTTGATCCACGGTACAAGGGTAAGGTTGCCGACCTTATCTTGCTATCGCAGAGGGAGCAGAGGATGAGACATCTCCGGGAGGCCTTGCAGAAAGGTCTGTGCAACGCGTTCCCAGAGACTGGGAGGTTACAAACTCCTGGTCCTGGACAACGTGTTGCTGAGGCATCGGTCAGAAGGAGCGGTGGAGAAGGTGGCCGTCTGACTGATGCTTTCAGACAATTTTTTAGTCCGCAGCCCCAAGGTATGATCGGTTCCAGCACCCATCGCCAGCGTCTGATTTACATGGTGCAGGAATACCTAGGGGCAAGGTCAGACTTGGACACCTTTCCCACCGAAAATCCTCTGGCTTACTGGGTCTTGAGGATGGATCACTGGCCAGAGCTTGCACAGTTTGCAATTGAGCTACTGGCCTGTCCTGCATCCAGCGTTCTTTCGGAACGCACCTTCAGTGCTGCTGGTGGCTTTGTTACCGATCACAGGGTGCGCCTGTCCACCGAATCAGTTGATCGACTGACCTTCATCAAGATGAATCAGTCTTGGATCACCCACAGCTACCAAGCACCTGAAGCTGATGTAACAGAATATTTTTTTTTGAAATATCACATCCCTTCAAGACTGCCTATGCTGATGCTGAGTGACTGTCCTGTTATGTTGATTATCTATCCTCTTCCTCCTTCGCTGATATGTTGGAAGAACATTTCTGGTTCTGGTTGATGCCATCAGCCCAATTTTTCTGCTCCTGTTTAACAGGGGCGTTTAAGTACAATTTTTGATGCAATGCTTTGCAGCAGGGCTAATTCCTGCAATAAAACTAGAGTATATGGCAGAGGTTGCAGTGTGGTGGCACCAGCACCAGTGCCTAAGGCCCAATTTTTCTGCCCCTGTTTAACAGGGGTGTTTAAGTACAATTTTTGATGCAATGCTTTGCAGCAGGGCTAATTCCTGCAATAAAACTAGAGTATATGGCAGAGGTTGCAGTGTGGTGGCACCAGCACCAGTGCCTAAGGCCCAATTTTTCTGCCCCTGTTTAACAGGGGTGTTTAATTACAATTTTTGATGCAATGCTTTGCAGCAGGGCTAATTCCTGCAATAAAACTAGAGTATATGGCAGAGGTTGCAGTGTGGTGGCACCAGCACCAGTGCCTAAGGCCCAATTTTTCTGCCCCTGTTTAACAGGGACATGTAATTACAATTCTTGATATAATATTTCACAGGAGGGCCCCTTCCTGTGCCCACCCAGAGTAACGGTGAGGACTTATAGTGTTGTGGCACCAGCACCACAACCACCAAAGGTCAATTTTTCTACCACTGTTCAACAATGGCATGTAATTACAATTCTTGATATAATCGTTTACAGCAGGGCGCTCCAGCGCCCACCAAGAGTCACTTTGAGGGCTTACAATCTTGTGGCAAAACCAACACCTTGTTCCGCCATTTCTGCAGAGCATATAGGGCAGGCCCCTACTTTCAAACATCCAATTTACAAACATCTCCTACTTGCAAACGGAAGGAGACAACAGCAAGTGAGATGAAAAAAGATGGATGACAAAACAAATTATACAGGGGTGATAACCCTTCCCTATGTTTTCCAAAAAGCTTAAAAATAGTTTTTTTGACTGGAGCTACACTTTAAAAATGTACCAGTTGAAAATTACAAACAGATTCAACTTAACACAACAAACCTACACAGTCCCTGTCTTGTTTGCACCGCCTGTATACTGCTGTTCTGAGTATATAGGGCCTGGGGGCCACACGCATTTCCTTTTTTTTAATATGGGTACGGGGTTCCCCTTAATATGCGTACAAGACCTAAAGGGGCTGGTAATGGGCAGGGAGGGCTACCCATGCCATTTTTCTCAATGATTTTCAACCATATTGCAGGAACCAGATATAACATTAAAACCGCAAGCAGTTTTAAATGGTGTTATTTACGTTTAATGTCATTTTGTGCAGGGACTGTTCTAAACACGGGAAACACGTGGCACTTCACAGGCATACTACAGACACCCCCCAAGCACCATATTTAAAGGAATATTTCACTTTTTTTTTCACTTTAATCGTCATTAAAATCAGTGCTCCCGCCAAAACGGCCATTTTTAAAAACATTTTAGGCATTGACCCATGTCCCCTGGGGCAGGAGCCAGGTCCCCAAACCCTTTTTAGGACAGTATCTTGCATATTAGCCGTTAAAATTAGCACTTTTCATTTCGAACGTTCGAGTCCCATAGACTTCAATGGGGTTCTAAAGTTCGTTCGAATTTGGGGTCCGTTCGAAAGTTCTGGTGCGAACCGAACTGGGGGGTGTTCGGCTCATCCCTAGTCAGTGGTAAATGTGGTATACACCAGTGATGGCAAACCTTGGCACCCCAGATGTTTTGGAACTACATTTCCCATGATGCTCATGCACTCTGCAGTGTAGTTGAGAATCATGGGAAATGTAGTTCCCAAACATCTGGGGTGCCAAGGTTCGCCATCACTGGTATACACTATATACAATCACCTGACACTAGTTAGTTTCCACAATCCATGACTTCACTTAACAGTTCACACAAGTAAGTTTTAAATTCAAACTGTAGCACTGACGTAAGTATTTTTTTTTCCACAGTAGCGTGACAATCCCTCCACCTCCGGTCTAACTAATCACTCTCACCTTATGGCATAGACCCCTGTGCAAGCGGGTATTATAGCATGGACCCCTGTGCAAACAGGTGGTCATGCAAGCAGGTATCAAAAGGGTTAACACGGACCCAGGGGTGGAATGACAACTCATGGGGCCCCCGGGCAATAAGAGTTTATCGGGCCCCCAGGCAATCAGAGATTATGGGGCCACACAGTATACACACACACAGTATACAATCACACAGTATACACAGACATGTTTTTTATTGGCTGAGAAGTTACTGGAGAGGTGGGGCAGCTATAATCTCAGGATTTTTAGACCAAGAGGATGTCGGTAAGGGACATTTCAGAGACAGATGTAAAAAAAAAAAAAACACAGATTTTTACATACTGTCCCTGGTTTTACTGAGGCTGGCAACCCTGATGGGGACCCCTAGTGGCCCGGGGCCCTCGGCCAGTGCCCGAGTGGCCGAATGGTCAGTCCACCCCTGTACGGACCATAAACTTCTCTCATGTCTCCTTAGATCTCAGCAAGGACGCCAGGTCATGGGTAGAAAGAAAAGATCGAAGTGCTCACCGTTTAAGCATAAGGATTAATTTTTGTGTTCAAACACAAACCACTCACATAAAGATGATAAAAACACAGCATGTAAAGCCTGTGCGCACGCATGGTGTGCATGAGGCCTTACTGCAAATAATACAAGTATCACTGGCCACTAGGGATGAGCTTCGTGTTCGAGTCGAACGTAAGTTCCACTCGAACATTGATCGTTCGTGCGTTCGCCGAATTCCGAACGTTTGGGCCGTTCGCGGCAAAATTCGTGTGGCCCACAATGCACTGCGATGGCGCAATGCATTGCTGGCTCACGATTGGCCAAGCATGCACTGTGACCCCGCATGCTTGGCCAATCGCAGCGCCAGCAGCGAGGAGAGCCATGGTTGGCCACAGGCATCCTGCCTGTGGCCAATCATAGCTCAGGCTGTGTAGTGCACGCCCCACACTATATAAGGCCGCCTTTGAGGCGGCCTCGTGTAGTGTGTTAGTTAGCATCTGAAGCAGTGGGTGTTCTGTGTACCTTCAACACAGTTACACACCAATCGTTTTTGGCTGATTTACTATCTTGCTCTTGTGTAGTGGTTACTGTCTGTGCCCTGACCGCAGTATACACCACTATATTCACCTCACCTATATAGCTAGTGATCTAGCTTTAATATTAGAGCTTGCAGTCAGTAGTGTTAGTGCGTGCAGTCTGCGTGCTCTGTACCCAGTACATACCGCTATAATCCACCTACATAGCTGTTCTCTATTTGAGCCCAATTGCCATCTGCAGGAGTTATTGGAAGTTGTGTGTGCTTCCAGCACAGCACAGCACAGTATACATCTGTATATACCCCTTTAACTCTGCTGTTTTCTGGTTATTGTCTGCGTGCCCTGACCGCAGTATACACCGTGATATTCACCTCACCTATATAGCTAGTGGTCCATCTTTAACAATAGAGCTTGCAGTCAGTAGTGTCACTCAGGAGATAGTGCGTGCTGTCTGCGTGCTCTGTACCCAGTACATACCGCTATAATCCACCTACATAGCTGTTCTCTATTTGGGCCCAATTGTCATCTGTAGGAGTTATTGGAAGTTGTGTGTGCTTCCAGCACAGCACAGTATACATCTGTATATACCCCTTTAACTCTGCTGTTCTATAAAAAAGGCATCTGCAGGAGTTAGTGGGTGTTGTGTGCCTACAGCACAATATAAACTACCCAACTACTGTTTTACCCAACTTCCTTCAGGCCATTACCATGTCTGGAAGGCCAGCAAGGAGAGGCAGACAGGCGCGAGCCGATAAAAGAGGGCAAGCGGGCTCTGTGTCTAGAGACAACAGTGCTGGTCGTGGACGCGGTGCATTGTCATCAGCACGTGGCCATGGGACATGCTTGTCCTCCTTTTCTGCAGCTGGACATGTTGAACCGCAACATGCCAACGACTTGGTAGAGTGGATGACCAAGCCCTCTTCATCCTCCTCATCCTCTCTCACCCAGTCTCAGGGTAGTAGCAAAGCAGCTGCCAACGCATCGTCTTCCCTCCTCTCAATGTCATCATCAGTGACTCCTTCCCTAGACCCACCACGTCCTCCTGAGGAGTCTCCTGAACTCTTTGAGCACAGTGTTGGGTACATGCTCCAGGAGGATGCCCAGTGTTTGGTGGGCTCTGATGATGACACTCAGCTAGAGGAAGGCAGTAGCGTGAGCGCAGAGAGAGAGGATGCTCAAGAAGCACAGCAATCTGGCAGTCATGTTCCACAAGCTGCAGCATACTGCCAGGTTTGCTACAGCGATGAAGAGGGAGGGGATGATGAGGGCACTGACTCCACGTGGGTGCCTGGAAGGAGGGAGGAGGAGGAGGAGGAGGAGGAGGAGGCACATGTCCAACGAGGCAGGATGCCCTCCGGGGGCCAGCTTAGGGGCAGCACACTGACTGAATCACACCGCAGAGCTCCGCCTGCGCAGAGCGCTTCCTCTGCGCGTTATTCTAAAAGTTCTTTGGTGTGGGCCTTTTTTGAGACGAGTGCATCAGATCGCACCGCTGCTATTTGCAACATATGTCTCAAGCGTATCTCACGTGGCCAAAACATCAGCCGCTTGGGCACCACATGCTTGACCAGACATATGTTGACCTGCCATGCAGCTCGTTGGCAAGCGTACCTCAAAGACCCACACCAAAGAACAAAGCGGACCTCTCCTTGCTCCTCATCAGCTGGCATCTCCAACCCCACTAGACCTTCAGTCCTCTCTGAAACCTGCTCTGAGAGGAATGAAGGTGTAGAATTAGGTGTGTCACAGCCAACTGCTTCCGGGAACTCTGCTAGTGGTACATCCACATCCGATTATAGCAGGCAAATGTCCCTGCCCCAGCTGCTGGACCGGCGGAAGAAGTTTACTCCCAGCCATCCACATGCCCAGCGGTTGAATGCTAGCTTGGCTAAATTGCTAGCACTTCAACTGCTGCCTTTTCAGTTGGTAGACTCGGCCCCCTTCCGTGAGTTTGTACAATGTGCGGTTCCTCAGTGGCAGGTCCCCAAACGCCACTTTTTCTCACGGAAGGCGATTCCGGCTCTCTACCGGCATGTGGAAGGCAATGTCCTTGCCTCGCTGGACAGGGCGGTCAGCGGTAAGGTGCATATTACCGCTGACTCATGGTCCAGCAGGCATGGACAGGGACGTTACCTGTCTTTCACGGCCCATTGGGTCACTCTTCTGGCTGCTGGGAAGGATGCAGGACAAGGTGCAGTAGTGTTGGAGGTTGTTCCGCCACCACGCCTCCAAAATGCTACTATTGGTTGTGGCACACCTCTCTCCTCCACCCCCTCCTCTTCTTCTTCCTCCATGGCCTCTTCCAGTGCTCTGTCCTCAGAACCAGCGGTGCTCCGTAGGCGTTCCAGGGGCTACGCAAGTACGCAGGCAAAACGATGCCATGCCGTGCTTGCGCTGGTTTGTTTGGGGGACAGGAGCCACACTGGGGCGGATGTTTTGTCAGCTCTGCAGGGGCAGGCCGAGAGGTGGTTGACGCCACGCCAGCTTAAGCCAGGAATGGTGGTTTGCGACAATGGCACCAACCTCCTCTCCGCCCTCCGACAGGGACAACTGACCCATGTGCCCTGTGTAGCTCACGTCCTTAACCTGGTGGTGCAGCGGTTCTTGGGCAGGTACCCCGGCTTACAGGATGTCCTGAAGCAGGCCAGGAGAGTCTGTGTGCATTTCCACCGATCATTTAATGCCTGTGCTCGGCTGGCTGAGCTCCAAAAGGAGTTGAACCTGCCCAAGAACCGCCTTATATGTGACATGCCCACCAGATGGAACTCAACATTGGCCATGCTGCAGCGGCTGCACACGCAGCAGAGGGCCATCAATGAGTACCTGTGCGACTACGGCACCAGGACAGGGTCAGGGGAGCTTGGTTTTTTCTCACCACGCCAGTGGGGCATGATCAGGGATGCATGCACTGTCCTGTCACCGTTTAAGGAGGCCACAAGGATGGTGAGCAGTGACAGTGCATGCATCAGTGACACTGTACCTCTTGTCCACCTCTTGGAGCATACGCTGCGTGGAATAATGGACAGGGCACTTGAGGCAGAACAGAGGCAGGAAGAGGAGGACTTCCTTGCCTCTCAAGGCCCCCTTTATCCAGACAGTGTTCCTGCTGTTCCACCCATCACACAGGAAGAGGGTGAGGAGGAGGAAGAGGAGGAGGAGGATGATTGTGTCAGCATGGAGGTGGAGGCTGGCACTCCACATCAGCATCAGCAGCAGCAGTCTTATAGGGATGATTTACAGTCCCAAGAAACACGTGGACTTGTACGTGGCTGGGAGGAGGTAGCTGCGGATCATGTTGTCCTTAGTGACCCAGAGGACTCCGGACCGAATGCCTCAGCTAACCTACGCTGCATGGCCTCCCTGATCCTGCAAAGCCTGCGGAAGGATCCTCGTATTCTTCGGATCAAGGAGAGGGACCATTACTGGCTGGCCACTCTCCTTGATCCACGGTACAAGGGTAAGGTTGCCGGCCTTATCTTGCCATCGCAGAGGGAGCAGAGGATGAGACATCTCCGGGAGGCCTTGCAGAAAGCTCTGTGCAACGCGTTCCCAGAGACTGGGAGGTCACAAACTCCTGGTCCTGGACAACGTGTTGCTGAGGCATCAGTCAGAAGGAGCGGTGGAGAAGGTGGCCGTCTGACTGATGCTTTCAGACAATTTTTTAGTCCGCAGCCCAAAGGTATGATTGGTTCCAGCACCCATCGCCAGCGTCTAATTTACATGGTGCAGGAATACCTAGGGGCAAGGTCAGACTTGGACACCTTTCCCACTGAAAATCCTCTGGCTTACTGGGTCTTGAGGATGGATCACTGGCCAGAGCTTGCACAGTATGCAATTGAGCTACTGGCCTGTCCTGCATCCAGCGTTCTTTCGGAACGCACCTTCAGTGCTGCTGGTGGCTTCGTTACCGATCACAGGGTGCGCCTGTCCACCGAATCAGTTGATCGACTGACCTTCATCAAGATGAATCAGTCTTGGATCACCCACAGCTACCAAGCACCTGAAGCTGATGTAACCGAATAATTTTTTTTGAAATACCACATCCCTTCAAGACTGCCTATGCTGATGCTGAGTGACTGTCCTGTTATGTTGATTGTCTATCCTCTTCCTCCTCCGCTGATATGTTGGAAGAACATTTTTGGTTCTGGGTGATGCCAGCAGACCAATTTTTCTGCCCCTGTTTAACAGGGGCGTTTAAGTACAATTTTTGATGCAATGCTTTGCAGCAGGGCTAATTCCTGCAATAAAACTAGAGTATATGGCAGAGGTTGCAGTGTGATGGCACCAGTGCCTAAGGCCCAATTTTTCTGCCCCTGTTTAACAGGGGCGTTTAAGTACAATTTTTGATGCAATGCTTTGCAGCAGGGCTAATTCCTGCAATAAAACTAGAGTATATGGCAGAGGTTGCAGTGTGATGGCACCAGTGCCTAAGGCCCAATTTTTCTGCCCCTGTTTAACAGGGGCGTTTAATTACAATTTTTGATGCAATGCTTTGCAGCAGGGCTAATTCCTGCAATAAAACTAGAGTATATGGCAGAGGTTGCAGTGTGATGGCACCAGTGCCTAAGGCCCAATTTTTCTGCCCCTGTTTAACAGGGGCGTTTAATTACAATTTTTGATGCAATGCTTTGCAGCAGGGCTAATTCCTGCAATACAACTAGAGTATATGGCAGAGGTTGCAGTGTGATGGCACCAGTGCCTAAGGCCCAATTTTTCTGCCCCTGTTTAACAGGGGCGTTTAAGTACAATTTTTGATGCAATGCTTTGCAGCAGGGCTAATTCCTGCAATAAAACTAGAGTATATGGCAGAGGTTGCAGTGTGATGGCACCAGTGCCTAAGGCCCAATTTTTCTGCCCCTGTTTAACAGGGACATGTAATTACAATTCTTGATATAATATTTCACAGGAGGGCCCCTTCCTGTGCCCACCCAGAGTAACGGTGAGGACTTATAGTGTTGTGGCACCAGCACCACAACCACCAAAGGTCAATTTTTCTACCACTGTTCAACAATGGTATGTAATTACAATTCTTGATATAATCGTTCACAGCAGGGCGCTCCAGCGCCCACCAAGAGTCACTTTGAGGGCTTACAATGTTGTGGCAAAACCAACACCTTGTTCCGCCATTTCTGCAGAGCATATAGGGCAGGCCCCTACTTTCAAACATCCAATTTACAAACATCTCCTACTTGCAAACGGAAGGAGACAACAGCAAGTGAGATGAAAAAAGATGGACGACAAAACAAATTATACAGGGGTGATAACCCTTCCCTATGTTTTCCAAAAAGCTTAAAAATAGTTTTTTTGACTGGAGCTACATTTTAAAAATGTACCAGTTGAAAATTACAAACAGATTCAACTTAACACAACAAACCTACACAGTCCCTGTCTTGTTTGCACCGCCTGTATACTGCTATTCTGAGTATATAGGGCCTGGGGGCCACACGCATTTCCTTTTTTTAATATGGGTACGGGGTTCCCCTTAATATGCGTACAAGACCCAAATAGGCTGGTAATGGGCAGGGAGGGCTACCTATGCCATTTTTCTGAATGATTTTCAACCATATTGCAGGAACCAGATATAACATTAAAACCGCAAGCAGTTTTAAATGGTGTTATTTCCGTTTAATGTCATTTTGTGCAGGGACTGTTCTAAACACGGGAAACATGTGGCACTTCACAGGCATACTACAGACACCCCCCAGGCACCATATTTAAAGGAATATTTCATTTTTTTTTTCACTTTAATTGTCATTAAAATCAGTGCTCCCGCCAAAACGGCCGTTTTTAAAACTTTTTTTTGCAGTGACCCATGTCCCCTGAGGCAGGAGTCAGGTCCCCAAACCCTTTTTAGGACAGTATCTTGCATATCAGGCGTTAAAATTAGCACTTTCCATTTCGAACGTTCGAGTCCCATAGACTTCAATGGGGTTCTAACGTTCGTTACGAACGCGGGGTCCGTTCGAAAGTTCTGGTGCGAACCGAACCGGGGGGTGTTCGGCTCATCCCTACTGGCCACACTCAACTAAATGTTTCCAAATTTGCTAAACCTTTTCCTGACGTTTTAATAGAGAGTTTTATTCCCAGTTATGATTTCTCGCCCCACTGAAGAGCCGACAAACAAAGTGAATTGTCCAGGCGTGACAATTGGGTAAATGGATCTGCCTTTTATTCTTTTCTATTCTCACATTACTGTAACTGGCAGCAGCAGGCTGGGGGAGGGGTGGATAGATGTACAACACTACTTTCACTTTCTGTATGGGAAAGAAGACGGTGGAGGACTGAACGCAGAAAATATATACCGAATATAAAAAAAGAAGAGTGAAGGTAAAGAAAAAAAGAGGAGAGAGAGAGTGTGAGAGAGAGAAAGAGAGAGAGAGAAAAAAAGAGAGAAGAGAGAAAAAAGCGAGCTAGAAAGAGAGAGAGATCAGATCACATCGATAGTGAAGGAAGTGAAAATTAGGCCAGTACAACTGCAGAGTAGATTTCACATTTATCTTCAAGCCAATAGAAGTTTATAATTTTAAAAAAGTAACAATTTTATTCACAGGGAAAATACCGCTAAATCAGCAACTCCAAGATGGCGCTTCTAAGTTTATGTGGACCCCCACATACCCGGGACTGGCAGTTGCCCATCAGTGGTGGAAAAATGACTCCTACCGTCCCCCTCAATCTGCACAACACTGAGATTGCGATTCCTCCTGGATATCAGGTATGAATACGTTTTATATATATATATATATATATATATATATATATATATATATATATATATATATATATATATATATATATATAAATATATATATATATTGAACATTTTTGTCTATTTTTAACCCTTTGAGGACCATAAGATTACCATCATCAATATAAAAAATAATTATACTTTTTTCCCTTTAAGAATGTATTTGAACAATAAATAAAATCATTTCCACACTTGTGTCATTTTTGGGGGAGGAATTAAGACACTATTTGTTGATAAGAACTAATATTTTGACTCAAATCACAAAAAAAAAAAAAAAAAAAGTATTTTAAGTTCCTAATCAGATGATACAGGCAATTAAAAACATGGGACAAATACGTCCCTTGGTCCTCAAAGGGTTAAACATTTATAAATGATAACTTTAGGGTAATCAATAGCAGATAAATAGCAGATTGTGAGTTAAATATATATAAGCGGTATTAAACCCAAAAACAAAAATGTAATATATTGTATTTTACTAACTTGTAGAAGTGGTGGCTGCATTCGTTTTCTTTTCTTTTTATTTTCACCTGGTGATCTGTCCAGTAAAGGCTGGTACACGCAGGCCGAATATTGTCCGGTATGGGTCAGTTCAACAGAAACCGGGCAACTTTTGCCCTGTGTGTGCAACAGCCGGTCTGATGAAACCAGCTTCATTTCCAATGGCCAATGGCTGCAAGCGCTGATCAGTGTGTCCTGGTGGGGTGCAGTCCCCTGTCAGAACACAATAGCACAGCAAGGGAAATTGCTGTGCTAACATCACTTAGGCCCCTTTCACATAGGGACGGTGGGTGCGTCGGCGGTAAAGTGCTGCTATTTTTAGCGGCACTTTACCGTCAATTTTCGCAGCGCTATTTGGTCGCTAGCGGGGACTTTTACCCCCTTTAACATCACTTAAAATGAAGTTCCACCCATACAAAAAGTGTAGCTGCTGACTTTTAATAATCGGGCAAGAAAAGGAACCGCTGCTCCAGGTGTATAAAAATAAAGCTGATTGGAGTATCTTGCAGAGTGCTAGCCCCGGCCCGCCTCCATAGGAAACTTGGAAAGAAGAAACAAATGGCTGCACATCCAGAACTTCCGATTGCCTTTTATTTTGTTTCATAAATATAACACCAAATACACCAAACTGTGGTCATGTAGACGCGTTTCACAATCATTACCAATAATTAAGCACAAGATGTAGGTGGATCCCTGAAGTCTCACTTTTGAGACAGAGAAAGGGAATGAGGAAACACATTCCCCAGCTCCTTTCTGTAGCCTCAGCTGCACTGTAGGTGAATGAACAGGAGACAGAGGCGCCTGTTAATTCATAAACTGAAGCATAGTAAACAGTTTACTACACCTTGGTTATGAATGAACGCAGTGAGTGATTGGTACCAATCACTCAATGTGCACACTTAGGAAAAGGAAGGGGCAGGGGAGATGATTTAAATAAGATATAGAGATTATTATTTTATTTTTTTCTCTTTTCTTCTCGACTAGATTATAGTAGTGAAGTTGAGGTTAAGTATATAGTTAAGGGGGATAGGGGTGATGGGTAAGAGAACAAAGTCATTTAGGGTGAAATCGGGGCGGTAGCTATATGTAGTTACCTTAACCCTAGATCCACCCCTTAATCAAATAAATAAATTCACAATTCTTAATTTTTAAATGTCTGTGTTTTTTCAGGGTTAAAGCGGGGGTCCACCCTAAAGTGGACCTTCCGCTCATAGGAATCCTCCCCCCCTCCGGCGACACAATTGGCACCTTTCAGGGGGGAGGGGGTGCAGGTACCTGTACAGTACAGGTATCTGCACCCACTTCCTGGATAGCTCTCCGCAGAAAGGGGCGTAGATTATGCCCCTTTCCGAAAGTCCCCCGCTGCCTGCTGGGAAACACACGGATCCCAGAGGCAGCGGGTCCATCCTCATTGCGCAGCGCGACTCGCGCATGCACAGTATGGAACCGGGAAATGAAGCCGAAAGGCTCCACTTCCTGATTCCCATACCCAAGATGGCGTTGGCAGCACCCGAGAGACGATCGAGAGATCGGCTTCGGGGGCCGACATCGCGGACGTGCTGGGCAGGTAAGTGTCACTATTTTAAAAGTCAGCAGCTGCAGTATTTGTAGCCGCTGGCTTTTTAAAAAAAAAAAAACGTGGAACTCCCGGCGGACTCCCGCTTTAATAAGGAGAAGTGTTACTGTTCATAGTGAGTTGGTTGGAGATTTAGAGGGGAGGGAAGGGGTTTTGATAATTAGAATTCAGTAGAAAGAGGTGATGGGCAGGGAAATGCGGTAATTAGGGTAGAATTGGGGCGGCAGCTATATGCAGTTATCTCTAGATCCACCCCCTAATCAAATAAAGAACTCACAGAGTTTTAGGTATCTGTGGTTTTTCACGGTTAATAAGGGGGTGTGGTTATGTTTTTAGCGAATTGTTGGTTGGAGATCTAGGGGGGAGGGAAGGGGTATAGATAGGTAGAACCAGGGAAGGTTTCCATAAACGGGGCCCTTGGTTCTCCCTTCTTAATTAGTAATATTAAAATATTTAGTTATTTATGTATTTTCATTTTCCCTATTTTTATTTTTTTTTTGGGAGGAGAGGAGAAGGGATTTTTTTGTTTTTTTAAATCTTTATTTAAGGAATGCGGTTTGTATAATATGACATTATAACACATATGTCCACCTACGACATTCGATGTTTGACAATCGGAACAATTTGTCAAAGAAGTCAGCATATAATATACATTTTTATTTTTCGTGACTCGTCATAGTGTTGTACGTCACCGCGTTCTTGACAGTCGGAATTTGGTGTGACCGTGTGTAGGCAACACAAGCTTGAGCGGAATTCCATCAGAAAAACCATCCAAGGCTTTTCCAATGAGAATTCTGATCGTGTGTACGTGGCATAAGAAATCCCCAGGCTCCAGGTCCGAAAGTGGACTTTACTAAATAATGAGGAAACTGAAAAGCCAGTTTCCTCTCAAACAAGAAAATACCCTGGGGCCCCTCAACCTGCCTGGTTGAGAATCCTGGACGCATATACTGGTGGGGTACCACACTACCACAGTATGTATACTGTAAATATATTTTTTTTCAACATTCTCCTTATCAGTCTGATGACGTCACTGGTCCTTCCTCTTCTCATCTGGTGGCTGCAGTCTTTAGCCCTGCATTGAATGGCGCATGCTTAACCCCCCTGGCGGTATTCCCGAGTCTGGCTCGGGGTGGAGATTCTATACAAAAAGCGGTATCCCCGAGCCAGACTCGGGACCGCATCGCTGAATGCAGGGAGAGTTTTACTTACCTTGTCCCCTGGATGCAGCGATGTCCCTGCGCTGTACGAGCGAGCCGTGTCTCGCTCGATCTATAACAGAGCCGATCTCCGTTCCCTGCGAGCCTTGCGACGCACGGGGACAGAGAACAGCGCCAAATTCAAAAAGTGAAACACACACATTACATACAGTATAATGTAATCTTAAAGATTACATTGCTGTATATAATAATTTCACATCCCCTTTGTCTCTAGTGGTCTGCCCAGTGCCCTGCATGTAGTTTTATATAAAAACTGTTCTTTATGCCTGGAAACTGGAGATTGTCCATAGCAACCATGTTGTAATAAAAACCGCCGCTTTATTACATCTTTTTTTTTTTTTTAACTAACCTTTGTTTTATCATTGCTGAGTGCATCCATCTTGATTGTGGGCATGCGAAGCCCACTAGCACTGTTTTTTGGGATAAGGTGCTATCCAGCATGCACCTCCCATTCTCATGCATGCGCATTGCACACTGGCTGTAGCACAGGGATTGTATCTGGTTGCCATCACAACGGGCATCATCAGAGGAAGTGCCTGCCCCGTTGTTATGGCAACTAATCAAATCAATCAAGGAGTCAATGGGTGATGCCCATTGACTCCTGGGAATGATGACACACATCTCCCAGGCGCAAAATTGCCACTGGAAATTACGTACATCGTTGCTGCCCCAAAGGAGGAAGAAAAAACAATAGACCATAGCAACAAGGTACACGGACCTAGAAAAAAAAATTGCCAGATGTTTTTTGTGGTGCGGGACTGTAGCCATTGCAGCAAAGAAGAAATGATGGGTGGAACTCTGCTTTAATGACAGTGTAGTAATATTCGGAGCCCAGGCCAGGCATGTACTGGCCATCGGGACTACCGGGAGTTTCCCGGTGGGCCGATGGCTCAGTGGGCCACTCTGATGTAAGGGGGCTGGTGATGGGACACTCTGATGTAAGGGGGCTGGTGATGGGACACTCTGATGTAAGGGGGCTGGTGATGGGACACTCTGATGTAAGGGGGCTGGTGATGGGACACTCTGATGTAAGAGGCTGGTGATGGGACACTCTGATGTAAGAGGCTGGTGATGGGACACTCTGATGTAAGAGGCTGGTGATGGGACACTCTGATGTAAGGTGGTGCTGATGGGACACTCTGTTGTAAGTGGGTGCTGATGGGACACTCAAAATGTAAGTGGGCCCGTCTGGATGAAGTCCAGGGCCAAATTTCTGTCCCAGTCCAGCCCTGGCCCAGGCTGGTGTAATGATGTCCCCTCAGGGGATAGGTTAATGACAGTCTGGACTCTGGAAGTGGGTTGAGTGAAGCTGGCTGTCATTCAACCCGAAGTGACAGAATGGGATCACTGCATGGGACAGTTCCGGATTGAATGTGAGCATTGCAACAAGAGATGCTGACTCATTTTTACATAATTTGCTCTACACGTTTTAAATATTTTTCCTATAGATTTTTCCAATTAACCACTTGAGACCCGCGCTATAGCCGAATGACGGCTACAGCGCGGATCTCCTTTGCCGGGACTATGTCTATTGACGTCGTCCCGTGCACGAGCGGCCTGCGCGCCCCCTGAGGGGCACGCGCGGCGCTCTCTGTGATCGGCGAGTCTATGAGACTCGCCTGATCACCGATCCGAGCAAGGGGTCGATCCCGACCCCTTATCACGTGATCAGCTATCAGCCAATGACAGCTGATCATGTGATATAACAGAGCCGGTAATCGGCTATTATTCCTCCTCGTGCTGACAGCGCGAGGAGAAAAAAAAAGAGCCGATCACCGGCGGCCGTGATCGGGACATCAGTCCCGATCACGGCCAGCCCTGCCAGTGCCCACCTGCCCCCTGCCAGTGCCCACCTGCCCCCTCATCACTAAAGATCATTAAAAAATAAGTGCCCCCCCATAAGTGCCACCCAGCAGTGCCCACATTGCCACCCAGCAGTGCCCACAGTGCCACCTAGCAGTGCCCACAATCTGCCTCAACAAAAGTGCGGCACCCCAGTGCCACATATCCGTGCCCATCAGTGTCATCTACCAGTGCCCATCAGTGCCCAGCAGTGCCGCCCATCAGTGCCCAGCAGTGCCACCTATCAGTGCCACCTATCAGTGCCCATCAGTCCCATCTATCAGTGGTACCCATCAGTGCCCCTTAGTGCCACCCATCCGTGCCACCCATCTGTGCCACCCATCTGTGCCATCTTATCTGTGCCCATCTTTGCCCATCAGTGCCGCCTTATCTGTGCCTATTAGTGCCGCTTTAACTATGCCTATCAGTGCCCACCAGTGCAGCCTATCAGTGCCCACCAATGCAGCCTATCAGTGCCCACAAATGCAGCCTATCAGTGCCCACCAGTGCAGCCTATCAGTGCCGCCTCATCAGCGCACTTCAATGAAGGAGAAAAATTACCTGTTTGCAAAATTTTATAACAAACTATTAAACATGATTTTTATTTGCATTTTTTTTGTTTGTTTAGCAGAAAATAAAACTCCCAGCTGTAATTAAATACCACCAAAAAAAAGCTCTATATGTGGGAAAAAAATGATAAAAATTTCATTTGGGTACAGTGTTGTATGCCCGCGCAATTGTCATTCAAAGTGCATCAGCGCTGAAAGCTGAAAATTGGTCTGAGACTGAGGGGGGTTTAAGTGCCCAGTAAGCAAGTGGTTAAAGCCAAGGGTTCTACTTTAAGGCAAGGTGAACATTCCAGTTTTCCTGCAGATGCATTATTTCATGGGAAACAATTACAGTTGGCTGACACAGAATTGTTGCTTCTTATAATATATGTACTGTATGTACTGTATGTACTGTATTCTCTCTACACAGACAGCACAGTTTCTCCGACGTATGGAGACCGGAGACAATGGTGTGAAGATCGAGCCTTGGCATGGGACCACAACTCTGTCTTTCAAGTTTCAGCACGGGGTGATAGTGGCGGTAGATTCAAGAGCATCTGCTGGGAATTATATTAGTATGTGATTCCATTTAATTGATCCACAATTGTAGAACTCCTGTCGGAACATACTGTGTGATAGGGCTGAATTTGAATGAATGATGGCTAAAGAGCTATAGTTACATATAGTTACATAGTAGGTGAGGTTGAAAAAAGACACAAGTCCATCAAGTCCAACCTATGTGTGTGATTATATGTCAGTATTACATTGTATATCCCTGTATGTTGCAGTTGTTCAGGTGCTTATCTAATAGTTTTTTGAAACTATCAATGCCCCTCTGCTGAAACCACTGCCTGTGGAAGGGAATTCAACATCCTTGCCGCTCTCACAGTAAAGAACCCTCTACGTAGTTTAAGGTTAAACCTCTTTTCTTCTAATTTTGCCCATGGGTCTTGTTAAACTACCTTTTGTAAAAAAGTTTTATCCCTATTGTGAGGTCACCAGTACGGTATTTGTATATTGAAATCATATCCCCTCTCAAGTGTCTCTTCTCCAGAGAGAATACGTTCAGTGCTCGCAACCTTTTCTCATAACTAATATCCTCCAGACCCTTTATTAGCTTTGTTGCTATTCTTTGTACTCGCTCCATTTCCAATAAATCCTTCCTGAGGACTGGTGCCCAGAACTGGACAGCATACTCCAGGTGCGGCCGGACCAGAGTCTTGTAGAGCTCACACTTTAGCAGCAGAAATCGATGAAAGTGACTTGTATTACTATAGAAGTTAATGGAAGCTTGGCTTATGGGAGTGATAGAGTGGACTGCTGAAGTCATTCAAGTTGTTTTCTTAGCAGCTTACTTTCCCCTGCTCACCCCTCCTGGTTCAGCTCCCTTTGCTCAGCAATGGTTCGGAAGCTCAACTCTTCCTGCTCCCCCTCCCAACAGTGAATGAACAACTCAGTTCTCTCTTCCCCCTTCCAGCTTAGACTCAGTAGCTCAGCTCAGCTAGCACCCCACTCAGCCTTTGGGAGCCAGTCAGCTGCTGCTTTTCGAGCATTCTGGTCCAACAGAAGCCAGCCAAATGGCCGGCTTCTGTCGGGCCAGCTGCCATACACATGGGCCAAATTTTGGCGTTTTTTTATTGAGCCGAGCCCATATCGCCCCAACATTCAGTCCGTGTGTGTACTAGGCTTAAATGAGTTGTAAAGGGAAAAGGTTATTTATCTTAATGTGATCTATGCATTAAGATTAAAATCCTTCTGTGTGTAGCAGCCACCCCAGCAACCCCCTAATTACTTGCAAGAGCCCCATCTCTTTCCAGCGATGTCCACAAGTGTCTTAACCATCCAGGACTCTCCTGATTGGTTGAGACATAGCAGCAGTGCCATTGGCTCATGTGGCTGTCAATCAAAGTCAGTTAGCCAATCAGGCAGGGACGGGCCGGGTCTCTGTGTCTGAATGTATACACGGAGCTGTGACTCGGCTCGGGTGCCCCCATAGCAAGCTGCTTGTTGTGGGGGCCCTCGATAGGAGGGAGGGGCCAGGAGCACAGGAGAGGGACCTGAGAAGAGGAGGATCTCGGCTGCTCTGTGCTAAACCAACTGCACAGAGAAAGGAAAGTATAACATGTTTGTTATTTTTTATTTTTTTTAAAAGAGACTTTATAATTACTTTAAGAACCTCAGTTCCCCTTTTTCAGCATGGGAGCTGATTGTTTCCCTAATTTAGATCTGCTCAGTGGTGACAGGTTATAAGGAGGAGTGCACATATACAAATACTTTAAATCTTATACATTTATGTGACATGGGACACCATAAATGTCATTTTTTTCACAGAAAAAGGTGTGTCGTTTTTTGGATATTGGGTTAAGACACAGGCAATTTTAAAAGTATAATATACATTTAATATACATCTTAAACCGATCGCTCCAGTAAAAGTCATAATGATATATATATATATATATATGTATATATATATACACAGTATATATACAGGATCTTCCTTCTGGGACGAAAGCCATGCATACCAATTTGATGCAGTGTGTGGCGTATAGTCTGAGCACTGACAGGCTGACCCCCCACCCCTTCAGCCTCTGCATCAATGCTGGCAGAACTCAAACGTCTATTTCCCAAAGACAACCTCTGGATATGACGCTGAGCACGTGCACTCAACTTCTTTGGTCGACCATGGCGAAGGCCTGTTCTGAGTGGAACATGTCCTGTTAAACCGCTGTATGGTCTTGGCCACCATGCTGCAGCTCAGTTTCAGGGTCTTGGCAATCTTTATGTAGAGTAAGGATGAGGTCAGGCGTGTTCACATAGAACACGTGCAGAGCCCGCCAGGAAGTGGGCGCAGCGCTGCGCTAATCACAGGCAGTGAGACATTGCCCCGATGTGCGGCTGCAGAGATCGGGCAATGTCTCACTGCCTGTGATTAGCGCTGCAACCACTTCCTGGCGGGCTCTGCACGTGTTCCATGCGAACACGCCTGAGCTCATCCCTAATGTAGAGCAACAATTCTTTTTTTCATATCCTCAGAGTTTTTTGGCATGAGGTTCCATGTTGAACTTCCAGTGACCAGTATGAGAGAGTGAGAGCGATAACACTAAATTTCACACACCTGCTCCCCATTCGCACGTGAGACCTTGTAACACTAACGAGTCACATGACACCGGGGAGGGAAAATGGCTAATTGGGCCAAATTTGGACATTTTCACTTAGGGGTGTACTCACTTTTGCCAGCAGTTTAGACATTAATGGCTGTGTGTTGAGTTATTTTGAGGGGACAGCAAATTTAATCTGTTATACAAACTGTACACTCACTACTTTACATTGTAGCAAAGTGTCATTTCTTCAGTGTTGTCACATGAAAAGATAGAATAAAATATTTTCAAAAATGTGAGGGGTGTACACACTTTTGTGAGATACTGCGTATGTATATATATATATAGTTACTCCCAAGTTTCCATATACTGTAATATATTTCCTTGTCCACCATATATTTCATTTTCATAATGTTGTTGTTTTTCTGTCCTCTGATTTGTCTGCACTTTTTATTTTATAGGCACTCTGAAATTTAATAAAGTGGTTGAGATTAACCCTTACTTGCTTGGCACCTTGGCCGGCTCTGCAGCAGATTGCCAGTACTGGCAAAGATGTCTTGCAAAAGAGTGCAGGTAAGCAATATCTGCCTAGACCAAGAACAATACAAGTCTATGTGAGTACATTTACATTGAGGGGTATGACTGATACTACAGAGCACATGAGAGTGAGCACAGGAAGCTGAATATTAACAGAGAAAGGGATATTTTAAGGCGTTTTCAGCCACAATTATTAACATGCAAGGGGTACAAGAATATAAAGAGATAAAAAAGTGTAACATTTTAATTGGGATTAAAATCACTTGTTATAGTTATTATGCTACTTTTTAATTTATTGATTTGTTTTACTGTTTTTTACTGTTGATCATGTGTATCTTAAAAAAAATCAATAAATAAAGTTGAATTTGAATTTTTGTTGTTATTGCATAGTTACATTGGTCCAGCTTGGCACAATGCAAGTATGCATATCATACCCGGTGGGTTGCTGGAGAAGCTGGAAATCACTTTAGTAGTCAGTGCTACTACAGTGATAGCCGCAATCTTCTAGGTCCTGTGCTGAGTTGCTTCCCCTTTGCACACTGGGGGGGGGGGGGGGGTAACTCACTTGGCATAGCTTCATAGAAGACCTTCTATTTTTTTTAAATACTTTGCATCCAATGTACATATATAAATGTCCTGATGGGAAGTGGTTGATACCAGGGTCCTGGTAGCAATGGTTTCCTCATTTCAGGGAGCCCTGGATTGTGGTAAGCAGTTGGGACAGCTGCCTACAGAGAAGATTGAGGAATATCCATAACCCTATCTCCTCTGATTCCCCAAGCAATGATTATTTTGTCCTTCCGGTTTCAAGGCCGTCATTTTCTGGCTGTTACAGACTGTTACCATCTGTGATTGGCTGGTTGCGTTGGAGAGCAGGGGAGACATCATGGGTTGAATAGACCCCTGATGTCTCCATAAATAGGATATGTCACCTGCCCAAAGCTATCACAAGGTGGATTGTTAGCTCCCTTGTAATAGCAGTAAAATTTATTGGAAAAAAAATGTGTAAATAAATAAAATAAATAAAAATAGTCTAAAAATGTAAAAGCACCCCTATCCAATATACACAAGAAAGCAAACACGCACGTAAGGTCCAGCACACACATGTAAACAGTGATTGCACCACATGTGTGAAGCATTGCCACCAACGTCGGAGTGAGGCCATTATTCACAATTAAAGGGGTTGTAAAGGCTCGTGTTTTTTCACCTTAATGCATCCTATGCATTAAGGTGAAAAAACACCTTGCTGTCATGGGCCCCCCAGCCCCCCCGTTTTACTTACCTGAGCCCGTTCACCTGCTGTGCCCGTCCCCTGGCGTCCTCTTCTCCACTGTGTCTGGGAGTTGATTGGATAAATTGATAGCAGCGCAGCCACTGGCTCACACTGCTGTTAGCCACATCCAATGACGCGGCCGCTGGGGGGCGGGACCGAGTCATACACTTGACTCAATGGACGCCAACTGTATGACATGGGAGCGCGCCCACAAGCTAACCCCCTCAGGAAAGAGCTTCCCAGAGGGGGTTAGCTTTAGCGGGGAGGAGCCGAGACAGCCACCGTGGGACCCCAGAACAGTAGGATCGGGGGCCACTCAAAACAAACTGCACAATGGAGGTAGGTATAACATGTTTGTTATTTCAAAAAAAAAAAAAAATCGAACCTTTTACAACCCCTTTCATGTAAACAGAAAACCTGCAAATGCTTTAGACCCCTTTCACACCAGGGCGTTTTGCAGGCGCTATAGCGTTAGAAATAGCGCCTGCAATCCGCCCTAAAGAAGCTGCACCATTGTGTGCAGTGTGAAAGCCCCGAGGGCTTTCACACTACAGCGGTGCGCTGGCAGGACGCCAGAAAAAAGTCCTGCCAGCAGCTTCTTTGGAGCGGTGAAGGAGCGGTGTGTTTACCGCTGTTTCTAAAATCTGACTTAGTGTATCTTTATTTATTTGCCTATAAGTATATTTGCGGATGTGGCAAGGGAGTGTTATTTGTAATTGTAGCAACTGATATGAATCATACCACATGCCAAGTTATAGATACTATATAAACATCAAACAGACAAGAAAAGAGTGGTAACAGCTCAAAAGTCTTACAAATTCCATTCTATCGTGTACGAAAAATGTGTTCAAACCAAGCAACTAAACATGTATTTGTAATTACCCCTAAACTGAGCCACAGGCCCACCCACTATGCCTGGACTAATACCTATACCTCTATACCCTGCTAATAGACCAGACCTCCGTCCATCAATACCAGGGGCGGACTGACAACTCATGGGGCCCCCGGGCAATAGGAGATTATGGGGCCCCCAGGCAATCAGAGATTATGGGGCCACACAGTATACACACACACAGTATACACATACATGTACACACATTTTACACAGACATGTTTCTATTGGCTGAGAAGGTACTGGAAAGGTGGGGCAGCTATAATCTTGGGCTTTTTAGACCAAAAGGATGTTGGTAAGGAACATTTCAGAGATAGATGTAAAAAAAACACAGATTTTTACATACTGTCCCTGGTTTTACTGAGGCTGGCAACCCTGATAGGGCCCCCTAGTGGTCCGGGGCCAAATGGTCCGTCCGCCCCTGATCAATACATCAGTATCAGTTATTATATTACACACAAAAATATGATAATCTTCAATGGCAGGTGGTTCTGTGTCCATAAAATATACAGGAATTGTTCTGCAGTGGAACTTGAGAAAAGGTGTAAGCACCTCCTTTGATGCCTTTTTGGCCCCATAGACTTCAATGGGAGCACATGAAAGATACATGAAACACGCAATAATAAAGTATTAAAATGCAGACTCATATTTGTGAATCTAACTGTATCAAACAGTAATTGAATTTTATAGATTGTTGCTTATTTTCTAAACATTTCTGTGCTTCAGATTATACCAGCTACGGAATAACTCAAGGATATCAGTGTCTGCCGCCTCCAAACTTCTGTGTAACATGATGCTGCAGTACCGAGGGACAGGCCTGTGTGTGGGCAGCATGATCTGCGGCTGGGATAAGAAGGTAACCCACCTCCCTTCCCCACCATTTTTTTCTGATGTTGGTTGGACTTCATTTTTCAGACCTCAGTAGACTTTTCATGAATATGGAAACGGTCTGTGGTAGGGTTAATATTCATTCTTTCATTAGGCAGGTTTAGATGACCTCTTCTGTGTTAGTCTTGTTTGTGTCCCCATTGGAGGGTTTTTCCTATCTTCCTGCTGTGGTGACACCTAGGGCATTGATTTAACCAGGGCTGACTTTAATATTAATTGGACCCTGGGCAAACATTTTCTTGGGCCCTCTGAAATCCACTTATAAACTATTTGCAGGCTCATCAATGTAGCCCCAGCAGTGCCAATCAGTGACACCAATCAGTGCCCAGGGCCGTCTTCAATATTGATTGGACCCTGGGAAAAAGTTTATTTGGGCCCCCACCCCCATAAAATTTCACTCTCCACCTGCTCTGAGACATACAATAAATAGCAGCTTGATTTAAAAACAGTTTACTGTATCAGATCAGGCAGCAATTGCGATTGGTTGCCAGAGGATACAGTGTATCACTACCGCTTACTGATTGGTTGCTCTAGAGGTTACAGCACACATTACGGCTCACTGATTAGTTGCTAGATGTTACAGCACACAAATTTCTGCTTGTTGATTGGTTGCTAGAGATTACTATACAGTAATACTGCTCACTGATTGGTTGCTTGAGGTTACAGCACATCATCTCCTCACTGCAGGGGGCAAGATATAAATATGAATGCCGCCTTTATTTACATATCTATGCCATCGGATGCAGCAATTTACATATAAATACCAGTTATTTACATGTAAACACAGGGTCTGCAGGTGAGTCATCTGTACACAATAATAGGGCAGAGCTGGGCAGCATTAGTAGCAGCACTTCACACTGAGATATCAGGACAAAGCAAGGGACTTAAACTTTAAGGGACAGGGGAATTTAAAGCGGGAGTCCACCGGGACTCCGCGTTTTTTTTTTTTTTTTTTAAAAGCCAGCAGCTACAAATACTGCAGCTGCTGACTTTTAAATAGTGACACTTACCTGTCCAGCGCGCCCGCGATGTCGGCACCCGAAGCCGATCGCTCGCTCGGCTGCCGGGTCCCGCCGCCATCTTGGGTATGGGAATCAGGAAATGGAGCCTTTCGGCTTCATTTCCCGGTTCCCTACTGCGCATGCGCGAGCCGCGCGGCGCAATCCGGACGGTCCCCGCTGCCTCTGGGAGCTGTGTGTTTCCCAGCAGGCAGCGGGGCACTTGCTGAAGGGGGCGGGCGCTTGCGGAACGGGGGCGTAACCTACGCTCGTTCCGCAGACAGCTAGCCCAGAAGTGGGTGCAGTTACCTGGATTATCCAGGTAACTGCACCCCCCTCCCCCCTGAAAGGTGCCGATTGTGGCGCCGGAGGGGGGGAGGGATCAGATGAGCGGAGGTCCATTTTAGGGTGGACCTCCGCTTTAAACTGGGATAGTTGCCAAGTATGAGGCAGCTGCGTTGGGCCCCTTTTGCCCTGCCTTAAAAACTATGCTTATGCTTTACCAAAGCATAGTCTACTATAGTTTACTATGATTTGGTTATGAATGAACACAGTGAATGTATTCACTGTGTTTATTTAGCAAAGGAAAGTGCCAGTAAATTACATATTTACTAGCCCCTTCCCCCACTTTCCATCCTGAAACATCCCCCCCCCCCCAGCAGCCAGGGAGAGAGGAGGGAAGCCAATAGCACTGGGGCAGGGGACCATTACGGGGGAAGCCTGGGCAGTAGGGGAAATTGGCATCGCACATGGTGATTAGGGTGTGCCCAGACACTCCTAGCACACCCTCTGTGCACGCCTATGGTTTGGGGGGTTTTACATATTCTCCAGGCCTAAAATTATTTTTTAATGTCTACAAAAACAGTAGCAAAAGGGTTAAAGCTGAATTACCTTTGGAAACTTTGTTGGAGTTAGTTGTCACATTGTGGTTCCTGAGATAAGAATATACTTTAATGCACACACATTGCACCAATTTGCAGGGTCCTGGTCTGTACTATGTGGATGAAAATGGCCTGCGGTTGTCTGGCAATAGGTTTTCTGTGGGATCAGGAAGCTCGCACGCGTATGGTGTGATGGACAGCGGATACCGTTATGATCTGACCATTGAAGAGGCTTATGACCTTGGCTGCAGAGCAATTAGCTATGCCACACATCGTGATGGGGTTTCTGGAGGAGTAGTCAACTGTGAGTAACTGATCTAATCATTATCAGCTTTATTCAGTCTGAAACTCAATAGCCAGAATTAGCGGAGACTGGTTTGCCAGAACCATATTGGAAATTGCAAAGGACTTTAATTCAGACTGGGTAAGAAACACTGAAGACATGTTTGTTAAAGTGTATCTAAAGTGTACCTAAAACTAAAAATTGCAATACCAGCCCTTAGATTTGGTAGCTGCATTCGTTTTCTTTTTTTGGCTTTTCACCTTCATTTTTACCTGATAATCCTGTGATTAACACTCCCTTACCCAGACAGATCTGACTTTTTGATTTGGACACCAAACACATCTTCCTACCTTCATCTCTATTACAAGACAATAAATGTGCAGAGGCTCATCCATCAACCTTCTGTCAGTAATCTCATGATCCTGGTACACAACTGCTTGAGATTGCTGGAACATCAACTGTTGACCCCTTGCTTTCTATTACATATGCAAGTACATATGCAGTAGCAATAATGGGAGGACAATCTTCTCACTAATCTCTGCAGCCAGCTTTCGTGGAGGTAACAAAGAATGGGCAGTATATCTAGGCAGGGCCAGATTAATGCCGCGTATACACGATCGGAATTGCGGCCAGAAAAAGACCGATGAGAGATTTTTATCGGAAAATGCGACCGTGTGTATGCTCCATCAGAATTTAGCTGTCCTACTATAGCGTGTTCTCAATTTTCCAGACGGAAAAAACTTTCTATCGGTAATTCCGATCGTGTGTATGCAATTCCGACACGCCAAAAATCACGCATGCTCAGATTCAACTACGAGACAGAAGCTATTGGCTACTGGCTATTGAACTTCCTTTTTCTAGTCACGTTGTACGTGTTGTAGGTCACTGCGTTATAAATGATCGGAATTTGATGTGATCGTGTGTAGGCAAGACAGCTTGAGCCGAATTCCGTCGGAATTCCGTCGGGAAAACCATCAGAGCTTTTTCCGACGAGAATTCCAAACGTGTGTACGCGGCATTAGAGTATCATGGGCCTGGTGCTGAGGATTTTGATGGCCCTTTTTATGGAAATAAATAAAATAAAAAATTCACACTGTATGCGCAAGAGAACCCATGTGAATGAGCCCTTCATTTTTTTTAAATTATTTATTACATTTTTTCATTATTTTCTTCATTTATTATTATTTGTTGGAGTTTTTTTTTTATATTTTTTTAATTTTTTCACAATACTTTTTTGGGAGAATGGAGCAGTGGAAGGTGTCAATACTGCATACACGGGGGGGGGGGGGGGGCCAGAGCAGGGGGAATCTAATGGACAGTCTTGGGTGCTCAGTACGGGGTGGGGGGGGGGGCGCAATTACAAGCACCGATCTCCCTCTAGAGGAGGTGGAGTGGCTTTCAGCTGCTTCATGGAGAGTCATAGAGGGGGAGGTGATGGTGCTTGTGATTGCCCACCGCACCGATCACTCCCGACTTTCAGATTCCCCTTGCTGCAGGAGGTACAAGGAGCATCTCATGCAGTGCAGAATCCAACTGGTCAGTCCGTCTCTGCTGGGCCTATATTAAGGTGGGTGCCTGGAGCTGCAGCTCCAATAGACCACATGGCCTTGATAGTATGTGCTGAGCCAGGGGCAGCTTTATTGTTAATTTCTGCCTAAATTAATAAATTGGTTTTACTAGACCCCGTCATGTCAAAAGAGGGGCCCAAGAGGTGAGAGCAGAGGAGGAACTTTTTTTGGGGCGTAGGTAGAAAACCTCAGGAGTGAGGGGGTGTAGGTGGGGTTGGTGGGTGCCTGTCAGGAAGGCTATACAGGGCCCCATGATTTCTAACAGCAGCTCTGCCAGTCCCAGGTCCATCTTTAATATTGATTGTACCCTGGGCAAACATTTTCTTGCCCCCTCCCCCTCCATGCAGTTTTGCTCTCCACCTGCTCTGAGACATACAATAAATAGCAGCTAGACTTATAATCTGTTTACTGGATCAGATCAGGCTGCAATTGAGATTTGTGCCCTGATGTTACAGTATATCATTACCGTTCACTGAGTGGTTGCTAGAGGTTACAGCGCACATTACGGCTCACTGATTAGTTGGAAGAAAAGAACAGCTTCACACATCATGAACGTTCCAACAATTTTATTCCAAAAATTGCAAATGACAGCCAACAAAGTCTGAGTGTCCGAACCCAGGAGGTGACGCGTGCGTTTCACACTGACCTCAGTGTTTCTGACCACTAATGTAATAGGGGTTTACACGGACCACTAATTTAATAGGGGCTTACAATGACCACTAATTTAATAGGGGTTTACACTGACCACTAATTTAATAGGGGTTTACACGGACCACTAATTTAATAGGGGATTACAATGACCACTAATTTAATAGGGGCTTACAATGACCACTAATGTAATAGGGGTTCACACTGACCACTAATGTAATAGGGGTTTACACTGACCACAAACGTAATAGGGGCTTACAATGACCACTAATGTAATAGGGGTTTACACTGACCACTAATGTAATAGGGGTTTACACTGACCACTAATGTAATAGAAGATGTGTACCTTGGCACTTTGTGATTTTGAAAAAAGGGTTAGGGATTTGCTTCCGCATTTCTAGTGCAAAAAGCAGCCAATTGAAATGAATGGGATGCTCTACACGTGACCTACATCTTTATCCACCCTGTCAGTACACCTTTGCATCCCAAAACCCCTGCTAACCTCTGCACCCCAAACCTCCCCCATTCTCTCCACTCCAACCCTCACTCTTAACGCTATCTGCCTCCTCTGCTCATCCTTGCACCCATCTACCTTACCTCTATACATCCCCTTCTTGCTCACCTGTGCACCCCAAACTGTAATTCATTCTCTGCCTACCTCTGTGCACCCCACACTACCCCCCTACACTAATTTGCTTACCTGTGCAGAACAGTCTAATGTTAGCCTTATTGACCACATGACTTTCAAGTGTGACCCTTTATCTCCCCAGTGGGCAGCATTCAGCAGAGGTGATGGTGGATATGACCTCAGAGGGACATGATATACATATGAATGCCACCTCTATTTACATATTAATGCAGCCGGTATGTTGCTATTTACATATGAATGCCGCCGCTATTTACATATCAATGTTGGTATTTACATGTAAACACAGGGTCTGCAGGTGAGTCATCTGTACACAACAATAGGGGAGAGCTGGTCAGCATTAGTAACAAAACTTCAACTGAGATATCGGGACACAGCATGGGACTAAAACCTCAAGGGATAAGGGAATTTAAACTGGCATAGTTAGCAAGTATGAGGTAGCTGATTTGGGCCCCACAACAATGATAGGGCCCAGGGCAGCTGCCCCTTTTGGCCTGCCTTAAAGACGGCCCTGGCCAGTCCATATAGCAACTTTTGGCACTTAGTTTCCTTCTAGCAGTTTGCACATCTAACAGTCCACAGCAAGATTACTCACAGTGTTCCAGGAGCTATCTGTCACCCAGCATCCGCAGGTAGGTCCTCAATGAGGGAGATAAAAATATTCTTCTTCATATCCAGGACTTCAGGTTAGGGTCCTCCAGCAAATAACATTGCCAAAAGCAATCTTCCCGACCCTCGGCCCAGATCTTTCTGAGACCCAGTCTGCAATCGTCTGTCTCAGGAGCTCTCTCTCCTAGAACCCCCCCCTCCCATATAAACACAGTGCACTATGCTTCAGTTATGAGTGAACACAATGAGTGATCAGAACAGATCACACATTGTGTTAATTCAGGAGAAGGAAGAGGCTGGTAAATGTGACATATGACACTTCCCCTACTCTTCCCCTACTCTCCATCCTGAATGATCCTGTTGTGTCCTTGCAGCTGCCGGTGGTAAGAAGAGGAGGGAAGCCAGCTGCAGTGCGGGGGTGCACGCACAGGGGGGCCTGGGCAGAAGGGGGGAAACATATCCTGCACAGGGAGGGTGATTGGTGTGGCAGGGGGCAATCACTGGAACTGATCCCATGTATAACTCTCTCTGCAGCAGCTGAAAGCCAACAAGAGGGAGAGGAGAAGAAGCCAGCTTTCAGTTGCTGCAGAGCGAGCCATACATGGGATTGGTTCCAGTAATTGCCCCCCCCCCCCCTGCTGCACCAATCACATCTGATTCTCCCAGGTGCCTGGGCCTCCCCATTGGCCTGGGCCCTGTACAGGAGGACCATTGGTACCCCCCTTATCCATGGCCCTGGGATAGGTAATAAGGTAAGAGAGAGAAAGTTTCAACACAGAGGGAGCTTGAGGGCTGCAAAGGACAGAACAACCCCCTCTCAACTAGTACTTGTAAAAAGTCTCTTGGGCAGTACAGCTACATGGAGTTCTATGCCATTCCGTGTCACTGCATCAGCCACAGCAAGATGACGCTGAACATATATGCTGCACCATAATGTCAAATTAATGAGCCAATGAGGTGACATAAAACACACAATATATATTTTAATGGAAGTGAGGAAAGATTTGAACTTCTGACAATGTCTTCTTATTGTTGTCTAATAGGATGGAGGTGGTACCACTAAGCCCAAGGCTTTTTGCATACCGCATATTTTTATTACTGCTTCTCCCCTCCCCTTCTGTTTGTTTGCCCTTGTAATCTGTACTCGTGAGGAGTGTCACGTGACTTGAGAAAGTGCATGCATGCAAAACGTGGTGTCATAGTGATATGCGCATACTCTGGCATGCGTTCTATCTGATACCATCCCCAACAGCTCCTCTCTGGCCTTGCTCAACCCTTGGCATGGCCTTGTGATGTCATCTACGGCTCCCAAAGCTTGAATGTCCGGTGCGGCCCTGTGACATCATCTCCAGCTCCCGAAGCTTGGATGTCCAGTGTTCTGCTGAAAACTCCAACTCACCAAAATCTCCAACCAACTTCCAGTGACTTTCCAGCAGCAATGTTGTGGCTGTTTTCACACAACAATGGCAGCGTACACACTATGGTACATGATATAATGAGTGGACATTGTTAGTCCACCCGCTAGTAACCAATAACTTGGCTGCCTCCAAGGCAGCGACAACTTTTTTCCTTCTAAGACGGTGCTCTGTCAAAACAGCCAACTCATCGTGTACCATAGTGTATACGCTGCCGATGTTGTGTGTCAACTCATCAAAATCTTCAATTATTGCTGCTGTAGAGTCACCGGAAGGGACTTGGTTCTAGATCTTGGTGATTTGGAGTTTTCGGCAGAACACCAGCATGGCCCTGTGGCACCATCTCCAGCTCCTGGAGAGTCTCCACTCAGGTGGTTACCCAGGATTTCCGGAAGTAGTTCCCAGCGGTCCTACTTGCAGTAAGGATTCCTCCAGCTTCGGTACACCACCTCCATCTGTGGGCATGTAGCCTCCACATTGCCACCTTGTGACGGGGCCCGGGGTAATGGCTATATATGGTATATGATTCACCACAGCAGAACCACCCAGGCAGTAGTGTTTATACCATATTGTATTCCCAACAGAAGCCAGTGTGGTCTTTTTAATGTGACTCAATACTTGACCAATAAAATTGTGTGTTTTACTGTATTGGGACTCCAAATGAACTGTTTTTCTACCCCAACTGGGCACTGTGTATCCTCTGGACTAATTACATCTACAGTGTGGGGGCACAGCAAGTTCTAAGTGCTTACAAAGAGACTACTTGATGTGTTTATTCTTTATTTTGGTGCCTGATCCTTGGTTGTGTTCTTTATTGCTGTCTGTGCCTTCTTGTCCTGGTGACCATATCTCCCATTTCTTTCATTGATGTCACAGATAGTAAAAGAAGTAAAACCTCCCCAATGAGGTCACAAACCAAGATAAAATCATTACATAAGTTTTAGCTCTCCCCTACTCTATCCAAAACTAAAAAAATAAAAAATCCATGAGTAAAGCTTTATATACAAAATAACCTCATCCAAGTGTCATACGTGGTGTACATAGGGGCGGACTGACCATTTGGCCACTCGTGCACTGCCCGAGGGCCCCGGGCCACTAGGGGGCCCCATCAGGGTTGCCAGCCTCATTAAAATCAGGGACATTATGTAAAAATCTGTGTTTTTTTTTACATCTGTCTCTGAAACGTCCCTTACCGACATCCTTTTGGTCTAAAAATCCTGAGATTATAGCTGCCCCACCTCTCCAGTACCTTCTCAGCCAACAGAAACATGTCTGTGTATACATGTATGTGTATACTGTGTGATTGTATACTGTGTGTGTGTATACTATGTGGCCCCATAATCTCTGATTGCCCGGGGGCCCCATGAGCTGTCAGTCCGCCCCTGGAAGTACTGATCTATCACCACAAAGATGCTTAGATAAGAGAACCCAAATCGTATTTACAAAACCAACATCTGAACTTCTCTTTCTTCTTCCCGGCAGTGTATCACATGAAGGAAGATGGCTGGGTGAAGATTGGACAATACGATGTGAACGATTTGCTGTATAAATACTTTGACGAGAAGAGACAGTAACATGGAGGTCATCATCAAATGCATATCCAACCATCTTCCACTTTATGATAATTGTTTGGCCTAAGTGACGCAGAATGCCCAAAACGTCATCCTTTAAAGAGTAACTTCACTTTTTATTGAGAAATGTTTTTTTACCCTCTGAGTGATCTGTGTACATCACAAGGATTGTAACAAACTTTGTTGCAGATTCCTAAATTGTATTATTCTAAAGAAATCACTGTGTGTTTGTCTGTGTCCATGTGGAAAGTTAAATCTAATGGAAGTGGTTTCATAATTATCAATAGGCTGCTGCACTTTGCAGGGTTCAAATTAGGAAAATTGCAGGGTCTGCCTCCCTTTAGATGTTATTTCCCCTTGGGAGTAAAAAAAAAAAAATTATATTTCTGTTTAAGGGGATGCTAAAAATCTGACTTGTATCTTAGTGCAGACTTCTGGGAAAATCAGTGAGCCAATCACACAAGCAGGAAATGATGTTTCTGGGAGGTGTTCTGTACACATTTTGTATACAGAACACCTCCAGGTTGACACATTGAACTGCATTTTACAGAAAATTATGGGGGCTACAGATTGGAAAGGAAAGTTCATTTTTAATAACATTCAATGACAATATGACTTATGTCGCAATTATATACGATATATTATTCTTTTTTTTTATTTGCTATTTTTTTTCCCCCACGAAAGTGGAGTTACCCTTTAAGTTTACAATAGATGGAGCAATTTTCTTTCTTGCAACCATGGGTCGCAAGAAAGAAAAACTTTCAATTCCTGACTGTGCTGATGGAGGAATCCCTCCCTCTAAGGCCGCGTACACACGGGCGTACTGTTCGCCCAACTTTGTCCGCTGAACAGTGTTTCAGCGGACAGTCCGCTCGTGTGTGGGCTTCAGCGGACAGTTTCAGCGGACAGTCTGACGAACAAAGTTTTCGGAATTCCCGTAAGACAGTCCGCTGAAACTTGGTTTCAGCGGACAGTCCGCTCGTGTGTAGGCTTGTTCATCAAACTAAGTTCCGCGCATGCTCAGAAAGGATTTACACGCCGAAGGTTGCATTGCAGTGTATAGGACGTCGTTTTTCTAGTCCCGTCGTACGTGCCGTTCACGTCATCGCGCACGCTTTCAGCGGACTGTTCGTTCATCGTGTGTGGTCAAGTCCGCTCATGCAAATTTTGAGCAGACTGTTTGTCGGATTGTTTGACAAACTAAGTTGGGCGAACAGTCTGCCCGTGTGTACGCGGCCTAAGTCATTGTGTTCTCCTGGTGGTGGGAACTGTCGCCGCTGGGAGAACACAGAGATGACTGCTAGTGGCTGTAATAGCTGCTAACAATAATTATATGTAAAATCTGACAGGCTGGTTGTATCCAAGTTGATCGATCAACTGTCTGCCCATACATGGTTGGAATCTCAGCTGATACCTGCTGAACTGGCTGAGATTCGAACCGTCTATGGTGGGCTTTAGGGTACTTGCACATGGTAGTGATGTATGGCAGAAAGTTCCTGCATGCATTTGCAGGTTTTCACGTGTACACACACATAAAAAAATTGTGCATTTTCTTGAGCTGTGTCGAACGTGCGTAAAATACTGACCAGCAATGTTGATCTTTTAAAAAAAATGTTACCAATCTTTACATAGCACAAGTTTACGTGCCTGTGTGTATAGACCCATTGAAAACAATGGGCTGCATTTAGATTGGTAAAATGTTGGCATGGACATGGGCTTTACCAACCTACACATTACCATTTTCTAGTTGGTGGTTTATAAAGATCAGGATACAAGTTGAAATTTCATATAACCCGTCAGGACAGGAATTTGGGAGCTGTTGCTGACTACAAGCACAGGTTCCCGTGCTATCATTTCATCCTTGCTTTGCTACTTAGCCAATTGCTGACCAGAAACTCCTATACAGGCCAGGAATTCTCACTTCACTTGCTGCGTGGGTGTTCCCAAGTCTTCACGCAGTGGCAGCTCCCACCTGCTTTTTAGAATAATTCAATTTACATAGTTCTTAAATCATATCATTTGCATTTGATAAACCGTTAATCGCATCTTTCGTTTGTTCCTTATTTTTAACATGCAATAAAATTTCTATTTGCAGTAGATTTGTGACTTATTATTTTCTCATTCAGAACTAAAATATAGAACAATCGTGGTGATCCAACACTTTCACTTTGACCTGCAAGTTAATGATGATGGCATGTCTTTAAAGCAAAACTCCAGGAATTGCAGCACCTTTAAAAATCTTTTGACGTATAAGGGATTACACTGCATGTCCCTCCCTTCCACTGTCCATTTACTTTGTATTTTCTGAATGGGATCACATAATACAAGTCCTTCCACGATGGGGTAAGAAGAGAGGAGTAGCAGGCAAAGTGGCTGCAAATTACTCTGCAGCTAGTGTATTGGAGACCTGAAGTTCCAGTGTTGGAGCACTGGCAGTATAGAGATAGCTGTACTCCTGGTGCTCAGTAAAAAGTAATAAAAAAGTGATAAGTCCATGAGGTGGCATACACCCCATTGAACATACTGTAATCCCTTATAAGTCAGCAGATTTTTAAAGGTGCTGCAATTCCTGGAGTTTTGCTTTAAAGACATGCCATCATCATTAACTCGCAGGTCAAAGTGAAAGTGACTCTGGAAAGGGTATCCTAAACCCCACATACTTATTTTACAAGCACTCCCTTGCATCTCCTTGCTCCTCTGCACCCATTGCTGTGATCAGCTGTGCCAGTGACCTTGGAGAATGGCGATGTCACGTTCCCTGGTCATGTGACAGTGTTAGCAGTCAATGACAAGGTCCAGGCATTGTCACAGGTAGGGTTGCCACCTCATCCCTTTAAACGGTTCTGTGGCTGATTCAGGTGGTAATTAAACTCACTCTGTGCCTTATCTGCATTTAATTAGCCTCAGAACCTGTGTAATTCAAAGGTGTTAGGGTTTAAAGGGATGAAGTGGAAACTCTATGTCCGGCCTATGGCAAAATGACGGCCAAGAAGTTGTTCAGTTATCCTGACTGGGCATCATATGATGTCCAGCAGGATAAGCAGCGATCCCGTGCCCTATGGAATGTGCATTGCAGCGATCGGTGGTGCGGCATGTCAGTCTGACACACCGCATCACTGATCTCGGCAAAGAGCCTCTTTACCACGCGATCAGCCGTATCCAATCATGGCTGATCACAATGTAAACAGGAAAAGCCGTTTATCGGCTTTTCCTCACTCGCATCTGACAGACGCGAGTAGAGGAGAGCCGATCAGCGGCTCTCCTGACAGGGGGGTCAATTGCCTATCCAGGACCACCAGAATGCCGCCAGGACCACCAGGGATGGCCACCACACAGAACCACCAGGTATGCCGCCCTAGACCACCAGGGATATGCCAATTAATTCCAAGTAGCTGTCAATCAGTGCCAATTAAAAATGCCCACCAGTGCCACCAGTGATGCCTATAAGTGCAATATATCAGTGCCAGCCATTAGTGCCCAGCAGTGCCTCCTATCAGTGAAACCCATAAGTACCCATCAGTGCCACCTATGAGTGCCCATCAGGGCTGCCTATCAATGCCCATCAGTGCTGCATATCAGTGCCACTCCTCAGTGCCAGCTACGAGTGCCTATCAGTGCCATCTCATTAATGCCACCTTATCAGTGCCCTTCAGTGCAGCTTATCAGTGCCCATCAGTGAAGGAGAAAACTTACTTTTTTACAAAATTTTATAACAGAAACAAAAAAAAATTTCTGTCTTTTTTTATTTGTTTAGCAAAAAATAAAAACCGCAGAGGTGATCAAATACCACCAAAAGAAAACTCTATTTGTGGGAACAAAATTATAAAAATGTTGTTTGGGTACAGTGTAGCATGACCGCGCAATTGTCATTTAAAAAGTGACAGCGCTGAAAGCTGAAAATTGTCTTGGGCAGGAAAGGGGGGTAAATGCCCGGTACTGAAGTGGTTAAACTGCCCAGCTGCACCAAATAGGGATTACTTTGACACAGCCAGCCAGCTTAAATATGTATTGCAATAAGTGTGAACTAAAAAAATATATATATTTTATTGCAAAGTTTGCTAGGGAAGGTGCGTTGCAGTGTGCGGAGGGTTCATCCAGAATTTCTAGTGTTAATATGTGGTCACACCCCTTTAGCACCTGATGAATTATATACATGGAGAAGCTATTGGGATCTGAGCACAGGTATATTTTTCTTCTGTTGCATTGAAGACCAGTGGCTGTGGCCAGACCCGGGACTTATGTTTTCCAGACCCGGGACTTGTAGCTCTCCTACAACTTGTGTCTATTTGTCCCATATTGGCACTGTATCCAATGTAGCATTTGTATTTTGAAAAGTAGAATTGGACTGTCCAGAGAGGGATTACTTTGATGCTATTGGCCAGCTTAAAGTGGTTGTACACCCTGTACAACCACTTTTACCTACAGGTAAGCCTATATTAAGGCTTACCTGTAGGTGCTTGAAATATCTCCTAAACCTCCACGGCTTAGGAGATATTTACTAAAAAGACGAGCGCCGATGACTACGGTGCATGCGTCGATGTCATCAGCGCGTGCGCCCTTTAGAAAGGGCACAATTTTTTCATCAATTTAGGCCAATATGTATTCTGCTACATATTTTTTGTAAAAAAATAAACCCCAACAAGCGTATATATGGATTGGTTTGTGTAAAAGTTATTGTGTCTACAAACGATAGATTTATGGACGTTTTATTTTTTATATTGTTTTTACTAGTAATGAGCAATCAGCGATTTTTAGCGGGACTGTGACATTGTGGCGGACAAATCTGACACTAAGTGACACTTTTTAGGGACCGATGACACAATACAGTGATCAGTGCTAAAAAAAATGCACTGCCACTGTACTAATGACACTGGCAGGGAAGGGGTTAACACCAGGGGTGATCAAAGGCTTAAGTGTGCTCTTAATGAGTGATTTCTAACTGTGGAGGGAATGCTGACACTGGAGGAAACCAGAGATCTGTGTTTCTGCTTAGCAGAAACACAAGATCTCCATTTTCCTCTCTGGTAGAACGGCGATCTGCCTTGTTTACATAGGCAGATCGCTGTTCTGCTTCTCCTCGTAAGGATCGGTGGGTCCTGACGGCCATCGCAGCTGCCTGACCTGCTGATTGGCTCCCGCTGTGTCCAAGCGTGCGCCCCAGAGCAGGGAAAAACTATGACGTACAGGTACGTGAATTTGCGCTAAAGGCCGCCCTGCCGCAGTATATGTACGAGGGGCGGTCCTCAACCACTTCCCACCCGGCCAATGTACATTTACGGCCGGGTGGGAGCCCCCTCCTTCTGATAGGACATTCAGGAACGTCCTTCAGAAGGAGGGGGATCGCGCGCGCGTGCCCGCGCAGCGGCGCGATCCCGATGTGCTCTTGTCACCGGACACGGCGCATCTTAGATCGGCAGGAGGGCTCTGTGATTGGCCCTCCTGATCACATGACAGCTGTGTCCAATCACAGCTGTCATGTGATGTAAACAAACAGCCGGTTGCTAGGCAATCGGCTCCTCTCCTCACACAGAAGTCATCGCTGAGGAGAGGAGAGCAGATCGCTGCAGCCGGCTGATGATCAGTGAGTATGAGCTGTTTTTACAGCTTTTTACTAACTGATCACCAGTCTAGTGTAAACACACATCACCACACAGTGTAAACACACATGTCAACACAATACACATGTCACCACACATGTCCCCAAAACACACATGTTCCCAAATAAAAAAACACATGTCCCCCACATATGTCCCACTAAAATCACATGTCCCAATGATTATCTGCACACATATGTACGTGATCACCTGCACACATCTGTACATGATCATTTTGCGTACATAGATCACACGAACCAATTATTATACACTTAACGGAATTTTTTTTACCAAAAACATGTAGCAGAATACATTTTGGCTTAAATTTATGACAAAATTTGATTTTATTGGATTTATTTTAAAATAGAAAAAAGAAAATATAGTTTTTTTCCAAATTTCCGCTTTTTTTGCGCTTATATCGCAAAAAATAAAAAACGGAGTAGTGAATAAATACCACCAAAATAAAGCACTATTTGTGCGAACAAAATGATAAAAATTTAATTTGGGTACAGCGTAGCATGATCGCGCAATTGTCATTGAAAGTGCGAGAGCGATGAAAGCTGAAAATTGGGCTGGGAAGGAAGGGGGCGAAAGTGCCCTGTATTGTAGTGGTTAAGTAGTTAAAGAGGGTGCATGGCAAGGATGTGGAATTCCCTTCCACAGGTGGTGGTCTCCGATAGTTTAAAAAAGCTATTAGATAAGCACCTGAATGACCACAACATACAGGGATATACAATGTAATACTGACATATAATCACACACATAGGTAGGATTTGTGTCTTTTTTCAACCTCACCTATTATGTAACTGTAATGCCCCATACACACGGTCGGATATTGCGACCACAAAATCCGTCTGATTTTTTCAGACGGATTTTGGCCGTAACTTGTGTTGCATACACACGGTCATACAAAGTTGTCGGAAAATCTGATAGTTTTGAACAAGGTGACGTCAACCACGTACTATAAACGGGCCAGTAGCCAATAGCTTTCGTCTCTTAGTTTATTCTGAGCATGCGTGGCACTTTATCCGTCGGAATTATCTACACACAATCGGAATTTATGCGATCGGATTTTGTTGTCGGAAAATTTTAGATCCTGCTCTCAAAATTTGTGCGCCTGAAAATCCGACGGAAAAAGTCCAATGGAGCCCACACACGGTCGGCTTTTCCGACAACATGATCCATTCGCACATTTTCCGTCGGAAAATCCGACTGTGTGTATGGGGCATAACTATGTAACTATGGCCACCAGTGATACTGTATATACTGATACTGACACCGGTGATACTGTATATAGCCTATATAGTAAAAAAATTAAAAAGGCCAACCCGAAGCTAAAGACCTTTAGCCCTCGTTCACACCAGTGCAAACTGTCATGGGATTTGACTGTTCCAAATCCCATGAAACGAGGCACCCCATTGCTGGCAATGGAATCGGTGAAATCACCGCAACTCATGTCACAGCACCTTTAAAAAAGGTTCCTGCACTACTTTTCTCTGATTTCATTCTGACTTGCATAGACTTCTGTTAAATAAAGTCACAAGCTGCAATGAAATTGTAGGTGCAAATCACACTAATCGACGGCTTTGAAATCGCGATGAAGTAGCGCAATTTCAAAGCCGCACTGGTGTGAACCAGGGCTTAAAGCGGAGGTCCACCTTAAAGTGGACCTTCCGCTCATTGGAATCCTCCCCCCCTCCGGCACCACAATTGGCACCTTTCAGGGGGGAGGGGGGTGCAGGTACCTGTACAGTACAGGTATCTGCACCCACTTCCGGGATAGCTCTCTGCGGAAAAGGGCATAGATTCTGCAGAATCTACGCCCCTTTCCGAAAGTCCCCCTCTGCCTGCTGGGAAACACACAGATCCCAGAGGCAGCAGGTCCATCCTTATTGCGCAGCGAGACTCGCGCATGTGCAGTAGGGAACCGGGAAATGAAGCCGAAAGGCTCCACTTCCTGATTCCCATACCCAAGATGGCGGCGGCAGCACCCGAGATACGATCGAGAGATCGGCTTCGGGTGACGACATCGCGGGCGCGCTGGGCGGGTAAGTGTCCTTATTTTAAAAGTCAGCAGCTGCAGTATTTGTAGCTGCTGGCTTTAAAAAAAAAAAAAACGGCGGAACTCCCGGCGGACTCCCGCTTTAAAGATCTTTACTGAGATCCTAACTGCAATGATATCCTGTTTCCTAGGGTATCACCTTGCATGATTGTCAGTGATGGCTGCAATATAAGCCCTACCTCCCAAATAAGCCCTACCCTGTTTCCCCCAATATAAGACCTAGCGTGATTGTCGATGATGGCTGCAATATAAGCCCTACCTCCCAAATAAGCCCTACCCTGTTTCCCCCAATATTAGACCTAGCGTGATTGTCGTGATGGCTGCAATATAAGCCCTACCCCCCAAATAAGCCCTACCCTGTTTTCCCCAATATAAGACCTAGCGTGATTGTCGGTGATGGCTGCAATATAAGCCCTACCCGCCCTACCCTGAAAAGAAGACCTACAAGGACTAGGGCTTATTTGGGGGGGGGGGTAGGGCTTATATTGCAGCCATCGCCGACAATCACGCGAGGTCTTATTTTTGAGGAAACAGGGTAGCATCATACAGACAAAAGAGAGAAAAAAAAACACCTAACTTTCAGAGATACAAAGTTCTCCTTTCTCAAGGTGATTCTGGACTTCTGGTCATTGATTTTATCAATAAATACCTGGCAGAGAAACTATGTTTCCCACAAATAAAACCTTTCAATTCTAGTTGATTATTGTCCCATGCAATACCTTGATTTCAGCTAAAGGAGCTGTCAGGGAGGGGTTAAATATCTTGCTTAATTAAAATCTTATGTATATCTGCTGCACTATGATGACCTTCACCCGCTTCATTTTATTATACTCTTGTAAGTAAGCAGTGTAGTAATAAACTTTAAAAAAAGTTAACGCTTTTATTCTGCAGGGAGTTTCCATGCATTCATCAGCCTGCCAAGCGTGCCGCCTGCCAAGCTGATCATGTGATTTTTTTTTTTTTAAATGCCATTTAGTATGAAGAACAGAGCTGATTTCCCGGAAACCATACTCTACAGTTACGCCTGCTTTGTATTGTGCTCTGGAAAACCCCTGAGCTGAGAGTAACTAGGCAGAGCCCTGACTGTGATAAAAGAATCATAGGCTTGTCAGAACAGAAAGAGATGAAAAACATATCTCCAAGAAGATAGAGAAAAACAAACACATTTTTATTACAGCAAAAGAAAGGACCGACCATAACAGAAAATGTGGTTATTCCTGTCTGTGCCTCCTCAGCAAATTCAAAAACAGAAATGAAAAAAAGTTATTGAATTTTAAGAAATACATTATTCCAAATACATGTAGCGGCCATAACCCGTTGCAGGGCGGTCTTGACTTAACCACTTCAGCCCCGGACCAATTTTCTGCCTAAGGACCAGAGGTCTTTTTACAATTTCGCACTGCACTGTTTTAACTGGTAAGTGCGCAGTCACGCAATGTTGTACCCAAACGAGATTTGCGTCCTTTTCTTCCCACAAATAGAGCTTTCTTTTGATGGTATTTGATTGCCTCTGCGATTTTTATTTTTTGCGATATAAATGGAAAAAGACCGAAAATTTTGAGAAAAAAAGATATTTTCTACTTTTTGTTATAAGAAAAATAGAATAAACTAAATTTTAGTCATACATTTAGGGCAATATTTATTCAGCCACATGTCTTAGTAAAAAAAAATGGCAATAAGCGTATATTTATTGGTTTGCGCAAAAGTTATAGCGTCTACAAACTAGAGTACATTTTCTGGAATTTACACAGCTTTTAATTTACGACTGCCTATCTCATTTCTTGAGGTGCTAAAATGGCAGGGCAGTACAACCCCCCCCCCCCCAAATGACCCAATTTTGGAAAGTAGACACCCCAAGGAAATTGCTGAGGGGTATGTTGAGCCCATTGAATATTTATTTTTTTTGTCCTAAGGGATTGAATAATGACAAAAAAAAAAAAGTTGTCACTAAATGATATATTGCTCACACATGCCATAGTTATATGTGGAATTGCACCCCAAAATATATTCCGCTACTTCTCCCGAGTATGGGGATACCACATGTGTGGGACCTTTTGGGAGCCTAGTCGCGCATGGCACCCCGAAAACCAATCACCACCTTCAGGATTTCTAAGGGTGAAAATTTTTGATTTCACTCCTCACTACCTATCACAGTTTTGAAGGCCATAAAATGCCAAAATAGCCCAACCCCCCCTCCCAAATGACCCCATTTTGGAAAGTAGACACCCCAAGCTATTTACTGAGAGGCACGTTTAGTCCATGAAATATTTTATATTTTGCCACAAGTTGCGGGAATATTACAAACTTTTTTTTTTTTGCACAAAGTTGTCACTAAATGATATATTGCTCACACATGCTATGGGCATAAGTGAAATTACACCCCAAAATACATTCTGCTGCTTCTCCTGAGTACGGGGATACCACATGTGGGGGACTTTTTGGGAGCCTAGCCGCGTACGGGACACCAAAAACCAAGCACCGCCTTCAGGATTTAAATATAAAACGCTACCAAAAAAACTGCTAGCGATCGCAGGGATCAGGCCTGACTCTGCGAACGCTGCAGTTATGCGTTTAGTGTTTTGTAAGTGACAGTGATCGATCGATACTGCACTTGGGTGGGCTGGGCGGAGGGGCAAAACGCAGGTGCTAGCAGGTATCTGGGCTGATCCCGCTAACAATGCGTTTCTTTGGAACCCTAAACTGCTGGGGACTCTAGTATAGATCTGATCAGATCAGATATTGATCTGTTCAGATTCTATACCACTACGGGAGGTGTATGCTTTGCACGTGGGTGTTAGTGGTACTGGCACTAACCTAGCGCTGCCTGGGGCGACGCAGACCCTGACCCTAAAACCTAATTGATATCACCCGCCGGGTGATCAGGTGGTTAAACCTTTATTGGGTAATAAATGGTGGGTGCCTTGATGCTATAAAAAGCAAACTAACTAACCAGAGTCACCCGCCACACTTATACGGTGATCACTGGTGAAAGGGTTAACTAGAGGCTATCAGGGGGTTAAAATCTTTATTAGGAAGTATATGGGGGTTCCTGACGCTATATAAAAACCTGACGGGGAACCTAAATAACTAACTGGCTATCCAGCATCACCAGTGACACTTATATGGTGATCGCTGGTGAAAGGGTTAACTCTAGGGGCAATCAGGGGGTTAAAACCTTTATTGGGTAGTATATGGGGGTACCTAATGCTATAAAAACGTGGCGGTGAACCTAAAAAAATAACTAGCTACCTAGCGGCACCAGTGACACTAATGCAGCGATCAGTAAATAAATGATCAGTGCAATCAGTAAAACTTTGACTGGGAGGGGAGGGGGGGGGCAGGGGGCGATCTGGCGGGTGATGGGGGGGGTGATTTGTGTGCCTATGTGTACCAACATGTCAGTGTAGTGTTGGTGCACTTACTATGTCTTCTCTCCTCGCAGTCCGGTCAAAAAGACGAGAGGAGAATGACATCACTTCCTCCCTGCCTGTGTATACACTACACAGGCGGGGGAAGCCTCTCACTCGCCAGGAGCGATCGAGAGGGGATGGCCAGAAACCAACGGCCATCCCCTCATCCCGGATCCCTCCTGAAGCGAAGCGCTGGAAGGCAAGCACGTACATGTACGTACTTGTGCCTGTCGGTGCCATTGTGCCGACGTACATTGCCATGCGGTGGTCCTTAAGTGGTTAAGCACACACATAACATTTGTAGACATTTTAGGGGGTGTTTAGGGGAAAGCAATACTATGGAGCTGACAAAAGACATTGCTAAGTGAATAGACTATAGGTTTATGGGCCCAGAAGAGCATGGTGGGGTAGTTAGTGAAGGCAAATATGCATGAAGGACAAAAAAGGAACTTGAGAAGCTTCCAGCATGCATGAGGACAAAGGGGCACAGCATATCAATTAGAGCATATTGCAATCGTGGTAATTAGGGAATGGGGAAAGAAATCCAAGACATTAGCAATCATTAAATACATAGAATGTGATGTTAAAGGATAAAACTTACCTTCATATAGTCCTTCTGCAGGACCTGAATGATGGCAGAACAGGTCTCTGGAATAATGATCCCCAGAGCCTGGGGGGAGATGCCTGTAGAGAACTTGAGGTCCTGAAGGCTTCTCCCTGTCGCCAAGTAGCACAACGTGGCGATGAGCCTCTGCTCCGGAGTGATGGCTTGCCGCATGCAGGTATCCTGCCTGGTGATATAAGGGGACAGCAAAGCCAGCAGACGGTAAAAACGGGGTCCGTCATCCGGAGATAATTCCTGAAATCATCAGGATTATTCTCCCGGATCTCACGGAGCAAAGGCATGTGCGAGAACTGGTCACGCTGCTGCAACCAATTCTTGGTCCACAAACTCCTCCTCGCCCCGTTCATGGACCGGGCTTGTGTCAAACCTAAAAGCCCAACACCAAGCCCCTGCACAGCACAAACTCTACGAAGAGTACGTACACGAAACATGGTTTAAAGCGGTCGGCTGGTCAGAACGGACAACAGAAAGCACCGATAAACAGCAATGCCTGAAAGAATGACCTGAAAAGCAGAAACAAGCAGACAATAAGCAATGCAAATCAAAGCATACTATACCAAGATATAGTCCACAATGAGAAACAAATGCTTACTGTCTACACGCACTGATAATCAGATACGCAACGACAAGCACAAACTGAAGAGCAGTAACGAACTGAAGCACAAATCTGAAACTTCTACTAACACGCGATAAACACGAGATCAGCAGAAGGAGCCCAAAGGGTGCCGAACTTCCCTTTTCTAGTGCCGTCGTACGCGGCTTATGTCACCGCGTTCTTGGCAACCGGAACTTCCGTCAACTTAGTCTGACCGTGTGTATGCAACATAACTTCCGGACTAAATCCGTCAGAATTTATCAGACGGATTTGGTTGCCGGAATGTCTGACCGTGTGTACAGGGGCTAAGACGTAATGATGTGCAGTAACCTCTAGCAACCAATCAGTGAGCATGTATTGATGCACAGTAATCTCTAGCAACCAATCAACAAGCAGAAACCATGTGCTGTAACCTCCTGCAACTAATTAGTGAGCCGTAATGTGTGCTGTAACCTCCAGCAACCAGTCAGTGAGCGGTAATGATACACTGTAACCTCTAGCAACCAATCACAATTGCTGCCTGATTCAGTAAACGGATTTTGGGTCTTTCTGCTATTTATTGTATTTCTCAGAGCAGGTGGAAAGTGAAACTGCATGGAGGAGGGCCCAAGAATTTTTTTCCCCAGGGTCCAATCAATATTAAATCTGGCCCTGGCAGGTGGCCCTCATTTGCAGCGGCACTGCAGTTGAGGAGGAAGTCAAGAGGAACATACTGATTTATGGTTTCCTGGGTCACTAGGGAAGTTACCCCTTTGGATGCCACCACAACATGTGACTCCTGTAGACATCTTGGGTCGGGCAAAGCCTTTTTAAGGCACCTGGCTCCCAGGTTTGGCACACTTAAGGTAGTTGGTAGAGGTACCATGTCTGATAGGGACAGAACTAGCAGCAGGAAAAAGTTTCTGATGAGGAGGGAACGCGCAAGCTGACCAGGCGACATTCTGCTCCTCTCTACAGTCGCTGTTAGTTTGGCTAAAACCTGCAAGCTGTTGGACCTATGAGTGTTTCCAGCTGGGCTGTCTATCCAACGGGTTATTTGTGAACTGTCTTTGCATTATTTCAATACAAGTTCTTTCACTACACTGGGACTGTGTGCAGGGCTGCTGTTATAAATCACAGGACCTCCACACAACCTACCTGACAGACCACAACCCCCCCCCCACTCCCAGCCAAACAGCCAAACGTGACTGAGGACATAGATTTATTGGTCCTTTTCCCTCTAGCCTCAGCTGCACAGATAAATGAATAGGAAACAAAACTGAAGCATAGTAAACAGTGATAAATAGACACAGGAGTGATTGATACTGATTGCTCACTTTGTTCATTCAGGAAAGGAAAGGACCAGTAAATGACACCCCCTGTGTGCCTGCACCAGCTGTTGATGGGAGAGGAGGGAAGCCGTCAGCACTGCGGGGGGAAAGGGCATATATGGGGGCCCAGACAGCATATGAAAGGAGCACATGTGCTAGATCCAATGCTCTTACAGTGCAGCCAGAAGGAAGGAGAGTAGTAGAATATGGCAGCTCTGCAGTAGGAGACAGTACAGCAAACCCTCCTGCTCAGCAGGTGCCACCATGCTTCACCACATCTACAAATGCATAAGGAATCCTCATATGGGAAGAGGGAACAGAGGAAACACCAAGAAGAAGCATAGAGGAATTCACGCGCCCACCCCTTCCGAGGAGCAAGTCTACGCCCCAAGTGTTCAAAATGTATTTTCCGAATGAGACCTGAGAGGAAGAGGGAGAGACAAGATGTAGCGATTAGTGGGCACATGCGTCCAGTCTCCCCTTTGGGGCGAGCATGGAGGCCTCAAAAATGTAGTTGGAAAAGTGGTATCCTATTGGATCCCCAAATGGTCACCATGCACCAGTAACAGGAGTACTGCAGCCCCCCTCCTATGATACCTACGATCAGGGCAGGACTTACCATTGGGCTTGACTGGGCTCAAGCCCATGGGCCCCGCCCATTAGGGGGCCCCACGGGCCCTGCCGAGATACATAGCTGAGTGTACCTGCCTAGGCTCCGCTTACAGTCACGCCCAGTCCCGCCCTATGATGGACATAACACAGGGACTGGGCGTGACTGTGAGCCGAGCCGAGTACACTCGGCTCAGTTCGGGACTGCGAGAGGACCCTAGAGCCACTGTAAGGACATATTCGGCGACCCAAGACACATTCCGTCACCGCCATCTTCCTACACCCCACACTTGTCCACAGTAAGGATACACTAAGAAGGGGTAAAGCACACATGTTGTTACACCCACCGGAGTTTTGCATTTTAGACATATGTATAACATTAAAGTTAGTATATAGTGAAATACATTACTTACAACTCCGTCTGACTACTTAATTGTTGAATTTTAAAAGCAGCGAACTTCTGTCAGATTATCATACCTGTGAGATGGGTTGCCGCTGCTTTTAAAGTTCAAGATCTAAGTAGTCAGACAGAGTTCTAAGTCCTGTATTTCACTATATAAACTGACTTTACTGTTATAAATACGTGTAAAATGCAAAACTCCGGTGGGTGTAACAACTTGTCTGCTTTGCCCCTTCTTAGGGTATCCTTACTGTGGACGAGTGTGGGGTGTAGCAAGATGGCGGCAACGGAACGCCACTTCCGTATCAAGACTGCAATGACAAGGCTGCAAATGGCACTGGACAAGGCTGCAGACGGATGGGCAAGGCTGCAGATGGACACTGATAAGGCTGCATTTAAAAGTTTTTTCCTTAAAAAAATAAACTTCCCTCCTAAACTTGGGGTATGTGTTATACGCCGGTGCGTGTTATACGCCGATAAATTCTGTAATGTATGGAAGGTAGGGCCTAAAATTGACTCAAGCCCAGGGGCCCCCACCACCCTAAGTCCTGCCCTGCCTACGATGGGAACAATAGGGGGAGATAGTCCACAAAGAAGCGGACTCTGGTATGTCTAGGAACAACAAGAAAAGGACAAGCACCTTGAACCTGACACTTTACCATACGTCTGGGACAGTACCTGCCATTCTCATGAACATTCATTTCCGCTACAATTAGACTTTGTCTACCACCCTGTGAGACTATAATTCAGCCACATGTGTTGTTGGGACTCTACCTGCTACGTGCTGTTCAACTGATGTGATGTGTTTGGATCTTACAAATAAAGAATTCTGAAAATGAGTGTGTGCTTATAAGTCTTTGCATGTAAAGTGGGTGTGAATGCTGCATCGCTGCAGGCAGTCAATGAATGAAATTATAATGTCATAGTTTGCCAGATTTATATAAAAAATTATGTAGCTCTACCTTTTTAAAATAAAGTGCCTAACAAGTGAGATAAATGACTAACTGTAATCAAAATAAATGTGCAAATAACAAAATACTGTGCTTCCATACACATGCACAACACAATTGTGTATAATATCTGAGAAGTGCAAAATCACCTATATCCAAAGTGATACATAAAAATCGCATAGAATGTGCAAAAATCGCAAAATACTGTGTAACTAAATCACAATAAAAATTATCTAAAAAAGAGAAAAAAAGAGAAAAGATGTCCATATACAGATGTAAATATTCAAACTAATGTTCCAGTGCTTGTTCAATGAACTCAATATCCAAACGTGATGATGTGTATAAAAATCATGCCGTGTAAACACATGAAAACGTGCTTCACAAAAATATGTGGGACAGTCCACCTTCAGTGCTCCACCAGTGCACCCCCCGTTTCCCCCAGCCTCTCACCTCAATGAAAGACCCCTCAGGGTCAAACACAGGGTCTGTGGACGGAGGGCTTATCAGAATCTGGAAGCCCCCCAGATCCCAGCCTCCCCCCCCTATGTGAATGAGTATGGGGTGCATTGTACCCCTACCCATTCACCCAAAAAAATGTCGTGTAGTGTTAAAAAATACAGTAGACAATTTTTGACAAGTCTTTTATTAAAATATCTTCTTCCGCGCTTCTTTCTCCGGTCTTCCGCAATCTTCACCCGCATTTTCCTCCTTCGGGCTTCCCCTTCTCCCACTGCTTCTTCTTCTGCTCTTCTTCTTTCTTCTGTCTTCTTTGTCCGGTGTTCTTCTTCCTCTGCCTCCGCTCCTGCCGACAACCCTCCTCCGATGCTGCGTCCCGCTGATCTGTCCGCGCCAATGTCAAGCATTTCTTAGATAACGATGGGGGCGTGGCAATCGGATTACGTTATGCGGAGGCCCCGTCCGTGTGACGTCCCAGACCCATCATGCCCGGGGGGTGATGTCACAAGGGGGCATGGCCTCCAAATTGATGTAATCCAATGGCAACGCCCCCATCATTATCTAATAAATGCATGATTTTGGCGCAGAATCAGAGGAGGGTCGGCGGTGGGAGTGGTGGCAGAGGAAGAAGAACAATGGACAAAATAGACAGAAGAAAGAAGAAGAGTGGAAGAAGAGGCAAAACGCATAAGTGTGAATAGAGCCTAACCCCCACGCCCACCACATCACTCCTGGCTTCTCTCCTCACCTCTCCCTCCAGCTGCTGCCGGGCACGTTTCAAGATGGGGAGCAGGGGAAGGGGCCGGTAAATATGGCATTTGCTGGCCTCTTCCTTTAGTTAATGAGGACAGTCGGTAATCGGTACTGATCGCTCCTGTGTTCATTAACAACTGAAGCATAGCAAACACAGTTTACTATACTTCAGTTTGTGAATGAACAGAAAGCTTCTCAGCACAGAGCACTTACCATTCATTTACTATCCAGTGCAGCTGAGGCTGTAGAGCAGTGGTTCTCAACTCCTGTCCTCAGGACCCAATAACAGGCCAGATTTTAGGTATTACCTAGGGGAGTTGCAGACTAGAATACTGCAATCACTGAGCATCAAATTATATCACATGTGATGTATTTCAGTTATCTTGCAAACCTGGCCTGTTAGTGGGTCCGGAGGACAGGAGTTGAGAACCACTGCTGTAGAGAAAGGGACTGGGGACCCTCTGTCCTCAGGCCCTTACTCTAGCTCAAAAGTGAGACATCAGGGGTATGTTTAGACTCCTCTCCTGATTTTTCACCAAAGCCCCCAACAGGCTCCTAAAAAATAATTAAAAGTTATAGTGTAAAAATTATTAAAAATAAAATAATAAAAATATAAAACTTCTGACACCATCCACTGCATTATTAACACCATTCATTTTTTAATATATTTAAAATGTTTTTTTACATTTATTTTTAAGAGTGTGTGTGTCATATATACACATATACAAACACACTCACACACATGCGTGTTTGAGCTTTAGGGCGCACACTCTAATGCAGTAGGCTGCAATCACTTATGGTATGCTCTATGTTTGAGGAGGGGTTGTCAAGAATATGGATCATGAGATGTGATGTGGTGGGCACAAAGGGCAGATTCAATAACTGTTCTGCAAGAAGTTTATACTAAACACCCCAAACTCAATAAGAGGCCTTAGCAATATAAAACCACCCCCCTTCCAAAAAAAATAAAAAATAAAATTATATATATATATATATATATATATATATATATATATATATATATATATATATACACACACACATACTATATAAGTCTCTCTCAACTCCAGTCCTCAAGGCACCCCAATAGGTCATGTTTTCAGGCTTTCCATTATTTTGCACAGATGGTTTGATCAGTTTCACTGCCTTAGTAATTACCACAGCCGTTCCATCTGAGGGAAATCCTGGAAACATGACCTGTTAGGGCGCCTTGAGGACTGGAGTTGAGAAACACTGCTCTATATAACCAAAAGTATTGCGACACCTGCCTTTCTGATCCTAAACGTGATTCTTACGCATTCAGGAGAGAGGGTTGAACCCCTATTCCCCCCCCCCCCAACGGCAGCAGCTTCTAAACTCTTGTAAAAACCTATGTGTACATGGACAATATACTATATTATCAAAAGTATTGGTACACCCACCTTTACACGCACATGAACTTTAATGGCATTTCAGTCCGTAGGGTTCAATATTGGGTTGGCCCACCCTTTTCTCTAACAGCTTCAACTCTTCAGGGAAGGCTGTCCACAAGGTTTAGGAGTGTGTCTATGGGAATATTTGACTATTCTCCAGAAGCACATTTGTGAATTCAGGTACTGATGTGGATGAGAGGGACTGCTTTGCAGTCTCTGCTCTATTTCACCCCAAAGGTGTTCTGTCAGGTCAAGCCAGTCAAGTTCCTATACCTCAAACTCGCTCATCCATGTCTTTATGGACCTTGCTTTGTGCACTGGTCCAAATAATTTGGTGGAGGGGGAATTATGGTGTGGGGTTTTTTCTTCAGGGGTTGGGCTTGACCCCTTAGTTCCAGTGAAGGGAACTCTTAAGGCACCAGCATACCAAGACACTTTGTGCGAACAGTTTGGGGATGGCCCCTTCCTGTTCCAACATGACTGCACACCAGTGCACAAAGCAAGGTCCCTAAAGACATGGATGGGTGAGTTTGGGGTGGAGGAACTTGACTGGCCTGCACAGAGTTCTGACCTCAACCCGATAGAACACCTTTGAGATGAATTAGAGCAGAGACTACGAGTCAGGTCTTCTCGTTCAACATCAGTGCCTGACCTCACAAAAGTGCTTCTGGAAGAATGGTCAAACATTTATTTATTTATGTTACTTATATAGCGCCGTCAATTTTACGCAGCGCTTTACATATACATTATACATTCACATCAGTCCTTACCCTCAAGGAGCTTACAATCTAAACAAAACATTCCCATAGACACACTCCTAAACCTTGTGGACAGCCTTCCCAGAAGATTTGAAGCTGTTAGAGCTGAAAGGGCGGGTCTACTCAATATTGAACCCTACGGACTAAGACTGGGATGTCATTAAAGTCTATGTGCGTGTAAATGCAGATGTACCAATACTTTTGGTAATATAGTGTATATGTTAAATGTAAGAAAAAACCCTAATAAATCACAAAAGAAGCAAAAAGGCAGCAAATGGGTGGCACAGGGACTAGTAAGCAATTACAGTTGCTGCTCCTACCAACAAAAAATAGAGTCTTAAGAAGGTCAGTGTGGTCTATAGAACTGTGAACATAGCATAGGGGCAGTGGTACACAAGTGTATGTAGCCCACCAAACAGCAATCCACAGTATAGCACACCATAGCACAGTATCCTTCTCTAAACACCCCCTACACAGCAGGCCACCCGTTTATCCTGGGCTTGGCTTGTCCATTTCTTTGGAATAATGGCTCTTAGCAACTTTTCTTTCAGGGCCAAAAGTTATGCAGTGCATTATGGGTGTGGGCACAAATTTGTAATTCCTAATTTAGCTGGATTGAGAAATCAGAATAGCCCCCTCAAAGAGGTGTCTCCATACCTGAACTTTATCCCTGCTAGCAGGGCTGGACTGGGACAGAAATTTGGCCCTGGACTTCATCCAGACCGGCCCACTTACATCAGAGTGTCCCATCAGCGGCCCACTTACATCAGAGTCCCATCTGCAGCCCCCTTACATCAGAGTGTCCCATCAGCAGCTCCAGTCATGTGATAACAAGTGATAAGGGGAGAGAGGAAGGAAAGTCTGCCGGCCGTCTATCTCCCCCTGCAGGCTGGAGGGAGCAGAAAGCCTAATGCTCTCTCCAGCATATGACGGAAGCAGCTCCTCCTGACAGGAGTGAAATCGTGATCACTCACTGTCAGAGAGGAATTGCTCCAGGACTGCACCTGAGTGGCCCACTGAGCCATCGGCCCACCGGGAAACTCCCTGTAGTCCCAATGGCCAGTCCATGCCTGCCTGCTAGTGACTGATTCAGCCTGATAACATTAATGAAAGTTCAGAGTTGACTGTTCCTTTAGCTCAGGGATCTTCAAACTACGGCCCTCCACTTGTTCGGGAACTACAATTCCCATCATGCCTAGTCATGTCTGTGAATGTTGAATTTTACAATGCCTCATGGAATGTCTAGTTCCGCAACAGCTGGAAGGCCGTAGTTTGAAGATCCCTGCTTTAGCTGGAGTCTGAGCTGAGATGGGTTGGGATCAATGTAGCCAAGCATGGCAGTCAATAACAAATACAGTGGAACCTTGGATTGTAAGTAACGTGGTTAACGAGTATTTCGCAAATTAATTTTTTTAAATCCAGACTCAGTTTGCAAGCTTGTCTTGCAAAACGAGCTGGATTTAAGCCTTGTCTTGCAAAACGAGCTGGATTTAAGCCTCTGCTGTGTGCAGTACCGCATATGGCCAGAGGTGCGGGGGTGCCAGTGACACTGGGAGCCATTCGGAAATACTCAGGAAACACTCAGAAATACAGAGTTCCCGAGTGTTTCCGAGCCTTCCAGAGTGCAGCCAAGCAGTCTCTGAGTATTCCCGAGTCTCTCTGGTGCCCCCCCACCTCTGGCCACATGTGGTATTGCATGCAAAAGAAGTCAATGTGGAACAAATTATCTTTGTTTCCATTGACTTCTATGGGGAACGCTTTGATATGCCAGTGCTTTGGATTACAAGCATTCTCCTGGAACGGATTATGCTCGTAATCCAATGTTCCACTGTATACCTATAGAATTTTAACAAAGTTAAACACAAGAATAATGACAACATAGTATAGAAAAAACACTTTATTTAAATAGATACATCATTATGGGGAAAGCCAAAAATTCACACCCTTAATATGGTCATTATATTTTCCCATCTTTACAAACAATACAAATACTGTTTTATGTAGCATTTTATGTACAGATGTTACAACAATAACAGCTCCCAGCATATGATGTAAAGCAGGGATATGCAATTAGCGGACCTCCAGCTGTTGCAGAACTACAATTCCCATGAGGCATAGCAAGACTCTTAAAGCCACGAGCATGACAGCCAGAGGCAGAGGCATGATGGGACTTGTAGTTTAGCAACCGCTGGAGGTCTGCTAATTGCATATCAATGATGTAAAGAAATGTTCAAAAGCCCATGGTGATGTGCCCCTGAAGTGGCAGTTCAGGGGTGCCTTATACTCACTGTGCTCTGCACTTTGATATCTGGCACCTTGGTCACATCACTATATAACACGCTTTTTTACACCTGCCTCTAGGGCCCGGCCTTTTGGCTAGGACCAGAGGAATTTTTGATTCCTGGCCGGAGGGCCTGGTCATTGTGTTGCACAATGCCCACCTTTTCACTCTCCTCTTCACTATCCCTTTCCTCACTTTTTATTTATTTTATATGTGTGGTTTGTCACGTTTTGTGTTGTCACTTGCACGTTTGATGAGTAGGGTATCGGTCCTCGGATCTATCCTGAAAGTCTTGTGGGACGGTGGACATAGGCCTTCTGGCTTGGTTCGCCCTCTCTTTGGAGGGTCTCCCTTCGGGAGAGCCCCTACCCTAGTACCTGGGTGGGTCTGTTTCGGCAGACCTTCCGGAGAAAGGCGGTCGCCCGGCTTCGGCTGGATGGGCCATGAATCTGGTACCTCAGTCCCCGTCTGGAGCCTAATGCCCCGGGGGATCAGGGTAAGGTCCTTCCTTGTGGAGGACAGCAGACACCCGTTGCACGTTTTTGTGTGTCACTCTTTATGTGTGTGCACTTTTTTTGGCACTGGGTGGAAGTTTTTGGGTGTGTTTTGCATGCCATAGGCTTTTAAAAAAAGGTCAAAAAAGCTAATCTTAATAATAGTAACTTAAAGCGGGAGTCCGCCATTTTTTTTTTAAAGCGAGCAGCTACAAATACTGCAGCTGCTGACTTTTAAAATAATGACACTTACCCGCCCAGCGTGCCCGCGATGTCGGCACCCAAAGCCGATCTCTCGATGGGAATCAGGAAGTGGAGCCTTGCGGCTTCATTTCCCGGTTCTATACCGCGCATGCGCGAGTCGCTCTGCGCAATAAGGATGGTCCCGCTGTCTCTGGGATCCATGTGTTTCCCAGTAGACAGCGGGGGACCTTCGGAGAGGGGCGTAGATATCTGCGGAAAGGGGCGTATATTCTGCAGATATCTATACCGGAAGTGGGTGCAGATACCTGTACTGTGCAGGTACCTGCACCCCCCTCCCCCCTGAAAGGTGGCAATTGTGGCGCCGGAGGGGGGGGGGGTTCCAATGAGCGGAAGCTCCACTTTAGGGTGGACCTCCGCTTTAACTTTCTTTTGTTTTTGGATATTCTATCCTATCCTACTGTATAGTTATTGTAAAAGATAATAGTTTCAGCCTGATACAGAGATTGCACAAACAAAACAATAATGAAGAAGTTTGAGTTGGCAAATGACAACGATAAACAATGATAAAGCAAATGACAATGATAAACAATGATAAAGCATTTAATAGAGAAATGTACCTGAAAAGTGCAACAAAGTAAAAATAAAACGTTGAGCTCAGACTTCTGAAAGACGACGCTAAGATTCTGTAACAATGGTTGCCGATGTAGACGTTAGGAACCCATAAATGGCAAAATTGTGCACTGGGCATCTACAAAAGTTTATCTTTCTTTCATGTCCTACTTCAAAATGGTGATTCTACACATCTATGTTACGCCATACAGTCCCCAGGATGATAAGTAATGTAAACTGTCCCCAATGGGGTCCAAGTCAAAATTAGGCAAAACTTTGTGGCCATAGTTAGGGTGTAAGTATATTCATACACCTTACATTCTGACTTTATAATCTTAAATTTACCAAAACGTTGTTATAGAAGGATAGACCTAATTTTTTTTTTATCTCTGTGTATCCTAATGCACAGACCCTTACACTTCAAATTGTTCATCAATCTAAAGGAGATCGTAAAATCAGATTATACAGTGTACTGCATAGTCAGCTCGACTTACTGTAGTTGGTTGTACAATCAGATTGCACAGTTCTTTTGAATTTTACCGCAGTATCTTGGACTTTGAAAATCCACCCACTGAGGCTTGGTATGTCATCGATATCAAGAGTACAAAGGTATATAAATTGACTTTGTTATATCCTTTTACTAATTTACAAGCTGTTTCTTCCTGGTTTACCATTAAAAAATGTAGGTGTTTTTTTATAGCTGGTATGGCGTTATTGTTACCTGAAAGTAATGTTCATGTCACATTTCTACAAACTCGTTATTTTCAAATGTTGTACAGATTGGTAGACCCCCCCCCCCCCCTTCCCCAACACACACCTTCTAGTGAGAAGTATGGTCAGCATCCTCCCAGAACTGACGCAAGGAGGCTAACATCAGTTACAGCATTATGCCCTGTACACACGGTCGGACTTTCCGACGGAAAATGTGCGATCAGATCTTGTTGACGGAAAATCCGATCGTGTGTGGGCTCCATTGGAAATTTCCGACACACAAAGTTTGAGAGCAGGATCTAAAATCTTCCGACAACAAAATCCGATCGTTTAAATTCCGATCGTGTGTAGACAATTCCGACAGACAAAGTGCCATGCATGCTCAGAATAAATTACGAGACGAAAGCTATTGACTACTGCCCTCTTTATTATCCCATCGTACGTGTTCTATGTCACCGCGTTCAGAACGATCTGATTTTTTCCACAACTTTGTGCCACCGTGTGTATGCAAGAAAAGTTTAGGCCAAAATCCGTTGGAAAAAAATCAGACGGATTTTGTAGTCGGAAAAAATCCGACGGATTTTGTAGTCGGTATGTCCGAACCGTGTGTACAGGGCATAATACTCAAGACAAAGAGCTACAACATATTTTTTAGATTGCAACGGACTATTCAAATCCACTAGCTATATTGAATCCTACAGTTATGGTAAAAAAACAAATACGGGAATTAAAATGGAACATTAGTTTCCCCCCATAGCTTTAGCCCGCTATACAGATTTCATGACCCAAATAATAATGAAGGTTCAATAGGTTAGGTGGGCAAATAATGAGTTAAATAATGGTAGAGCATTACCTGCAATGTAAAGAAAGGATGTAGACTTCTGGAAGATGACACTATTGTTCTGTAAAAAATGGTGGGCCAATATGGTGCCAGGGCCTCGTAAATGTAAAAAAATGTGCTGCATCTACATATTGGGGTTGATTTACTAAAATTGGAGAGTGCAAAATCTGGTGCAGCTTTTCACCTTAATGCATAGAATGTATCAAGGTGAAACACCTTGAGACTTTACAACTCCTTTAAAGTCCAGCCTAGGTGATAACCATGGCTGCCTCCATAGATACAATGGAGTAAGTAAGTGTAGCCACTCTGGACAGGAAGTGTGCTATTTACAGGATTAGCAAGGTGGGAATATAAGAAACAAAGCCAAACAATAAATAAAAATAATAATAATAGTAATATAGCCATTACATCTAAGGATTTGTAAGCTGCAACATATTAAAGTTTTGTTTTATGGTTCAGATATCCGTTAACTACAAATGTTAGAAAAATGTTAGAACTATGTTAGAAAAAAAACCAAAGTGCACATATATTCAAATCATCCGTAGGCCACGATCCAGAGACTAAAAATATATATTTACATTATTCAAAATAGTGCAAGAGCCTATGTGCATTATGTTCCTTTCTAAAAGCATGTAACACATACACCAATTAGTTTGTAGGTTCAACTGTCACATTAAACTAAATAGATTTCTAGTTGGGCACAGTTGGAAAGAAAGAATTTGAAGACTTTGCTTCTGTCGTCCGCCAGTCATGTGATCAAGATGCCTGCTCTCCGTTGCCCTTCTGGAAGGCGCTGTGCTGTTTCTCCCAGAGTTTCCAGTAACTGCCCTTTTTGTCCAAGAGCTGTTGATGTTTCCCCGACTCCTTAATCTGGCCTCCCTCCATCACCAGGATGTGGTCAGCCTTCTCCAAGATGTGCATCCGATGAGATATGAGCAAAATAGTGCGTCTATCTGGGTTATTCAACACCGCGTTCTGAATCTAAAGAGAAGACCAGTATCATGGTGGTTACCACACTTGACTTGTACCCAGTATGGTTTGTTCATTAGAACTAGATCAAAAGTAAAGTAGTTCTCATTTCTCCATTACATGTTAAGGTAGGAGAGGTTCTACTGTTCTGATACAATCCCCTTGACACCTGTAGCCTCCCTGGTGGTATGATTATGTCAGGTTTTTGCGTCTCAAAGCGGTACAATTATTTTACATAGAAATTTGGCATTTTATATTGTAGGCCTGTAATTCTTAGCAATAAAACACTTAAATCTGTCCAAACAAGAGTCTAGTAGACATTCCGAGTTTGATAAAGTTTGAAACACAAAATCATAAATTATAATAAATAAATATAAATAGTTATAAAAAATAATAATAATATAATAATAATAAAATGAATCTCCCCTCGATTCACTATCGATCAATTCCGCAAGTGTTCTAATTTATTATCGCTGTTTTCTAGCTGGTCTAAAACCACTTTTGACATAAAAGGACACTTTTTGGTTGCTATGGACAATCTCCAGTTTCCAGGCAGAAAAAATAGTATTTATAATATAAAACTGCATGCAGGACACTGGACACCGGGCTCCGCCCCTGTGTGTCACGACGCTGGCAGTGAACGGAGCCCCGGTGTTCTGCCATATAGTGTCCGGCCATGATATAGTGTCCGCCCCGTACTGCGCATGCGCAGTACAGAGCAGACGAAGCTTCGGAAAATCTCCGAAGGTGAGCGGCGCCTGCGCCGTGAGTGGAGGTGATAGACCCACCATCCAAGTGGACATAGGGTTGTGAATATTAGAGGGCCGCTCGCCGCGCTTTGGGCTCGGCCTCGCTGCGCTCGGCTCTTTTATATTCCTACTCTATGTCCACTTGGATAGTGGAGATAGAACCTGGACTCATGGCGCCGTTCATCCTCGGCAATTTTCGGAATCTGTGTTGCTGTGTACTGCGCATGCGCAGTACACAGCGGACACTATCGGATGGGGGACCTTATATGATAGGACACCAGCACAGAGAGGCATCTGGCGGAGGACAGCACGCACGGACACAGCGGGGGGACATCGCAGGATCCTGGGGACAAGGTAAGTACATCACACCAGGATCCTGCAATGCGATCCCAAGTGTGGCTCAGGGTTTACCACTAATGGTACTGAAATTTAACCCCCCGAGCCACACTCATGAAAACTGCCAGGGAGGTTAATATATAAAGTGCACCTGTTGTGATATTACAGCCATGCTGCCACTGTGAAGAAGTGGGAAAAACTGCTGCAGGTCTAAAGTTATTCTTATGGCGTGTACACACAATCGGAAATGTCACCAGCAAAAAGACAGATGAGAGCGTTTGGTCAGAAAATGCGACCGTGTGTATGCTCCATCGCACTTTTGCTGGCGGCATGTTACCTTCATGCATAGAATGAAGTAACAAACCTTCAGGCCTTACAACTACTATAACCGCTTCCGGATCGCTCACCATACATACACTGTGGCATTGCAGCTCGGCTGCGTGAAACAAAATACCCGTACGTAGTTTCTTCTTCCTGGGTTTGGTACGCACGAGCTACCGGAAACCCGCTCCTGCTGTGATTGGACAGAGCGGGACCCAACCAGCAGGTCCGGCAGCGGCGATGGCCGCCGGGATCAACCGATCGTTCGCTGGAGAGGCTGAACATGTTAACAAGGCATTACATTGGAAGAACAGAAGAATGAGACGGCGGCAGCGACGAACAAGAAGACCGGGCCAACGCTAGTAAAAGAGCTGGAAGAAGATAGCAGAGGAGCCTGGCAGAAGAACCGAAGAGCAGGAGAAGAGGCCGGAAAGCGCGGAGAAAGCCGGGCTCCTCTGCTAAAAGAGCGGGAAAAGATCAGAAGATAGTGGAGGAGCCCGACGAGAAGACCCCCGAAGACGGAAGAAGACCCCCGGAGCTGCCTAATAAACTACTTTAAAAACCTGTGTTGTGTGTTTTTTTATTACCACTTTTTCCTCCCAGGTGAATGGGTAGGGGTACAATGTACCCCATACTAATTCACATAGGGTGGGGGGCCGGGATCTGGGGGCCCCCTTATTAAAGGGGGCTCCTGGATACCGATAAGCCTACCACCCGCAGAACCCGACAACCAACGGCCAGGGTTGTCGGGAAGAGGCCCTTGTCCTCATCAACATGGGGACAAGGTGCTTTGGGGTGGGGGCCGCAGGGCCCCCCTTCTTCAAAGCACCCACCCCCCTATGTTGAGGGCATGGGGCCTGGTACGGTTCAGGAGGGGGGGGCACTCGCTCGTCCCCACCCCCTTTCCTGACAGGCCGGGCCGCATGCTCGGATAAAGGTCTGGTATGGACTTTGGGGGACCCCCACGCCGTTTTTCAGCGTAGGGGTTACCCTTATAACCCATACCAGGTGACGGGGCTCGCAAGGTGTCAATCTCGCCGATGGAGGTGGGGAGATTGACTTCCTTCTCTAGTCCCGTTGTACCTGAAGTCACGTTCAAAATGAACAGACTTTAATCTGTGTGTGGGCAAGTCCGTTCATTTGGAAAGTCTGATGGACTAGCACACAGATGAGTGGATTGTCCACCGGAAAGCCGAGTCCGGCGGACAATTTTGAGTCAAGTCTTTTTTCAAAGTCTACCGGACTTTTGGGAAGAAAAAGTCCGCCGGAGCCCACACATGGTCAAATCGTCGGCCGGATAGTCCAAGCGTGTGTACGCGGCATTAGTGTCCGATTTGTCTGCCATTACTAGTAAAAATAAAATGCCATAAAAACCATCAATATACGCTAACTGGGATTTTTTTTCACCAAAAATATGTAGCAGTATACATATAGGCCTACATTGAGGAAGAAATTTAATTTTTTTTACATAATTTTATTGGATATGTTTCATAGCAGAAAGTAAAAAATATTGTTCTTCTTTTCAAATTTGTCGCTCTTTTTTTGTTTATAGCGCAAAAAAGAAAAACTGCATCTAATTCTTCCTTTCTTTCTCCCTTAACCTGGAAGAATGAAAAGTAGGGTATCTACTGGTTCCTATGAGCAACAACTGTTCTTCTCTTAGAAAATGTAGACGTTTTTATGCATTATATCCACCAATCCTTTTATTTTAATGTTTCTTTTTTCTTTAGGATTTAACCAACCCATAAGCATGACAATATTCTAAAAAATAATCAGTTGCACTTTCTCACCTTCAGTTCAGTCTTTGAGTCGAGGGAGCTGGTGGCATCATCAAGGATGAGGATCTTGGGGTTCCTCAGCAGAGCTCTAGCCAGGACTATTCTCTGTCTCTGCCCTCCTGAAAGAAGTCCTCCTTTCTCCCCAGCTCCTTTATCAGATAACATACACAAATTATATTGCAGCGGTCTATATAATTTCCCAATAAGAAAGATTTTGTATATTAGGATTACCAACCTGTATCGTAGCCATCCTCTTTTTCTGAGATGAAGTCATCAGCACTGGCGGCTTCAGCCACTTTCTTTACTGAGTCGAAAGGGACCTCCTGCAACCCGTAAGATATATTGTCCTTCAAGGACCTTGCTGTAAGGACGGGTTCTTGGCTTACCACTGAAACCTACAATTAAAGAAATAAATCATGACTGACGGATTGTTTCCATGATAAACATTCTTCTGTCGCATCTACTAAATATTTAATATGTAACCAGACCAGAGAGCTGAGAACCTCCAGACCCTTCTCCTACAGGGAGTAAACTATTGAAAACTACCATCGGAAATACATACAACATGTGGTAAGGCTCGGTTCACACAGGGGCGACTTGTCCAGGCGACTTAGCCGCCTGACAAGTCGCAATCAGTTCTGTACTATGGAACCGTTCTAATAGGAGCGACTCAAGTCGCTCCGACTTAGAAAAAAGGTTCCTGTACTATTTTTGGGGAGACTTCAGGCGACTTGCATTGACTTCTATACAGAAGTCATTTTGCAAGTCGCCGCTGAAGTCGTGTGCAGGTCGCGTCTGTGAGTCGCGCTGCAAGTCGTGCCGCCCCTGTGTGAACCGAGCCTAAGAGATCCAAGTCACTTAAAAAAAAAAAGAAACAATGTTATGTAGCACACTATGATAATGTAATTGTTCTGTACCAAAGATGACACCACTTGGCCTGGAGCCCAAGTATGCCCTGGTGACAAATAATTAAAATATTGACTATTGGTAAATATTTATATTCTGAATAAACCTGACAACCTCTGCTAAGCTCATCGTGGTTCTTTTTTAATTTTTTTTTTTTGTTCTGTGCGCTTATGGAAGACAGTGCCACCTTAATAGCATCATGGACCCCTGCCAAAGTACTACACTGGTACCCCTACCAGGGAGATGGTGACCTGTGGTGCGTGTAGCACACCATGGCAAACAGTGGGTGTGGCTAAATTATGCTAAAAATTTGGCATGGTTTTTTAGTCTTATTGGACATTTTTGTCTGATTTTTCTTTTTTTTTTACCATTTTTTTTCAAATAATGTTTAACTTTTTTCACAATGCTGTGGGGGGGTCTAATCGGACCCCTGAAATCTCACTTTTGAGACACAGATAGTTCCCAAGTTCCTTTCTGAAGCCTCAGCTGCACTGCAGATGAATGAACAGCAGACAGATCCTCCTGTGCATTCATAAACCGAAGCATCACAAACACAGTTTACTATTCATCAGTTACGAATGAACTTTGTGTGAATTCCGTCATAAGACAAGTGGTCTTTGCTGAATTCCAAAACACTAGCAATGCCCTAAGAGGCAGTGACCATTCCTATCTAATAATATAAAAACAGCACACAAACCTTTTTGCAGTAATACATGTTGTCATATTCAAACAAAGGTTCCCCATCCAGTAGGATCTCCCCATTCTGTGGTTCATAAAACCTGAGCAACAACTGGACCACTGTGGATTTGCCGGCATCACAAGGGCCCACCAGTGCCGTCACTTGACCTGGACGTAGCTCAAAGGAGACATCCTGGGGATTTAGAAGGTAGACATTATTACAATTACATCCATGTGTAGTCTTCTCAGCATAAAAAGATTCTCATAACGCAATTGTAGGGGTAAGTGGAAGGAAGAGGGCAGAAGGCGCGTGATCTAACGCATGAATCAAAATAGTATAGTTTATTCATAAACAAGGTAGATGAGTACAAAGAAATTACTACGAATTCATAAAAACTGGGTTACAAGATATTCATTAATAATTAAAAAATTAAAAATTAATACCTGTATTTATTTGCGTATAATACACAATTTTTCACGCTGAAAATCAGGTGCAAATAGTGTGTGCCCATTATACGCTAATACTGCAATTTGGGCTGCCTCGGAGGGGACAGGGAGGGGGGCGGGACGAGCGCCGTCAGATTACATACAGCAAGAATCTCCTGTTTACTCAGCAGCCTTTATAATAGGAAGTCCCATCTCCTGGGCCGGCATTGGACCAGTGTTCTGTCTATCATAGAAGCCGTTCCAGGAGGCGGGACTTTGTATTAACAAGGCCGCCGAGTAAACAGGAGATTCTCACTTTATGTAATATGACAGCACTCGTCCGCCCCCCTCCCTGTCCCCTACGAGGCAGCAGTAATCTGAGGTGAGGCTGCATATGGGCATTGATCAGGCTGCATTTTACCGCAGTCATCTGCATGGGTAACTACACTCAGCACACATTGGTCTGTGTACTATTGTCCTTTTTGTGTTTTGAAGGAACTGGAGATGGCAGACTTTGTGACGGTACCTGAAGAGCTGGTTGATCTGGTCGCTTAGGGTAAGAGAAGGTGACGTTTCTAAACTGGACGTGGCCGTTAAGGTTTTGTGGCCGAAGGTTTCCTACAGTTGTCATCTGTGGAGTTCTGTCCATGTATTCAAAGACTTTTTCTGAGGATCCAACTGCTTTTCGGACATCGGGGTACATTCTTAGCAGGACCTGAGCAAGATGCAAAGAAGACTTTTAGGACTTCCTCGTATTTTTCATTTTTTTTCTTTTGTAGAACCAAATATTATCTGGTTTTCAAGGGCATTTATAGTCTTTTATTATTTTTTTTTTATATACTATATGCATGTAAAAGGGATCACCTTGATGTAGATAATCTTATACATACAGTATAATAACCAAACAATATAAATCAATAATAAATTATATATATATATATATATATATATATATATATATATATATATATATATATATATATATATATTATCTCTCTCTCTATTATATATGTGTGTGTGTGTGTGTGTGTGTGTGTGTGTGTGTGTGTGTGTGAGTGAGTGAGTGAGTGAGAGAGAGAGAGAGAGAGAGAGAGAGAGAGAGAGAGAGAGAGAGAGAGAGAGAGAGAGATATTTACTGTTTATTTTTATCAATTTACAAAATCAAAATAAGCGAACATAAGTATAACCTAAACAAATCAACATTATGACAACCCTTTGGCCTCAAACCAGCAACAATTCCTACAATTGCACATTTTGTAGGATTAAAGTCAGGCGTGTGATTAACCACTACAATACAGGGCACTTTCGCCCCTTCCTTCCCAGCCCAATTTTCAGCTTTCAGCGCTCTAGCACTTTCAATGACAATTGCACGGTCATGCTACACTGTACCCAAATGAAATTTTTATCATTTTGTTCGCACAAATAGAGCTTTATTTTGGTGGTATTTATTCACGACTCAGTTTTTTATTTTTTGCGATATAAGCGCAAAAATGCAGAAATTTGGAAAAAAAAAAATATTTTCTTTTTTCGATTTTAAAAGAAATCCAATAAAATCTAATTTTGGCATAAATTTAAACCAAAATGTATTCTGCTACATGTTTTTGGTAAAAAAATTCCGTTAAGTGTATAATAATTGGTTTGTGTGATCACGGACATATGTACTCAAATGATCATGTACATATGTGTGCAGGTGATCACGTACATATGTGTGCAGATAATCATTGGAACATGTGATTTTCGTGGGACATATGTGAGGGACATGTTTTTATTATTAGGGACATGTGTTTTTATTATTTGGGGACATGTATGTTTTGGGGACATGTATGTTTTGGGGACATATGTGGGGACTATGTTTATACTGTGTGGTGTGTGTTGTGTATTACACTAGACTGGTGATCAGTGAGTAAAAAGCTGTAAAACAGCTCATACTCACTGATCATCAGCCGGCTGCAGCGATCTGCTCTCCTCTCCTCAGCGATGACTTCTGTGTGAGGAGAGGAGCCTAGCAACCGGCTGTTTATTTACATCACATGACGGCCGTGATTGGACACGGCCGTCATGTGATCAGGAGGGCCAATCAGAGAGCCCTCCTGCCGATCTGAGATGCGCCGTGTCCGGGTGACACGGGCACATCGGGATCGCGCCGCTGCGTGGGCACGCACCTTCTGATGGACGTTCCTGAACGTCCTATCAGAAGTAGACGGCTCCCACCCGGCTGTATATCTGCATTGGCCGGGTGGGAAGTGGTTAAGAAATGATATCAAGCAGGTGCTAATGATCATCAATTTCATATGTGGGTTAAAAGTAACACAGTCATTAAAGAGGAGGTCCAGCCTCCTTCAGAAAAAAATAAAAATCAGCAACTAGAAATACTGTAGCTGCTGACTTCTAATATAAGGACACTTACCTGTCCAGGGATGTCAGCACCCCAACTGATTTTTTCCGGCGGCTCTCGGGTGCTGCCGCCGCCATTGCTTCCTACATGGGCAAAGCACGCTTTCTGAATGGCCCAGCGGTGGGGGAAGGAGGGGGGCCAAACTTCCAGGTGATCTCGCTGCAGGTACCTGCTCCCCCCCCCCCCACAAAAGCGCCAAATGTGGCACTGGAAAGGGGGGGGAGGCAGATAAGCGGATCTTCCATTTTTAGGTGGAGCCTTTCTTTAACTGAAACAGAAACAGCTGTGTAGAAGACTTAAAACTGGGTGAGGAACAGCCAAACTCTGCTACTAAGGTGAGGTTGTGGAAGACTGCTTCATGTCACAGGTCATACACCATGGCAAGGCTGAGCACAGCAACAAGACACAAGGTAGACATATTGCATCAGCAAGTTCTCTCCCAGGCAAAGATTTCAAAGCAGACTGAGGTTTCAAGATGTGCTGTTCAAGCTCTTTTGAAGAAGCACATAGAATTGGGCAAACTGGAGGACCACAGATGCAGTGGTCGGCCAAGTAAACCAGCAGATGAAAGACACATCATTCTTACTTCCCTTCCACATCATAAGATGTCCAGGACTACCATTAGCACAGAACTGCCAAAAACCCGTGGGACCCAGGTACAGGTCTTCATGGAAGAATTGCGACCAAAAGGACATAACTCTGATGTGGAAACAAGGCTAAGAGACTCAACTAACTGGAGAGCAGCAAAAATGGAAGCAGACAGTGGTGGCCTGCACAGGCTCCGCCCACCAATCTATGTGTCCGGCCCCCTAATCTACATTAAGGACACTGAAAGCATTGATTCCAATGTTTTTTTTTTGTTTTTGTTTTTAGAAGCACGTGATTAGAGTCAGAGGCTCTACTAGGCTTCAAAAAAGGGTGGGCTCCGGGCCCAGAGCAATGCATCCCGAGCCCACCCAGTTATGTGACAATAGCAAATTAACATTCGCTATTGTCTTCCTGATTCTCCTCCCAGCCAATCAGGAAGTGGGTCATCATCTGATTGGAAGAGAAGTGATCCTACTGACCGCTGAGGAGGAGCAGGGAGGAGACGCAGGGGAAGCCGCCACGAAGCCCAGGAGGCGGAGACGCAGGTGAAGCCGCCGCCTGGAGGAAGCGCTGCTCGAGACCTAGATGGGGTAAGTGCGGGGACCGACCAGGGGGTGGGTGCCTGTGACCCGACTGACCGACTGGGGGGGGACTGTTTGCCACCCCCCCACCACAAAATATACCACCAGTCGCCACTGAAAGCCGCTGATCTGGACTGATGAGTCAAAATGTGAAATATTTGGCTGTAGCAGGAGGCAGTTTGTGCGCAAAGGGCTGAAGAGCATACAATCATGAGTGTCTGCAGGCAACTGTGAAGCATGGTGGAGGTTCCTTGCAAGTTTGGGGCTGCATTTCTGCAAATGGGGCTGGAGATTTGGTCAGGATCAATGGTGTCCTCAATGCTGAGAAATGCTGTTTTGAAGGCAAAGAGCGATCACAACAAATATTGATTTGATTTGGATTTCTCTTCTGTTCATTTACTTTCCATTTTGTTAATTGAGAAAAAGAAAAATTATCAACAAACACTTGTATTCCTGAAAGTATTCTTCACTTACAGCATTTTCTACACCTGCCTAAAAATGTTTGCACAGTGGTGTATGTATATTTGTTCTTTGAATGATTCAAGTTCTTACCTCTACGGCTGATGTAAACTGCAGCTCATACATCACAAAAGACACCAGTTCTCCTCCGCTGACCTCTCCCTTCGTCACTAACTTTCCACCAAAATACAGAATGCCCACCTTCAGAGCCAAACCTGAAAACTTCAAGGAGAAAAGAAAATCACAAATTTTTACGGTACATGCTGACAGCGGGAGGGGAAAACAAAATAACCAATTACCGATCTTCTGTTTGCATCACGTGATCTGCCATTGGCTGACAGCTGATCACATGGTAAGGACTCTGTGATCACAGAGCGGTGATTGGTAATCACAGAGCCCGGCGGGGTGCGAGCAGGCAGCTCATGCACGGGAGGACGTCATATGACGGTCTCCAGCCAATTAAGGCCCGCGCTGTAGCCGTCATTCGGCTATAACTCGGGCGGGAGGAGGTTAAGAGCCCAAATAAATATTTGCTCATTCCAGAAGCCAGGCATGGGCAGCACAGTGGTGTAGTGGTTAGCACTTTCACCTAGCAGCAATAGGGTTTCTGGTTCAAATCCCGACCACAACACCATCTACCTGGAGTTTGCATGCTCTCCCTGTGCCTGTGTGGGTTTCCTTTGGGTACTCCGGTTTCCTTCCACGCTCCAAAGACATGCTGGTAGGTTAATTAGACCTTGTCCAAAAAAATTGGCCATAATATGCGTATGTCAATGTTGTAAGTGTGTCGGGACCCTACAGGTTAAAGGACCACATAAAAAAAGCTGCAGATGGACACCAGTGGAAAGAAAGCACCTTGAGGCGATTCAGTTTGCATAGGTAGCGCTATACAAGTCACTCATTCAGTGTAAGCAAACCTACTAAAAGGCTCCTTTCAGGATGGGTTCACACTTATGTGCTGCAGGAACTAGATGCAATTTGGACAGGAATCACATGCAATTCTGCAGCAGTGTGATTTGAGCCATTCATTCTGTATCACTCAAATTGCACAGCATCTACACCAAAATCACATCAGCAAATCAATTTTGGAGTGTCGTTAGCTTAACATATAGAAAATAGAAGCATAAAAACCTCAAATGCTAGAACCGTGGAACATGGCATAAAAAGTTTAATTGAGTCATTGGAGAAAAAAACAGTGCCAGTGCAGCTGACCAAAAAATGTGGGAATGTGGCATACAAGAAGGCTATGAGTGGGCAGCGCTCAATGGGTTAAGTCAGTGGCATAACTAGAGCCTTCAGGGCCCTGATGCAAGAAACCATGAAGGGCCCCCCTGAACCCCAGCCAGGGCCCTTCCCTCCGAGTCCGGCGGTGGAACTCCAGGACATGGTCACAGGTATGACCTTTGTGAGCCCTGTAGTTCCACCACTGGTATCAGTATTTTTTTTTTTATTCGTTTTTTTTTTATTTTTAGGTGCCCCATTGGGGGACTGTCCCTAGGCAGGATGGGGTCCCCGTCCCCAGAAGAGATGAGGTCCTTTTCTCCAGGGCAGATGAAGTTACTGCCCCCAGGTGAGAAGGGGTCCCTGTCCCCAGGGGAGGTGGGTGTCCCAAAGAGGAGAGAGACAGCCGCTGCTCTCGTGCATATCGCTGAGTTGGACTGGGCTCAGGTGCGAAAAAGGAAGGGGGAAGGGGCTGGGGGGATGCTGCAGCACAGAAGATTTTTTTACCTTAAAGCGGAGTTCCACCCAAAAAATGGAACTTAGGTGATGGTGATCCCCTGACATGCCACATTTGGCATGTCATTTTTTTTGGGGGGGGTGGCAGGTATCCAGTTTTTACAGGCACACAGCTCCCACTTCCTCCCGGGCTGGAAGGAAGTTCACCTCTTCCCCCCTCCCTCCCTGCAATCTTCTGGAACATATCACAGGTCCCAGAAGACTGCCCGACCATTCACAGCGCGCAGAGCGGCTCGCCCGGCTACGAAGCCACAGTTGGGCTCCCACAGTTAGAATGTCAGCGCCTCAGAGAGGAGAGGAATAGGAGCGAGGCTTTGTGAGCCTGCATCACTGGACCGTGGGACAGGTGAGTGTCTGATTATTAAAAGTCAGCAGCTACACTTTTTGTAGCTGCTGACTTTAAATGGGTAGAACTCTGCCTTGATGCATAGAATGCATTAAAGGAGTTGTAAAGGTAGAAGTTTTTTTTTTTATCTTAATACATTCTTTGTATTACGATAAAAAGCCTTCTGTGTGCAGCAGCCCCCTCCCCCCCCAATACTTACCTGAGCCCCCTCTCTGTTCAGCGATGTCCACAAGTCCCTAGGCCATCTGGAACTCTCCCTCCTGATTGGCTGAGACACAGCAGTGACGCCATTTGCTCCCGCGGCTGTTAATCAAAGTGAGTTAGCCAATCAGGAGAGATAGAGGGTGGGGCAGAATAGCAGCTCCGTGTCTGAATGGACACACAGAGCTCCAGCTCAGCTCAGGTGCCCCCATAGCAAGCTGCTTGTTGTGGGGGCACTCAACAGGAGTGAGGGGCCAGGAGCACCAAAGAGGGTCCCGAGAAGAGGAGGATCTGGGCTGCTCTGTGCAAAACCACAAAAGAAAGGAAAGTATAACATGTTTGTTATTTAAAAGAAAACTAGACTTTACAATCACTTTAAGGTAAAAAACCTTTAGGTTTAGGGCCACTACGTTTACAAAACGCATGGAATTAAGTTAAAGCAGAACTTTACCCATAACAGCAAAAATAATGTTTTTAGCAAAGAACGTACATTCCACATTAATAATTATGCTACCAATATTAATGAGTGTTGCAAATTTCCTCCAGCATTGCTCCTGTTTCTTCTTTCCTGAGGCTGCCATTTTGCTGAAGCCCAGAGCCCCTGAACAGCAGTAAATCATAAAGCAGAACAAAACCAATCGATTTATTGGTTTCAAAAAACAGTTACAATCCTGGAATGCTGGGATTGCTAACCGTCATATTGCTTGTGTCCTCAACCAAACTATCAAACCATCAAATAGCCGGTGTCATAACTGATCACAAGTGTAGCACCATGGCAGTTGCAGATCAAACAGAAGCGGCTTTTTTGGCTGTAAAGGATAGGAGGGTTTAATTCCACTTTGAGGCTGTCAGCAGATCGGCCTCTACAAACTTGGCAGTGCCTAAAAATGGAGAGCAACTGAGCATGTGCAGAGCAGGATGGGACAGTGCATTGCTGGATTTTAAACAGTACAGGCACTTATTTGTAATGTTTTACATAGCTACACCTGCTAAAGGGGCCAACCTGATGTGATCTAGCAGGACTTTTCTGACTCATTTTCTGACTAAAGTTCCACTTTAAAATAGAACACCCCAGAGAAAGTTCATGCTGTACTCACACTGTTGGCCATCGTACTGAAAGCATACGCCAGGGACTCCTTCTTATTCAGCTGGTAGGTATCCTGGAGCCTTGCCTCATACCGCAGACATTCGCCCTCCTCGTTGGCAAAGCTGCGCACCGTTTTCATGTTGGAGAATGTCTCCAGAGCCACCTGATTGACTTTCGAGAGGGATTCCTGGACCCGCCTGGCCAGATTCTGAAGGATAGAACAATGGATACAAAAAAATTTCAGTTCATTCTTAAAGTCTACAAGTGACAGCAACACGGATTGTTTTTTTGCTCCAGTTGTCTCAGTTGTCAGTTGTCCGTACCTCCTGCCACTGTGACATCACGAGTCTCCGGAATGCATTCTCTAAAACATGGGCCCACAATAACCAAATGGGTCTACAGATAGCAACTTGGTCTGTAAGCAGTAGTGATGGGCTCGGGCGTGTTCGCACAGCCACGTGCAGAGCCCCGATCTCTGCAGCAGCACATCGGGAAAATGTCTCACTGCCTGTGATTAGCGCAGCGCCGTGCCGACTTCCTGGCAGGCTCTGCATGTGGCTGTGCGAACACGCCCGAGCCCATCACTAGTAAGCAGTAGTAAATACACCTTACAGCAGTGGTCATCAACCCTGTCCTCAGGGCCCACTAACAGGCCAGGTTTGCGGGATAACTGAAATACATCACAGGTGATATCATTTGCTGCTCAGTGATTGCCGTATTCTAGCCTGCATCTCCCCCAAGGTAATACATAAAACCTGGCCTGTTAGTGGGCCCTGAGGACAGGGTTGATGGCGACTGCCTTACAGGATAAAGAACGTCTAAATCCAAACTACAAGCTAGTTTATTACATAAGTTGACATATGTAAAGGTCTATATAGGGAAACTTAAAAGTTGCCTTTAACCACTTCAATACTGGGCACTTTTACTCCCTCCCTGCCCAGGCCAATTTTCAGCTTTCAGCGCCGTGACACTTTGAATGACAATTGCGCGGTCATACAATACTGTACCGAAATGAAATTAGAATTTTTTTTTTTTTTTTTTTTAGACAGATAGAGCTTTCTTTTGGTGGTTTAATCACCACTAGGTTTTTTTATTTTTTGCTAAAAAAACAAACAAAAAAAACCCCAGAATTTAGAAAAAAACATATTTTTTTACTTAGTTTCTGTTTGAAAATGTTGCAAATAAGTAATTCTTCTCTTTCACTGATGGGCTCTGATGGCTGCACTAATGGGGTGGCACTGATGAGGAGGCACTAAGACCCCATTCACACCTAAGCGTAGAATATTTTTGCGCCTTCTTCAGGTGTTTTGTCGCGCGTATTTCCATGCAGCGTTATCCGAAGTTTTGTGAGCTTTGGCGTTTTTTTTATTAGCCAATAGGAAAAATGATCATCTGTTTCATCATTTGTTGCTATGTTGTCACCTGTTTTCTGGGTGAATATGCTCCAAAAGCGCCCAAATCTGCCCGATTAGAGCAACAAAAAGGGTCCAGAACTTGTTTGAGCTTCAGGCAACTTGAAATGGAGATGTGAACAATCTCCATAGAGAATAATGGATTTTTTCCCCCTCAAGCACTTTGTAGCTTCAGGCTTCAAGCTACAAAACGCTCAGTTGTGAATGGGGCCTAATATGCCACACTGATGGGCACTGATAGGCAGCACTGATGGACACTGATTGGCGGCACTGATGGGCACTGAAGGGCAGAGCTGATTGGCATCACTGATTGACATCACTGCTGGGCACTGTTGGGGCTGCACTAATAATCAATGCCCTGATTATCTGTACAGTGTCCCCTGAGAAGAAATGCAGCTGATCGGCTCCCCTTTTTACACGCTGTCAATGTAAGGAGAGGAAAGCAAAAAAAAAAGAAAAGAAAATAAGCTACAGGCACAAAAACATTCCTTTAGGTAAATTCCTTTAAAAGCCACAAAGGATATAAATCCACTCTGTGTGCACCAAATGCCTTTGCACAACCAGTTAACACCTTGTAAAGGTAGCATCACTGTGCAGAAATGAGAGCTGTGGGAGGGGCCTAGCAGCTCCACCCACTACAGAATGTCTGTGGAACTCTACAGGAGGGGGCGGAGACAAGACCAGTCACCTTGCACAAGGAGAGAGAGCAGCAGTGAGTGGTCTTTATTACAGCAAGCTCCTACACAGAGCTGTAGGAAATAAACAACGTGCCCCAAGATTCAATTATGAATATACTGTGGGTGTAGATTTACTAAAACTGGAGCACTCAGAATCCTGTGCAGCTGTGCATGGTAATCATGGCAACCGTACAGGGTTAGGAGACATTCCTTTTACCTACAGGTAAGCCTTATTATAGGCTTACCTGTAGATAAAAATTGCAAGCGGGCTATACAACCGCTTTAAGATCACAAAGGGGGTAGAATCGCTATCTCGATTCTTTAACGATTAATCGTGCAGCTCTACTGCATCTGTATGGGAAGAATTGCACGCATGTTTTTAAGAGTTATGAGCCGCTTACTCGCTGAATAAATTATTTTCTTCTAAGATTTGAATCCCTTGAAAACTGAGACTTACCTGGTAAAAGGATCCTGATAGCTGTGGCACGAGTGTGATGACGAATAGGCACAGTACAGTGAAGAGCGTGAGCTTCATAGACAAGCTGAGCATGTAAGTTACCAGGAAGATGAGTCTCATCAGGTACCACATCAGTAGGCTCAGGTCTGAACTGAGCGATTCACTCATCGCGGTAATGTCAGAAGTGACGCGTGATGTGATGTCACCTGCCAGGGAAAGAGTCGGTCAAACAAAAAAAGAAAAATTCCCAGCTCAACTTGCCAGCCTGCAACAAACCAAAGGATCCTGTTTAACAGTTCACGTTAAAAACAGAGGTTTAGTCTGCACACATTTGTAAATACATGCGTCGTCTGCAGAGGCCGCGACAAGGCACCCCATTATTATCTACCATCCTAACCCTATAAATTACGAGAACCGCCATAGGAGAAGCACTATATTAGATAGACAGAGGGCAGGTGAGCCTGGAGGGAAACTTTAAAGGCACAGGGGGCGCACTGGATAATATGCTAAAGCCCTGTTTTTAACGTAAACTGTTACACAAGAAAATTTGGTTTGTTGCAAACCATTTGAACTGTTGGTTACTTGGGGGGACACACTGGACACGTTTGCAGCCAATGTGTTATCTGCTGGGTGTCCAGTGTGCCCCTGTGCCTTTAACCACTTTCAGACCGGACCATTTTGCTGGCTTAAGACCAGATCACTTTTTGCGATTTGGCACTGCGTCGCTTTAACTGACAATTGCGCGGTCGTGCGACGTGGCTCCCAAACAAAATTTACATCCTTTTTTTTTCACAAATAGAGCTTTCTTTTGGTGGTATTTGATCACCCCTGCGGTTTTTATTTTTGCGCTATAAACAAAAATAACTTTTTGTTATAAATATCCCCCAAAAATATATATACAGTATATAAAAAAAATTTTTCCTCAGTTTAGGCCGATACGTATTCTTCTACATATTTTTGAAAAAATAAAATCGCAATAAGCGATTATTGATTGGTTTGCGCAAAAGTTACAAAATTACAAAATAGGGGATAGTTTTATGGCATTTTTATTAATATATTTTTTACTAGTATTGGCGGTGATCAGTGATTTTTATTGTGACTGCGACATTATGGTGGACATATCAGACATTTTTGACACATTTTTGGGACCATTGTCATTTATACAGCAATCAATGCTATAAATTTTTACTGTGTAAATGACACTGGCAATGAAGGGGTTAACCAGGGGGTGGCAGTGTAGGGGTTAAGTGTTCCTAGGGGCGTGTTACTAACTGTGGGGGGCTGGGTTTTGTGTTAGTGAACACTGATCTCTGCTCCAATCACATGGAGCAGAGATCAGTGTCACTTGTTGCTAGGCAGAACGGGGACATGCTGTTTACAACAGCATCTCCCCGTTCAGCCGCCCCGTGAGACGATCACGGGTATCCCCGCGGCGATCGAGTCCACGGGGATACCTGCGACCGGACCTGCGACCGTACGCCAATATGCCTGCCCGTGCCATTCTGCCGACGTACATCGGCGTGCGCCGGTCGGGAACTGGTTAATCACTTGCATATACTGCGGCCGGTCGGCTCTGATGCGCGAAACTACGTACCTGTATGTCATTTCCTGCAATAGCCAGCGGGGGCGTGCGCTCGCACGCTGATTGGCCAGAGGGGGAGCCAATCAGCGGGTCCAGCGGACATGATGTCCGCCACCCACCCACGTTCTCTCCCCAGAGAGACAGATCGGCGGTCTGCCGATGTAAACAAGGCAGATCGCCATTCTGACAGGGATAAACAGAGTGATCTTGTGTTCCTGCTAACAATAGTTTGTAGATGCGATAACTTTTGCTCAAACCAATCAATATACGCCTACTGGGATTTTTTTACCAAAAATATGTAGCAGAACACATATTAGACTGATGAAGACATTTGATTTTTTACATTTTTTTGTTGAATATTTATTATAGCAGAAATAAAAAAATATTGTTTTGGTTTTTTTAAATTGTCGGTCTTTTTTTGTTTCTAGCGCAAAAAATAAAAACCGCAGAGGTGATCAAATACCACCAAAAGTAAACCCTATTTGTGAGAAAAAAAGGACATCAATTTTATTTTGGTACAGTGTCACACAACCACGCAATTGTCAGTTAAATGAACGCAGTGCCGTATAGCAAAAAATGGGCTGGTCATGAAGGGGGTAAAACCTCCTGGGGCTGAAGTGGTTAAAGGCACAGGGGCGGACTGGATAATATGCTAAAGCCCTGTTTTTAACGCAAACTGTTGCACAGGACAATTTTCTTTGTGGTAAACCATTTGTTAGTACTCTTGGTTATTTGGTGAGAGGGCGCACTGGACACATTTGCTGCCATTGTGCTTTATGCCAGTGTTTCTCATCTCCAGTCCTCAAGGCGCCCCAACAGGTCATGTTTTCAGGATTTCCCTCAGATGGAACTGCTGTGGTAATTACTAAGGCAGTGAAACTGATCAAATCACTTGTTCAAAATAATGGAAAAGCTGAAAACATAACCTGTTGGGGCGCCTTGAGGACTGGAGTTGAGAAACACTGCTTTATGCTGAGTGTCCAATGTGCCCCTGTGCCTATAAGAAAGAGTGGGCTCCCTCCAAGCATCCCTACCCTCAATCTATCCATTATTATATATGTGCTCCTACTATGGAGGCTCTCAAAATTTATAGCGTTAGGACTGTAGATAATACTGCTCTCTAGCTTCATTGTCTCCTCCTCTCAAGCTCGTCTCCAGGACTTCTCCAGAGCCTCTCTCATCCTCTGGAATTCCCTACCCCAATCTGTCCTTCTATCTCCTACTCTGTCCACCTTTAGGTGATCCCTGACAACGCATCTCCTCGGGGAAGCCTATCCTGCCTTCAGCTAATAGCTCAATACTAATAGGTTTCCTTGTTCAGCTTACAGAAATCTAAGCCCCTGTACACACGGTCGGACATTCTGCCAACCAAATCCGTCTGATTTTGTCCGACGGATTGTGCCCGAAACTGTTGCATACACACAGTCAGACCAAGTTGTCGGAAAATCTGATCATTAAGAACGTGATGACGTTATTTAGTTATGATGGGACTACGTTCAGGCTAGTAGCCAATAGCTTTGGTCTAGGAATTTGATCTGAGCATACGTGGCACTTGGTCCGATCTGAATTCTCTACACATGATCGGAGTATGTCCGATCGGACCAGTTGGTTGGAAAATATTTCCAACATGTTGGAAAATTGGGTCCGACGGAATCAGTCCGATGCATACCACACACAGTCGGTTTATCCGACAATGCGGTCTGATAGGACACATTCCGACGGATTCTCCGACCGTGTGTACAAGGGCTAAAGCAATCTAACAGATTGGCCTGGCTTCTTTGACAATAGTTGATAGAGTAAACAACTTTAGGTGAGATGGTAGGACCACCCATGGTTAGAACTTGGTCCAATTTCTCTGAATCGGTTGAAATACCAAAAATGTATGTCCAGCTTCCACTTGGTTCTTGTGTATTGGCATTGAATTTAATTACATTTTTTTAGAATAGCAAAGGAAATCAGGAATACAGGCAAAAAGTACTAAAACAAGGTAACCGACTATAGAGGTGAAAATAAGGATCTGATGATTTTGCAGTTCTAAAAACACGCTCAAAGGCGGACCTATGCATTTTATGTGAGCTCTAGAATACCTGTAGATACGGTATCGAAGAAGGTGACATCCTGCCTCAGGACGGCGCGGAGGACCTTGCCCTGTGTCTGGGTGTGCACCAGGCTCATGGTGATGTTGTAGATACAGTCACAGAAAAACTCGGTCAAGGCACTGCAAGGAAGAAGATGGTATTCAAAAGCATATCCAGTCTATTTACATATCTCCAAATGATGTGAGATGGCAAAAAGAACACCCTGTGGCACAAAGTATGAACTTAAAGGACACCCCCTGCCATGCTCCCAGTTATGTGGGCCATAAAGAATTAAAGCCCAAGTATAGCTAAAACAGAAAAATCAGCACAAAGGGCATACAATATCTCACAAAAGTGAGTACACCCCTCACGTTTTTTTTAAAATAGTTCCTTCTATCTTTTCATGTGACAACACTGAAGAAATTACACTTTGCTACAATGTAAAGTAGTGAGTGTACAGCTTGTGTAACAGTGTAAATTTGCTGTCCGCTCAAAATAACTCAACACACAGCCATTAATGTCTAAACCGCTGGCAACAAAAGTGAGTACACCCCTAAGTGAAAATTTCCAAATTGGGCCCAAAGTGTCAATATTTTGTGTGGTCACCATTATTTTCCAGCACTGCCTTAACCCTCTTGGGCATGGAGTTCACCAGAGCTTCACAGGTTGCCACTGGAGTCCTCTTCCACTCCTCCATGATGACATCACAGAGCTGGTGGATGTTAGAGAACGTGCGCTCCTCCACCTTCCGTTTGAGGATGCCCCACATATGCTCAAGGGAGGTGGTCATGGTCTGATTCAGTATGTCACAGTATATGTTGGCATTCATGGTTCCTTTAATTAATTGTACCTCCCCAAATGCTCTTCACCCCACCATGCTTTCTAGCTCCCCCTCACAGTGCTCTTCAGCTCCCCCAGTGCTCTCTGCCCCCCATGTGCTCCCTGGCTCCTCCCAGTGCTTTCTGCCGCACAATGCTCTCCGGCCCCCTCCATGTGTTCCCTGGCTCCTCTCCCTAGGGCTCTCCACCCCACCGTGCTCCCCAGCCCCGGTGCTCTCCATCCCCATTCTCTTTGCCCCCCCCAGTGCTCTCTCGCTCCCCCAGTGCTCTCTGCTCCCCCCCACACCAGTGCTCTCTCGCTCCCCCAGTGCTCTCCATCTCCATTCTCTTTGCCCCCCCAGTGCTCTCTGCTCCCCCCCCACACCAGTGCTCTCTCGCTCCCCCAGTGCTCTCCAGCTCTCTCCTACTCTCTGCCCCCTGTGCTCTACACCCCCCAGTGTTCTCAGCCCCGCTGCTCTCTACCCCCCCCCCCCCCCCAAGTGCTCTCCACCTCACTTCCATGCTATCTGCCACCCCTGTGCTCTTTCTTGGCCCCCATCACCCCCGCAGCTCTGCAAGGTTCCAGTCTCCTTTCTCCCGCTGGCTGCTGCAGGGGATCTGTCAGGATGGAGAGCGAGGAGGGGACCAGTCTCATGGACTGCTCAGTCTAAAATGCCTGAGCCCCTTTTTTTTGCCCCAGTCCGGGCCTGATGGGGAAGGTGAGCAGCATCGGCAGCAAGGCCCTGGAGGGAGAAGAGTTCTGAAGACCTCCAAGAACTGCAGGACAGGCTGACTGGGGCCCAGAAAACAAAGATGGGCAGAAGGTGCTGGCGGCCAGGAACCACTCTATCAGCAAACAGGTCCCCTGGAAGGAGGAGAACACTGTCCCCACCCAGAAAAAGAATGGACCCTGTATGCTGCTAGCCATTATGAACATCCTGCTGGCTTGGAAGGTACTGGACCAAGCATCACACAAACCTTCCCACAGACAGGTAGTGCTATACAAGTCACTCACTCAGACAGGGACTGCAGACTGGCACATGGGGCACAGGAGGGGCTGCAGACAGGGACAGGGCTAGGGATCTCTCTATCACCCCTCTCTCTTTCTCACCCCCCCCCCTCTGGCATTGGCTGCATATGTCTGATGGGTGAGGAGGGTGCCCTGGAAGTGGTGCTGATCACCCGTGTGCTATATCCATGCATCTTTCTGCAGACATTTTTCTTGCTTGAATTATTTTTCCCATTATTGGCGTGAGTGTTGCCTCATGTCTAAGTTTTGCCTAAGGCCCCACAAAGCCTAGAGCCTCCTCTGCCTCTATGAATGAAATGTAAGGACAGGTAGAGCAAAAGCCCTGGAGAATAAAAGGATTGCTGTTGCAATTGTGTATGTTGCACAATATTTGTGCAGCCGTTTATCAAATGGCGATTTTCAGGAAAAATGTTTATTCAAATGTTTTTTGTTTTTTTTTACACTTTTAAAAACATTTTATTTATTCAACTTTATTGCTATCACAATGGGTGAACACCGCCCCTTAGGCAGTGAGAGGTACTCAAGCAACTCAGATTGATTTTATTCAGCACCAGATGGGACATCCCTGTACCGCTGCCAGAACACAGTGCTGTATACTGTATGTACTGATGCTACATACATTTAAAGCTCGGCTGCGGTTTCAGATTTTAAAAGGAATCTGGAGTGGTTTTGTTCACTGGTTCAGGTGCGATTTAGATGCAAATTTTTACTTGAAATTGCACCTGAACCTGACTGAATAACAAACAGGACTCTTTAAAAATGAACCGCCATTCCATAGGGAATGCTGCTGGTTCACATGTCATGCAAATTAGATGTGGTTCAAAACGCATCCAATTCGCATACAGTTGTGCTCATAAGTTTACATACCCTGGCAGAATTTATGATTTCTTGGCCATTTTTCAGAGAATATGAATGATAACACAAAAATATTTCTTGCACTCATGGTTAGTGTTTGGCTGAAGCCATTTATTATCAATCAGCTGTGTTTACTCATAATGACATCAGAATCCAGAAACGTCAGTGCAGCACTGGATGAAAGATGCAAGGGTCTGTCAGGAGTTCACAAACTCATTTACCTTTTATACACACACACTAATTACAAGCAAACAGATCACAGGTGTGATCTGTTTGCTTGTGATCTGTTTGCTTGTGATCTGTTTGCTTGTGATCTGTTTGCTTGTGATCTGTTTGCTTGTGATCACCTGTGATCTGTTTGCTTGTAATTAGTGTGTGTGTATAAAAGGTCTCTTTCATCCAGTGCTGCACTGACGTTTCTGGATTCTGAGTCATGGGGAAAGCAAAAGAATTGTCAAAGGCTCTGCGGAAAAGGTAGTTGAACTGTATAAAACAGGAAAGGGATATAAAAAGATATCCAAGGAATTGAGAATGACAATCAGCAGTGTTCAAACTCTAATCAAGAAGTGGAAAAGGAGGGGTTCTGTTGAAACCAAACCATGGACAGGTAGACCAACTAAAATTTGCAAAGAAAATGCAAAGAAAAACCCACAAATAACTCCAGGGGAAATACAGGACTCTCTGAAAACATGTGGTGTGGCTGTTTCAAGATGCACAATAAGGAGGCACATTAAGAAAGATGGGCTGCATGGTCGAGTCACCAGAAGCAGTGGTGGTGTGTCCATAGAGGGCGCAGGTAGCGCTGCCCCCTCTCTCCTGCACTGCTCTATCACCAATAGATAGATTCACGCAATGCATGAATCTATCTATCGTCGACCCTGCCGCCCCCTATTCAGGTGTCCAGCCCCTTTTCTGAATTACAGCGGTGGGTGTGTTTTCGGAAGTGCCTGATTGGAGCTGTAGGCTCTAATAGGCATCCTGATTAGAGCTGTGGGCTCTAATAGACTTCCAAATTGGTAAACAGCAGGCGCATTGCTGTGCTTTCGCTGTTTACACAGTGCTGTGTTATAGAAGCAAACATATCGCTTCCCTAACACTGACCTACCTCTCAGCCAATCAGATGCTCGGGTCTTGTTATCCTGTCACCTGATTGGCTGAAGCAACAGGAGCTGTGATTGTACACCTATCAGGCTTCCAATCATAGCAGAGATGACAGAAAGAGGACGGGAGAAGACATGGAGGACTCAGAGCGTGGAGGACAGCGCCGGGACAGGCAAGTGCAGGGCAGGCACAGTGCCAGCATTTGGTAGGGAACAGTAGCTGCAATTGATGGGGCACACTGACGTCAATTGATGGGGCACACTGACGGCAATTGATGGGGCAAACTGGCAGAAAATGATGGGGCACACCTGCTGCAATTGATGGGCACACTGGCAGCAATTGATTGCGCATAGTGATGGCAATTGATGGGCACAGTGTCGGCAATTGATGGGCGCACTGGCAGAAATTGATGGGTACAGTAGCTGTGTCTGATGGCACAGTGGCAGCAATTTATGGGTACAGTGGCTGTGTTTGATGGGTGCAGTGGCTGCACTTGATGGGGTTTTTTTTTCAGTTTGTTTGCGCCCCCCCTCAAAAAAAAAATTTTTGAGCACCAGCTGCCACTGACCAGAAAAAAGCCATTATTAAGCAAATGCCACAAAGTATCCCGCTTACAATACACCAAACAGCACAGAAACAAGCCTCAAACCTTTTGGCACAAAGTCACTTGGGGTGCTGAGACCAAAATTTAGCTTTTTGGCCACAGCCATGAAAACACTACATTTGGAGAGGAATAAACAAGGCCTATGATGAAAAGTACACCATTCATACTGTGAAACACGGAGGTGGATCACTGATGTTTTGGGGATGTGTGAGCTACAAAGGCACAGGAAACTCTCACCTGGATAAGGTGATGATGGACATCATTGTGATGGCATTCCAGAATACAGAGGGGTCTTCTTTGGTCTGGATCCAATCGGTCATACGTCCTGTGTATGAGGGCAGTGCCATCTCACCTGTTAGGAAAGACAAATCATTACCACAATTAAAGTGTTACTAAACCCGCAACAGTAAAATCAGTGTGTATATACAGTAAAGCATGCTTGTTATACTCACTGTGGAACCTAAGGGGTTAATTCTTCGCTTTGTGTAAAAAGGCTGTTTGATCCTGTCTTCTCTGATCCTCCCCTTCTTCCACTGACTCCTAATAATTTCCTGATAACACAGAGTCTATGGAGTCACTCTGCACATGCTCTGTTTGGTGTGTATTGCTAGAGAGTTTTTTTTTTTCTCGGGAGCGTGCAAGTTATCAGCACAGGGCTAATCAGCACTGTCCAGACAGAGGGTCAGGGGTCTGGCAGTCTCATAGGACAGTCGGAAACTCCACCTACAAGCTTTAACCAGTGCTTTTGCTGGACACTGATAGAAATTATGAGACTGCTATATACTGCTGATGAGAAAAGGTATTTAGCAGTTTATATTTACTAAACTAATTGCATTTCCATGTTCTGTGGGAGACCAGATAAAGTGAATGCAGGGCCCTGGGTTTAGTAACACTTTAACTGGAAATAGATAAACTAACAGATGTTCTGCAAATCCAATAAAACAAAAGAATGTGTGTGCTGTTCAACGCAACCAATCACATTCCAAATACCTATTTTAGGGATGTTTATAGCAGAATTCACAAAAAAATGTATATAAATATATTCCAATAGCTACAAAGCATACAAATTAACCTTGTGCACACAGATTACCTTTAGAAACCCAGATATTACCTTTTAAATGTAGCAGTGACATCATCACTGTGCTGCACAGAGGCTGTACAAAGAGCAGAGCTGTAGGAGGGGCCCAGCTGGCTCCACCCACTACAGGCTGCCTGCAGGAAACTACAGAAGGGGCGGAGACAAGACCGGTCACCCTGAACAATGAGAGAGAGCAGCAGTGACTGGTCTTTATTACAGGAGACTCCTACACAGAGGGAAATTTTCACACTCTGCACAGATCTGGGATAAATACACAAGGCCCACCAAGATTCAAGGAAGAATAAACATGATGGATGGGTTCGGATAATATTTGCTCATCTTGAAGTTCAGCTTTAATAAAAGAGATTACATTTGTGATTATTCCATAAAATGACTCATTTTTACTTTTAAAGCTAAATTCCAAGCAAATAGTTAAAGACACAAAAAGAATACATATAAAGGAGCCATTTTGCCTCCCATAGGCTTTGGATTTTTGTCTATCCAGTCCTAAGATTTACACAGATCTGTCACACAGCACAGCACAGCTTGGCAGGGGAGGAGATCTGATATTTCTCTGCTGCAGTTAACTAATGCAGGCCATACACGGTTGAATTTCGAACAAATTTTCTTTTCAAAATCAGAAAGTTCTTTTTTTTGTGATCCGATCATACCACCATTGATTTTCGAAAATTCGGCCGACCAAGCCTTCAATTTCACCTCATGTTGCTACAGAAAAGAATTTTCGTGGCCGGGAATCTTCTTTTCTCTCCGTAAATTTTCTTTTCTTATTACATTTCTCGCATGATTCTCCCATCATTGATTAGAATATCGTTCGTTTTTCAAAAAATTTCCAACATGTCCGATTCCTCAAATTTGATTTCCGCACGAAAATCGGCTGTTGCTGCAGCCCACTAATGGGGCGAAATTCATACGAAAATTGTTAGATACGATTTTCGAAAGAAAATTCTTTCGAAACTCGAACAGTGTATGGCTGGCATAACACTTATGCCGTGTACACGCGACCAGACTTTTCGTCAGCAAAGGTCCGATGGAACGAATCTGTCGGACAATTCGATCGTGTGTGTGGGCTCCATCGGACCTTTGCTGTCCAAAAATCTGACGGACTTTAGAAATAGAACATGTTTCAAATTTTTTCGGCCGGACCCAGTTCCTATCGAGAAATCCGTTCGTGTGTATGCTAGTCTGATGAACAAAAAAATGACGCGAGGGCAGCTATTGGCTACTGACTATGAACTTCCTTATTCTAGTCCAGTCGTGTGTCATCACGGTAGAATCCGTTGAACTTTGGTGTGATTGTGTGTGTGGCCAAGTCCGTTCATTCGGAAAGTCCGTCCGAACTCTGCCGAAAGTCCGTCCTAGTGGACCTAGTCCATCGAAAAAAGTCTGGTCGCGTGTACGCGGCATAACAGGTTTTGTTCCTTCCACAATTTGTAAGTGGACAGTAAGACCAGGTTCACACTAGTGCAACTTTAGATGTGACTTAAGTCGCACAGAATCTCATGACAAGAGAAATCTCGCCCGTTCTAATCAATGTGACTCAGAGCGGTGCAATTTTTGGAAAGGTTCCTGCATCACTTCGGTGAGATTTACAATGCGTCTTGGCCCCACAAAATATGAAAAGCCGCATCAAAGTCACACCACATAATCGCACTGTAAATCACATCAAAGTTGCATTGCAGTAGTGTGAACCGTGCCTAAAAGTAGAAGCAGCAGACTGATGAGCTCACCTCTCTGTCACACTGCTCTCTAGTCCTATCAGCATGCTCCTCTTTAGAACATGAGCACTGCAGCACAATTGATTGGCTTCTCATGCTGCTTCTTCCTTTACAAGTCTAGGCTGTGCAGTACATGGGGCTCATACCAAAGCAGGTGTATTTACCCTGATCACATTCACAAAACTACAGTTATTGGGTTGAATACAGAGCTGCATTCATTTGTGTCTTTTAACCCTGGTTCACACTGGTGCGATTTATCATGCGATTTCACAGTTCTAAATCAAGTCGCACCCCAATGCCGGCAATGGAACCGTTCAAATTATTGCGACTCAAGCTGCAATGACTTTGAAAAAGGTTCCTGCACTACTTTTTTGGGGATTTCATTGTGACTTGCATTGACTTCTGGTCACAAGCTGCAATAAAAAGGAAGGTGCAAATCGCACCGATCTGCGGCTTTGAAATCGCACTGAAGTAGCACGATTCAGCGTTGTGAACCAGGGCTTATACCTACAGTTCAGCTTTAAGACAAAGCCTTCTACTCACCCCATGAAGACAGCACCAAAAACACAGCCACAATCAGGAACCTGCCCACGTAGGACTTTAGAAGAGTAATTAACCGCCACACTGACCCCGAAGAACCTTCTGATTTATCCTCGTCACCCTCACTAGATGGAAAGAGCTGGTACCAGATGACTCCAGAGGCCGTCGTGAGAAGGTAAGAGCTGAGGAAAAGGTCCGTTCTCCCCCAACTGTACAGGATCTCCGCACTAGTCTGTGGTGAAAAAAGGTCGGTGAAGGTCACACAAGATGGTACCAGGAGGCTCAGGACCGCACAGAAGATAAAAAGAGCATCTCTTTGTAACCACGATGGAAGCTTGGAGCTTTGGCTGACCGCACGAGCACCCAGGATCAGAACGGTGAACCGTGCCAAGCTCATCAACCACACTGGAAGGAGACCCAGAGGGAAGAAACTGGTCAGAAGCGAACTCAGGAGGTGGATGGAAAGGAAATCCATAATGACAAGGCCAGACAATGACCACAGGGGATTCATGGTGGTGGAATCTAATGACAAGAAGACAAAAAAAACAGTGTTAAAGAGGAAGTAAAGCCAAAATAAAAATAATAAAAACAGACCCTGCAAGGCAAAGGCATAATGAGGCATAATGAGGCATAGGCAAAGGCATAATGAGGCATAATGAGGCATAATGAGGCAAAGGCATAATGCATAGCATACTAGCTCATTATGAATAACTTACCTGAGATGGAAGCCCCTGAAGCGACCCTCGTCATCCTCCTCTGCCATGATACCCGGAGTGACTTCCGGGTATTGCGGCTCCGGCGCTGTGACTGGCCGGAGCTGCGATGACGTCACCCTCGTGCTGGCGTGCGGGAGCCACCACTAATGGCGTGATTGCCGTTAGCAGCCACATGCGCAGTGCGCCTGCACATGCGCCGTAGACAGCGGTGCCTGTCATTTGCAAATATCTCCTAAACCGTGTAGGTTTGGGAGATATTTCTTGGACCTACAGGTAAGCCTTAATCTAGGCTTACCTGTAGGTCAAAGTGGTCTGTAAGGGTTTACAACCACTTTAAAGGAATGTCACTGAAGATTGGCTGCAAACCAAACAATCCACAAACCTGTGACCCCTAAAATATACAGGTACAACAAGAAAATATATTCAAACTCAGTGTACACTATGTGTGTGCTCTATATGGCCAAACGTTTGTTGACACCCGACCATCCCAGCTATGGAGCTTATTGGACATCCCATTCCCAAACCATGGGCAGTAGCCACTCTGGCGGTATGATTATGTCAGATTTTTGCGTCTCAAAGCGGTACAATTGTTTTGCATAGAAATATGGCGGGTGGGTGGGTTTCCTCCGGGTACTCCAGTTTCCTCCCACACGCCAAAGACATGCAGGTAGGTTAATTGGCTTCTGTCCAAAATTGCCCCTAGTATATGAATGGAGACCTCGGATTGTGGGCTCCCTGAGGGTAGGGACCGATGTGAGTGGGCGATGTACAGGGATAGGGACAATTGTAGACACTCACTCAGGTTGAACTGGATGGACTGGTGTCTTTATTCAACCTTACTAACTATGAAACTATGAAACTATGGCGTTTTATATTGTAGGCATGTAATTCTCAGGAATAACACACTTAAATCTGCCCAAACAAGTCTACTATACATCCCGGGCAGGGCTTTTTTTCTCAAAGAATAGATGCAGGAACTCCCCCCCTTCTGAGTTCCGCCTTGTCTTCGCCCCCTACCCACCTCCAAGCACCACCCCTTGATTCCACCCCCTACCCACCTCCCAGTACTGCACCAAGTATCATTTGCTAAATAATTTGTATGGAATTTGTTCTTGTCTAATAACACGAAAAGCAGTAAAAATAGATGCACTGGAGCCAGCAACAATAATCCCCACCCCAGTAATAATAGATCCTCCCAAGCAACAATAGATTCCCCACCCACCAATAATAGACCCCACGCCGGTAATAATAGATCCTCCCAAGCAACAATAGATTCCCAACCCACCAATAATAGACCCCACCCCAGTAATAATAGATCCTCCCAAGCAACAATATATTCCCCACCCACCAATAATAGACCCCATCCCAGTAATAATAGATCCTCCAAAACAACAATAGATTCCCCACCCACCAATAACAGACCCCACCCCAGTAATAATAGATCCTCCCAAGCAACAATAGATTCCCAACCCACCAATAATAGACCCCACGCCAATAATAATAGATCCTCCCAAGCAACAATAGATTCCCCACCCACCAATAATAGACCCCACGCCAGTAATAATAGATCCTCCCAAGCAACAATAGATTCCCCACCCACCAATAATAGACCCTACCCCAGTAATAATAGATCCTCCCAAACAACAATAGATTCCCCGCCCACCAATAATAGACCCCACTCCAGTAATAATAGATCCTCCCAAGCAACAATAGATTCCCCACCCACCAATAATAGAAACCACCCCAGTAATAATAGATCCTCCCAAACAACATTAGATTCCCCGCCCACCAATAATAGACCCCACGCCAGTAATAATAGATCCTCCCAAGCAACAATAGATTCCCCACCCACCAATAACAGACCCCACCCCAGTAATAATAGATCCTCCCAAGCAACAATAGATTCCCCACCCGCCAATAATAGACCCCACGCCAATAATAATAGATCCTCCCAAGCAACAATAGATTCCCCACCCAGCAACAACAGACCCCACCCCACCAACAATAGTTCTCCACACAACAATGGATCCCCAGCACAGAAACAATGGACCATCCACAACAAAAGATCCACCCCAGCAACATTAGACCCCCCCCCCCCCCCAGCAGCATCAACATATCTCCCAACGGTCAGCATTAATAGACCCTCCAGGAGCCAGCAACAATAGATCTTTCCCTCAACAGTAGATCGCTACAAGCACCATAAGACACCCGCCTAGAAACAACAGATCCCCACAAGCAATAGACCCTCACACAAAACAGATCCCCACCAGTGACCATAAATCAGCCAGCAGACAGCATCAATTAGGGCTGAAACAACTAATCAATTAATCGACAACAACAATTACTATTTTCATAATCGATTAATCGACCAGTAACATAATGGGGTTAAAAAAAAGAGCCCTTTATTAGTACAAAAATAGCAAATAATCGCTACTGTAAATATTACTTTCACAGTTCTACAGTTAAAAAAATGAACCCCCTACAGTAGAGATTATCTGCTTTTTGTTGTAGCATAAAGGGCTACTTTTAGTTTTTTTTAACCCCATTATGTTACTAAACGCCTTAGATCTGGTTCACATCTATGTGTTTTTTGGTGCTTTTTGCAGAAACGCCCTACAGTCCATTTACATGGCTTCCTACGGGACACATTCACATCTGTGCTTTTTTTCAGCCGCTGTGTATTTGGAAACGGTCGGGGGCTTTTTTTTGCCGCAAAACAATTTTTTTGGTTCAATATACTTCAATGGAGAAGCTTCAGAAAAGCGTGTAATGGGTTTTGCAGCAATTTGTGTTTTTTAATCTAC